>NC_061862.1:34666131-34982350 GCF_907164915.1 Impatiens glandulifera | reverse complement strand
GTTACGGGGATTTAAAAAATTTACCACGTCCAAATTTAAAATTCACAAAATTTAAAATTAAGTTATTTTTTTTAATCATGTCAATAATAACATAATTTTATAATTAGAGTTGACAAATTCCTCATTTATCTCTATTTTGTGTAAAATTTTAATAACTTGCACTAATAAAATTAAAAATAATGGAAAGATTAAACTTTGTCGGTCAACTTAAAATTGGAACATGGTTATATTTTATAAATTCAGTCAATTTTTAAATCTCTGTATTAATCTCTAAACATTTTAAAATTTTCAAATTAATATATATATTTATTAAAAAAAACTTAAATTAACATATTTGAAATTTAATGATTTATTTGAAAATTTATTTAGTAAAAAATATATACACTTATTAAATTTTAAATAATTATAAGTTTTATTAATGTTTTTCTTTTTTTTTTTGATTAATGGTTAATAGGTGTATGGGGAAGTTGACAAATCTCTCTGTATATCATAAAAATATTCTTGTAATCACATCAGCATTTAACATCTCCATTTCCTTCTTTCATAAAATAAACAAATTTCTAAAAAGAATGGTTCATCCAAAATGATTTAAACGAGTTTAGTTTAAACTCAACGACAAAAATATTAAAAATTAAAAAAAGTAAAACACAAAATAATTCACTAATGATCAAATAAAAAACAAATTTTAACGAGAACTGCCTCAACTGATTTACCTAATGAACCTCCATGATTGTCATAATAATAGAATTATGAATTAAACGCATCGATCGATAACGATCATTGAATGTTCTACGGTTCCTTTAAATGATCCACCAGAAGATAGACGAGATAGGGGCCCAACGGCTCAGACCAATCGAACTCACAATCTCTATCAACACTTCCCAACAACTAACGATGATTTTCGGCTTAAACCACTGTATACCATTCATGTTTCATAATAAACTTTAAATTGCAATCACTCCAATCACAATGTAAGAGCAAGTGAGACGTCAACTTCACCTCTTTATGACACATTCTATAACGATTTGCCATAATACACCATTTTCATGCATTTATCATTTGTCACACTCCATCCAAAGAACGAGATCTTCGATGGGAACTTAAAGTTCACAACTCCCCTCATAAGAGATTGTAAGGAACATTCTTCACAATTAAAGAGTAACAATGAATAAACTTAAAATTATCAATATTTTGTCAACGCAAATATCACACAAAGAAGAACTCACCACTTTATGCCTCACAAAGTTCAACACTTTATCATATAAAGCTAACTCTTCAACATATAGTCTTCACATATACCTGATTCTCATTGCAAAACCATTAGAACTCGCGTCAAACATGTCTTTGACTGTCCGGATACGATGAAGAAAAACTTATAACATTGCACCATCCCAAAAAACAAACAATTATGAAAGTTCAAAACCCCTAATATTGATCATGTGGTCATGTAATCAACTCTAATCTTAATTTGCCACATATGGATCATTTTTGTGTTATATTAGACTTGTTGATTTGTTCCTAAGAATTATATATATATATAGGGAAATTACAAAAAAAATAATAAAAGATGTATGAAAATGGTAATAAAATAATTAAAATATATATTTATCCAGCTTGCTATTCTAATTAAAACCGACCATTGAACTTCAAGTCCAACCATTTTCCACACTAATCATTAATCTCATTTTCCACACCATCCATTGATCAATTATAATTAACATGAGATTATTTGTTTTATTAGTTGACTGAGTTGATTAAGTAAGTCAACGAAAATGAAAATGATGTTACACCTAACTTTAATTTCTTTTTTATTAAATAATTATTAACTTGTATTGTTATTGGACCTCATATTGATTCATTAGTAAATTTATTTTTTGCAATGATATTATTACATTCCTCAATCAACTAAAATAGTTTATTTTTTTTTTAAATAGAAAGAAGATCAAATTAACTGATTGTATTATATGTAAACGGTTACATCCTGCAAAAGGCTGGATCATGGCTAAAAATAATTCAACAAAAAGAGCAAAATATCTATTAACCAAAAAGTTTGTAAAACATTTATTCCATTATTAAACAAACAAATATAGTGATATTTCATAAAGTAGGCCAAAATCATATTATCAAATAAGATTATGCATATAATATGGGAGCCAAAAGATGGAGGATAGTACTATAAAACAATTAATTGCTCATATTCTCTAAGGGAGGAGTGTAAAGAAATATCAAACATATGACTACTATTGACAAAACCTTCATGGAACTGCTTCTTATTATGTCATTGTTTTTGCAATTCTTGGTGAACGGAGATGGTTGCATAGAGATGGAGAGAAATGCTCTTCTCTCATTCAAAGAAGATTTGGTTGATCCTTCTGGAATGTTATCTTCATGGAACGTTAGTGTTGACTGCTGCAAGTGGAATCGTGTTGAATGCAATGTCAAGACTGGTCGAGTCATCAGTCTTAACCTCCGAAACCAAGATTCTTATTATGACGATGAAATTTCAGGTAAACTTAATTCCTCGCTTGTAAATCTGAAAGAGTTAAGATACTTAGATCTTAGTATGAACAATTTTAAAGGATTATCAATCCCAAGCTTCATTGGCTCATTTGAGAGATTGAGATATCTTAATCTCTCTGGCTCCTCGTTTGGTGGAGTTGTTCCTCCACAACTTGGGAATCTCTCAAATTTGGTTTATCTTGTCCTTGGCATTAGCATTGAAGAAAGTTATAAGCAAGATTTCAACAATCTTGTGGGGAATGACATGAGTTGGCTTTCTGAACTCTCATCTTTAAAACATCTTGATTTTAGTGGTATTGATCTTAACTTGACTTCTTCAGACCACTTGTTTCAGACAATAAGTAATACAAGTAGGTTGGAGATATTGGACTTAAGTTATTGTAGTTTGGGCGGGTTTCTTCCGAATTCATTGGGAAATTTGAGTAATTTGAAAACTTTGGATTTGGCATTTAACTATTTTGTTGGAGATATTCCAAAATCTATTGGAAACTTGACATCCTTAGTACAATTTGACATTTCATGGAATCAACTCAACGGATCAATTCCAGAAAGTCTTGGAAAGCTCTCGTGTTTGTCTCTTTTAAGACTCTCCGGTAATCCGTTGAACTCTGTCATAACTGAACGACATTTATACAATCTCTCTAGCTTGACAATGATGAACATCCATCAATATTCATATACTAATATTAATTTGGTATTTTCCATCACTCCTGATTGGATCCCTCCTTTTAAACTCGAGCACTTGCGAATTAGTTCATGTCGAGTGGGACCCGGATTTCCAACATGGCTAAGGAATCAACACAAGCTCAAATATCTTATAATGTTTGATGCAATGCTTTCAGGTCCCATACCAGATTGGTTTCTAAATCTAAGTTCAAGTCTTCAATATTTGGACTTGAGTAACAACAGTTTGAGTGGAAGAGTGTCAAATACATTTGTTTCGAAATATCTCATTCGAGTTGATTTGTCCTACAACCACTTGGAAGGTCCTCTTCCTCAGTTTTCTTCTTCAAATATAAACTCGCTTAATTTGGGAAACAATATGTTGAATGGGACTATACCCCATAATATCGGCCAACTGATGCCCAATTTGGCAGTATATGACCTTTCCAATAACTATTTGCATGGCAGCATACCGTGTTCGATGGGCAATATGACCTCATTATATTTTCTATGGTTGAATAATAACAACTTTGTTGGAGAAATACCTAGCTTGATGGGCAATATGAGATCATTAAGTTCTCTATCGTTGAATAATAACAGCTTAGTTGGGAAACTACCGAGCTCAATGGGAAATATGAGCTCATTAGATGAACTATGGTTGAGTAATAACAAACTTGTTGGAGAAATACCGAGTTCCACGGGCAATCTTCGATTCTTAAGGTATCTAATGTTGAATAATAACAACCTTGGTGGAGAGATTCCCCATTCTTTGCATAATTGCACACAATTGTCAATGCTGAATCTTGCAGATAACATGTTCTCTGGAGAGATTCCGTCTTGGATAAGAGACACCACAAAACCGAGGCTGAAAGTTCTGAAGCTTAGATCAAATCTGTTAATTGGCCATATCCCAAAACAGCTTTGCAATCTTTCTAGGCTTCATTTCTTGGATCTGGCCCATAATCATCTTTCTGGCACCATTCCTTTGTGCTTGGGTTACTTCACTTCCTTCACAGCTGATGATTACATCCCTGATGGAAACGATACTTTGGATAAGTATCCAAAGGAGGATGTGAAGGTTAATACAAAGGGATCAGAGTTTGCATATAAAGATACTCTTTACCTTGTGAACCTAATAGACCTATCGGCGAATAATCTAACAGGAGTCATTCCGAAAGCGATCACCAATCTTACAAGACTTTGGTCTCTAAATTTGTCAATGAATCACTTGACTGGAAGGATACCAGACCAAATAGGAAGCTTAAAAATGCTCGAGACTCTCGACCTTTCATTCAACCGCCTTTCTGGTCCGCTCCCACCTAGCCTAGCCTACATGACCTCCTTAGACCACCTTAACTTGTCCTACAACGATTTCGAGGGAAGAATACCAACGGGAAATCAGTTGCAGACATTGTCTGATCCCTACTCCATATACATGAATAATCCACGACTTTGTGGGGCTCCATTGACAACCAAATGCTCTGATGATAACCGCACAATATCAGACACTCCCATTACTACTGTCGTTGTTGATGCTAATGATCACGAGGATGACGACAAAGACGAGTTGAGATGGATCTTGGTTAGCGCAGCTTTGGGATTCGCGGTTGGGTTTTGGGGATTTATCGGCCCTCTAGTGATAAAGCAGTCGTGGAGACGAGCTTATTTTGGATTTGTAGAGGACAAACTTGAAGCCGTCATGACAAGTGCCACTCGTTTGAGGTTGAAATTGATGAAGAAGTCCAACAACGGAATCTAGCTAGCACCTAATTATTGGTACAAGGTAAGACTGTACTTGTTCTTATCATTATTAATATTCTTCTTTTAATTATCTTTATCTAATATCCCTATTGTGAACAAAATGATTAACTAGGAACAGGCAAAGTGATGATGATGATGCATGGGAGTAGTGAATTGGAACGAGGTTGCTGCTGAAATGCTTCTTGTAGAATTAAGTAACTTTTTGAGCTCATAGTTTCTATCTAATTCCCTGTGTGTCCCATATATTAATTCTCCACAAAAATTAAATTAAACAAACTCATGTTATTATTTACTTAATACTATATGGATATGATGTTGACCCATGAAATCACTCACAAAACTTAGAATTTTTTTTTATAAAATCTTTAATATATTAAAAAACAATTATAAGAGTTGTTATTTCTCTTATATTTTATTTTTTCTTATCTAATGAGAGCAACGTACACTTTATTTATACTAAATAAAAAAACGCTTAATTTTCTAATTTAATAAAATTTATTACAAATATTATATTTTCCTCATTATTGAAAATATTTTGTTTTCCTCATCATTACAAATCTATTGTTTTCTTATTAATGCAAATCTTCCACTTATTTGTAAAAGTTATCATAGCCAGGAATAATCCAACATTCTCCCCCTTAGTCCTGGCGTGGTTCGAGATCACGAACACCGATCAACCTTCTTCGAACACAACATCACGACTCACATGAATCTTTCCATTTTGTCGTTCGAGCAACCTGTGTGTCTTACTTCCTTCTTCGACACCAAAATTGTCGTCTAACTTTTTCAGATGGGAAGTGGTCACCTTGGTGTGCGCTGTACACCCAAACACACGAAGGTGCGCTAGGTGCGACTTCATTCCAGTCCACATCTCAAATGGGGTTTTGTCTCGAACAACTTTGGTTGGAACCCGATTGAGAAGTTGGACTGAATGACGAACTGCCTCCCCCCAATATTTTTTCTGGACTGCCATGCTTTTGAGCAACAACCTAGCCATGGTCATCATTGTTCGATTACGCCTCTCCACCACACCATTTTGAAATACTAGACCTAAGTGTATAGTTCCTTGAAGGTATCGAAGCACCTATTTCACTGCCTTGTGATGTATCTCAGTTGACCTCTCCATGAATCTACTAACAACACCAACATCATAAAAAAGATCTAGCCTTGTTTGAAAGAGATAACATAGACAATCAATGACTCTTCGATATTCAGTTGCATCAACCGGTTGTCCTTCAGGATACTTATAGAGTTGAGCCCTATTCTCCATTGATACATTTGTTGAGTTACAATCAAGCATTCCAAATTGGTTCAACACCTTTTGGCATATAATGTCTGATTGATCGAGACACCTCCTTCGAACTGATCTATCTCGATTCCAAGGTAGTATGATGACAATCCGAGATCACTCATCTCAAACTCCCCCATTATTTGCTTCTTGAAAGGTTCGACACCCTTTGGATCTTCAAGATTAGCTAAAAGGCAAACCGATTTTGCTAATTTTAAGAAAATTTGATATAGTCGATTATGAGTTCATCTCACTTTCATGATAAGGCATGAAGGGTTCTTAGAGAAGACTTCAAGCTCTTCTTTGTCCATCACCACCCTATGACTTATCTCGGTAAGTTGCTCGAGACTCACTAGATTACTTTTTAAAGAAGGAATAAAAAAACTCCCTCGAGAAGCCACTGGTCGCCATTTTTGCAATCGAACATGATAGAACCTTTTTCACAAATTTGTACCGTGGAACCATATCCGAACTTCACATTTCTGGCGATTGCCTCGTCTAGTTCAAAGAACTTCTCTTTATCACCAATCATGTGATTTCTTGCGCCGTTGTCCAAGAACCAAGCATCTCTTGATGTCTCGTCGTTCTTAGCTTCTAGAATTTCTGGAGTCAACTTCATTTCATTCATTGGTGATTTCATGATAACATTGATTGGCGGAATCTCCTCTGAGATTGCCATAAGCAATGCTGGTTCGACATTGTCTACGTAGGTAAGGTGTGCTACCTCGTTCTTCTTTGCTCGACATTGTGTGGAGTAATGTCCCATCTCGTTGCAATTAAAATACTGAATGTGACTCTTGTCTCAAGGAGCTCCTCGACCACCTGAACCACTTTCTTGGTCTTTCCGAGATGGTGCTCTTCGGCCTCCTCTCCCTTGGCCTCTACCTCGGGTACCACCTCCTTGACCACGGGTCCCACTATATGTGTAATCCTTTTTCCACTGGTTCAACGAGTCTTTCTCATCATTTTTCAACTGTGCCTTCTACTCCTCCTAAGTGAGTAGCACTTGTCCTTCGTTTTCTCCAAAGCTTGTGTTTTTCTTGCGCGTGTGCTCCTGAAAGACCTTCAGCCTTCCAACAGCTTCCTCGAATGTTGACGTCTCGAGGTTGTAAAACTACTCGATGTCGGCTACCACACTGATAAACCTTTCTGTCACGGTGTCGAAGAGCTTCTTTATTATCGCAACATCATTTAGTGTTTCTCCAAGGCTTGAGTACCTGACCGACATGGATGTGAGTCGACCATCATATTAATCGAGCGACTCACTGTCGTTCATATGCATCCTATCAAACTCATTCTTCAATGTCGGCAATCGTGCATTCTTCACATGGTCTGCGCCAACGAACCTTGTTTTGAGACAATCCCACACTTCCTTCGCCGTCTTCTTATTTGCCACTTGCATGAGAAGATCCTCTAGAAGTGTTTGTAGAAGATGCGACATCGCCTTCTTATCGATCCGGACATCAATCTTTGTGCCTTCTACTAAATCGACTGCCTCCCACACTCCTTGGTTCTCCATCATAGCCTGTACATGAATCACCCAACTGATGTAGTTCGTGTGCGGTAGCTGTGGATAGTGGAATATACCATTGTTTTGTTGCGCCCTTGATGATCCTGCACCCTTCGACATTTGATCCCACCGGATGATTTTTGGCATTCACCTGATGCTCTGATACCAAATGTTGGCCCAGGATGAGAATCACTCACAAAATTTGGAGAAATTTCTATAAAATCTTTAATATATCTTAAAAAATAATTACAAGAGTTGTTATCTCTCTCTTATTTTTCTTCTTATCTAATGAGAGCAATGTACACTTTATTTATACTAAATAAAAAAACGCTTACTTTTCTAATGTAATGAAATTTATTACAAATATTATATTTTCCTCATTATTACAAATATTTTGTTTTTCCCATCATTACACATCTGTCGTTTTCTTATTAATGCAGATCTTCCACTTATTTGTAAAAGTTGTAACAGCCATGAATAATCCAACATATGATGCATAACTAAGTACCTTTCCTATCATTAGACCAAGCATGTATATTTTCCATCATGAAGAAAATTATAATTAGTTAACGTCATCATCATTATTAGTCTATTGATAATTAGAAAATATATGAAACTTTTCCTTCATGTTTCATTTATGCACCATATCTACAAATTATGATGAAAATTATAATTAGGTGACGTCATCATCATTAGTAGTTTATTGACATTAGAAAATACTAGCATGTATCCCGTGCATTTGCACGAGTAATAATATAAAAACCGTGAAAAAATATTACGGTGAAAATTTTATGGGCGGGTCAACCCACAATCCGACTCAAGTATCCATTTACTCTCACATATATCCAAATTAACCACAGCTCTCGACCCGGCAATCCAGACACTTTAAAAATTAAGCATCATTATATATATATAGATTAGTCAGTTAAAAATTTGAATTTATATTGTTAAAGTAATATAGTCTCTTATTGTGTGACTTTTTCTTCTATAAGATTTTCTTATGATGTTGACATTAGACTCTTCATACCTTGGCACTTGACATTAGATTCTTCATACCTTGGCCACAAATTGCCACTTTCACGCCCTCTTGTAGCTTGTGAATATCGACCTCATTCTCCATTGTTGAAGTTATTGTTAAAATTTCTTTTCTTTCTTGTCCTCACCCTTATCCTTGTTCACGAGCTTGATCACTACACCGTCTTCTTTGGCTTTCATGATTATTTTTATTTTAGTTTTAATTTTTGTAATTGCTCCATGAATGTCCCCTTTTTGTATTTCTTTCCTTTTTATTTTTCCTCATAGGCTTGTTGAGAGACAATGAGTTTCTAAATATGTATAGTACTCCGATCATTATTATCTTCAATGTTAGTAACAATAAAATCGAAGCTTGGATTTAAGAGAAATTTTGAAAAGTGTTTTCTTAATATGAATCAATAGAAGTCCATGATATTTTACTAGTATAAAGACAGTTATGATAGAGATTATAAAAGTAGATCTCTTATTATATTTCATAACTTTCATATCTAAATAATCTTTAATCATAGGTTTAATAAAAGAGGACATCATTAAACTGGAAAGATTAGTGTATGTTGCATTACTTGATTTGTTCAAGCGATTGTTCATATAACCCGATGTTATATAATATAATCTGAATGAACATACATGTGGTTATAAATGAGTTAACAATGCGTCGAAGTGTCACACACGAGACCTCTCATAATAATTAATAATTATGTGTTAGTGGTGCATTTCGTAGCGACTATAGTGAATTATCCCTAAACTTGAGGTGCTCATATAAATCATAGGTTAATAAATATATTTTGACACTAGTTACGACCGATATGTAAAATAACGTTCAAGAGTTGGTGGTTGAATATATGTGAAACATATGGTGTTATTGTGAGTAGTCAATATGAGAGTCATAACTCTAGGAACATAAACAAGAGTGTATATACTAAAAGGTCTCTTGTTAAAACTCTAATTAATAGTCAATGGTCATGCATTCTTTTTGATATTGATGGTCTCTTCAAAATATATTAAATGAGTAGTAAATTTGGGATGACAAGAAAATAAGGCTTAGATTGAATGTGATATTTCGGTCTAGTGGGAGTTGACAGCTAATAACCATACTAAAATAAATAAGTTTGATATAAGTTGCGACGAGATAAACATTCATCGATAAATAGTAGCAGACATCTTCATCAAAGCTAGTCTCAATTAACTTTCTAGAGCATTAGGAGTCATGAACGTTTTGCTAAAAATATCCTCCTCGTGACTAAATTATAAATAATTTGTTAATTATAATAAGCTAAAAACTCTTGGGGTATAATGAATCACACGTAATAGAAGAATTGAGTTGAAATGTAAAACGATAATGAATTTTAAATTTGTTAATAGATTTTATAAGTATTATTGAATATTTATATATATTATTTATGATAAATAAATATAATAAATAAAATGAGAATTAGTTCTAATGGTTAGAAATAATATTTGATATACAAAAGAAGTTTGTAATATATTTTTATTAAATTGATTTTATTCAATAAAATATAATCAAATGTTTATATATATATATATATATATATATATATATATATATATATATATATATATATATATATACTCAAGTTAAATAATTGAATTTCTGGTCAAATGTAATAATGATTGTTTCGAATTTTTCTCAATCTTGTGATTATTATTATTATTTTTAATAATCATAATTAATGAAACAACTGAATAAATACATGAAGGTCTTTCAAGATTCATTCCATTAGTTTCCATCTCTCACTCTCCGTTTTTATCTCCTTGGAGATTTTTGGAAAAATTGTTTGAGAAAATGAATTGAACTATGTAACCTCTGGAAAAATTTCGGTAAATAGTTTGAGGTTTGAGAAATTTCAAAATCGGTTTACGTGCAAGAATTCTTTTTTTAAAATAAAAATTTATTGAGCTTTTGAAATTAATTAAAAAATAATTAATTTGGGATTCAATTTTAAATAATCTAGGGATTTGTGATAATCAAATTACAATTTGATTTTTATAAATATGTTGTTTAATTAATTAAACATAATTAATTTAAAAGATTATTTATTTGAAATAGAGTCGCCAATTGATTTTTTAAAATCAATAAAAATAGCATACGTGTACAAACGTATTTAGCTAGAGTTTCGTTTTGGATACCCGGGAAAGGGATTTCACGCTTCATCCTCCGTAGACATTTTTAAAACGGTCTCTACTTATAAATTTGGCTTTTGAAAATCGGTTATATAACATTTTTTACCGATTATTTTTCAGGTCCTAAGCATGCATGGTTTATGCGTTATTTAAAGAATTATAAAAACAATTATTTTAATGTTGGTACAAGTTACTACTGATAACTTAGGGAGGAAAGTACCTAAAAAAATCAGTCATTTTAAAGCATTATGGTTTAAACATAAATTTCAAACAAGCCTTTATCAAAAACAATTTGTGGAAATATCCCAAAAATATTTTGAAAACATTTTCTAATTTTTAGAAAATGGTTTGAGGTTTCAAAATTACAAAAATAATTTTGGAATTTAGAAAAGGGAACCTAACAGGCCTTAGTATCGGTGTCCTTGGTCTTGGGTTCGTTTTCATCGACCGGGGTCCGAGACCTCGGTCGGACCAATTGGTCCATGCTAAGAAGCCTTGGTCGAGGTGCTAGGACTCTCGGTCCTTGGGTGAAATCATCGATCGAGTGTAAAATCTACTTGTCATGGGTTAGCTCTAGGCAAGTTTATCGTTCATATGTTCAAGAATTCTCAGTCGAGGTCGAGGTTCCTCGGTCCTAAGTTTGACCTCTCGATCCTAGATGGAATTCATATGTCCTAGGTTCAAGAGTTCTCGGTTTTAGGTATGAACCCTCGATCAGATGTAAAAATCTTCGATTAGGCCTCTCGATCCTAACTAAATAATATCGGTCGGACCTTTCCGTGATGGCTAACAAGCCTCGGTCGGACATGTAGGTGTTATGTTAAATTTCTTATTCAGACCTCATGGTCCAGGACTGAAGATCCTCGGTTAGATCACTCGGTCCTCAAGAACACCAATACTACAGCTTTTACAATTTTGATGGGGCTTAGATTTTTCAATCCAAGGGCTTAAGTAGCTTCACAATTTATGAATAATTAGATCATCATCCCAATGTATCAATCGATCTGAATGATGATCAATTTATTTAAAACAGTTTGTAGTTAAAAATTTGGTTTTTGGTTTTAAAGATGTTTTGAGGTAAAATGAGCTAGCCAAAAGCTTTTGTATACCTCATATACTTCATTGATATAAAAACAAGAATCAAATCAAAGACTCAAAATTTTCAATTATTTTGAAAATATTGATTTTGATCAAACATGATTGGGATGGATCAAACATGGTCCAAATAGTTACCCAACATCATTACAATCATATTAGGAAGCTTTATGGGCTGTAATCCTCAAGGATTAGCCAAGAACAACAAACTCATTTTTAAACAAATTTAAATTTGGGTTTTGTTCTTTTGAAAATCGATTGATTGGTTATGCCTTTCACAAAAAGCTCATAAATGATCATAATATCGATTTCTAATCATCAAATTCAAGAACTAGACATCATACAAGTTTATGAAAATTAAAGTATAAAAATTTCAATTTTAAACGATAAGTATAATTAAAGGATGATTGAAAGTTTACCAAGAATTGGAGAATAGTCCTTAGACCTTAGGGAAGATTTTGGGATGCATGGATCCAAGTTTTAAAGCCTTATACCGAAAATTCGAAAAATCCAAAGCTTTGAGCTTCAATGACGGATTTTTGATTTCTTTCGATTCAGGGCTTGAGAAGTTATCTCTTTCCTTCGAAAGTGTTGAGGGAGACTATTTATAACATTCCTGAGTCGGTGGAGGATTCAAGTGAATGCAATCACCAAAAGTCATTAATGGCGTTTCGGCTGCTCTTGAACCAAATTGTCGAAATAGGATGAATCATCCCTATTGATGTAGCATAAATGATCACCGAAATAGGGTGATCATTTCATCTTTTGATTCAGCCAATTTAGTTGACTATCGACTGTATTTCAACTTTGAAAAATCAAAGGATGATTCATCATCCTTATCTTTTTAACATCGCGATGAAGACGACATTGGCGGTCAAAAAGACGTCGTTTCGGACAAGAACGCAGATGCGGAGTAGTATGTTAGCCTTTCGTCCGTGTTTAGGTTGTTCTGTCACGTTCTTGATGACAGAGCTAACATCCACATTAGTTGATCGGGTGCGGTGTAGGCACGCGTTCCTTCCATTATAGCGGGCTACGCGGTCAGCCTGAGAGGGTTGAATGATAATTCAGCCCTCATCCGATGACTCTGGTCCTTACTGCAGCTGAATTTCACAATTTTGGCCATAGAATATTATATATATATATATATATATATTAAATCCTTAAGAATTTGTTTAAAATTGATTTTTCTTTCACCCTTTTGGTTTAAATACACAAAATATTAAAATATATATGACAAATATTTTGTCAATTTATTTTATTTTATTTTGTATATTTTAGGGTTAAATAAATAATTTTGGGCAATGAAATGGATACCTAATCTCATCCTAATTTTTTTTACCTGAATCATTGATTTTTCTAAAATAATTTTAGTGTAAAATGAGTACAACATTTATCCTAAATAATTTTATTTTTTTTGTCATTTTTAATAATTAATTAGGCTTTAATTATCATAATAATTAATCTAATTAATTGTTTTAATTAGGTTTTGACCAATGGTTAATAATTTTGTTTTTATTTACTCAAAAGTAAATCAAATAATTGTTTTATTTCAAAATTGGTGTGTAATTTTTAATTTTTACAAACTATATTGAACATGGCTCGATACATGCTCAAGAGAAAACAAATGCATAAGGAGTTTTAGGCCGAGGTTGTGACTTTCTCAGTGTATTTAATAAATCGCTCCCCAACAAGAAGTATGCAAAAGAAGACACCACAAGAAGCTTGAAATGCAAAAAAAGCTCATGATGTCTCATCTTAGAGTCTTTGGACCATTTCCTATGCTCATGTGCGAGACAAAACAAAGAAAGAAGTTTGGTGATAAAAGAAAAGACCTCATGTTCGTAGTCTATAAGCACTATAATCCAAATAATGGAAAAATCAACATATGTTGTGTTGTGGAGTTCGATGAAAAAGATACTTGGGATTAGAATATTCAAGAAGACGAGTACAATTTTCCTACTTAAGAGTATCCAATGATAGATGAGATTTAAGAGTCAACTCCACCTATCTTACTGATGCCACGTTTTTTCGAAGCAAGCTCACTTGAGAACACAACAGTTGTGAAGCATTGAAGAACTTTACGAGGTAACCAAAAATTTAAATGATATTACTATATTTTATCTTTTTGGTGATTGTGAACCTCTAAGTTATTAAAAAGCGGTAGAAAGCGAAAAGTAGAAATTTGTCATGGATGAAGAAATCAAGTCAATCATGAAGAACGACACATGAAAACTTTCTACACTTCCACAAGGACACAATGCAATTAGAGTTAAATTGTTGTACAAAAAAAAAAAAATTTAAAGTAGAAGTGGTGAGATATAAAGAAAGAATCGTAGTAAAAGACTATAGTCAAACTATAATGAGGTATTTTCTCTTGTTGTTCGTCTTGAAACTTTTAGGCTAATAATTACTTTAACAGACAAAGGAGATGGAAGATCTACCAAATGCATGTTAAGTCGGCATTCTTGAATGAGGAAGTAAGTCTACATTTAGAAACTATTGGGCTATAAAATGGAAGATCATAAACATAAAGTATTAAAGCTAAAAAGCACGTTGTACGGTCTAAAGCAAGCATCGAGAGCTTAGACTGCTGAGTTGACTAATATTTTCAATACATATGAGTATGTTGTTAGAATTATCTTAATTAGATTCTAATTTAATGTGTGAGAAATTAAAATCTGAATGCAGCGGAAGCATACCTTAATTAATCGCATGAATCTTCTTTTTCCCTGTAATAAAAAAAGTCTTTGATCTTCTATTTCTTTAGATTCTATTTCTTTAGACTTTCTTTATGTGGAATAGTTTTTCCATTTGATGAGTAAGTCAATAAGTTTCTCTCTCTGTTGATGGGGACGCAAAGGAGAATTGACGTTACTTCAAATGGGGACCATTACCATTACATATAACCAACAATAAGTTAGTTATTATGGTTTGACAATTTCTAATTTAGCCCCTTCATAAAATTAAAAATGTCACTTAGGTATCCTCACTTTATATTCATGACAAATACACCCATAAGTCATAAACTTAATTTCACATTAGATCACATTATTTTGGCTTATATTAAATATGACATATGCACAATTATTTATTATACAAGTGACCCTAAAAATTCCAACAATCTCCCACTGGGTCACGTATGTACAAAAATAAATGTATCAACCATAATGCGCCTGAAGTTTTATGTCATCTCAATCATATGTTGTATAAACAATTTTATCAATTAAATATATCAATATAGGACCAAAGAGCTCGTCGTTGTATTTAAGCACAACTAGACCCAACAATGATCACATAAATCAATACAATTAATTGACAAATCATATCATGAATGTGAGGAATGAAAATTCCATACAAGATGATCTTTTCATGTCAATTTTCAATTGGTCCTACTCTACTTTAGTGAGATCATACTTTAAACATAATTATACAAAGTGTAATGAACTGAATAATACGTAATTTCTGATCAGAATAAAAACTTTATAAATATCTATAAAATAATTAAACTAGAAGATGTCAAAATTACAAACTCCCACTGAAGTTAGAGATCGTTGATCTCTACGACACTCATACGAGCAATATCCTCATGAAAGACATTAGATGATAATAAACCTATTGCCAATAGGTTCATAACCATAGAGTTTGTACATATATATTTTATAGAAATCTATCCCCTTTGTATCATTTCTTTCAAAAAATAAACTTGATGTCAAAATCACTTAATTTGATACCTAGTAACATGTCATAAATTTCACTGCAATAGTGGATGACGTCATAAGTGTTTGTTTGACACTTCTTCAAAAAAACGACAAAACCAGCTAGCAAAAAATATAACCCGAATTAGATTTCATATTGTTTTGGCATCCCGTAAGATCGGAGTCAGAATACTCAATGATCTCAAGACTATCCGACTTCTTATATGTGAGCATTTAATTCTTAGTTCTTTTCAAATATCTCATAAATATTATCTACTTAATGACAAGCAAAATTTGTGACAAACAAAATGTCACCCGTATATAAATCCATAAATAGATGTTTACTCCCACTAAACTTGTGATACACAAATAATCAATTAAATTCACCTCAAAACCAAAAGAGAGAATTGTTATTTTGTGGAATTTATGGTATCACTAACGAGACGCTTCTTTAAGTCTATAGATGAATTTCTTTAATTTGCAAACTATATTAATTTGGTCTCTCGACCCAAAGTTTTCTCATTGCACCAAATTGTTTTTCAATGTCTCTATTGAAAAACCCCTTAACTATATTATTATGGTGAAACTCCATATCAAAATATGCAACGAGTACCATAAATTGTCCTTAAAGAGTAAATCAATTAAACTAGATTGTCATAAAGACACTTAATTTGAGGTTGTTGAGTTTGTACTTAATGAATTTGATCAATATTGTCTTGTTACTCTTCATTTTTAAACATTATCATCAATATCAATAAAATCCTTATCAATGTTAAAAAACACTTGAGATATAAATCAAATCTTCCACAATATGAATTATTAATCTAAATCATTTTTAAAGACAAAATCATTTCTCCCCTCAAACTCAATATCCTCAAAAATAAAAATATTAGAGTCTTGTCTAAAAGAAAAACAATCTTTAACTTGACATCATAAAAGTTATAGCCTTTAATTATTTAGGATATTCAAAAAAATAGTTGCTCACATTTATAAACTTAAGTAACAACTAAATTCAAATAATGATTTATCCCATCTCAAAATACTTAATGCAACATTAATATCAAGTCTTTGGACAGTAATATTAATTGCTAATAGTATTTTGGTGTAATGATCAAACATTAATAATAAGACATGTGAAATAATCAATCTATCTTTGGATGAATTAATTATTCACATAAATAAGACTTTATAATTATTACATATTTACCATCACAAGTATTAATGCAATTCTGCCAATTAATTATCAGTCTTTGGGCCAAATAATACAATCACATGAATTACACAATACTACCATTCAAAATTGTCTTGAATTAATTTCAACAAACATTGTCACTTTGGTGATTATTTGTATCAATTAATACAATCCAAATAATGAACAATAATATGATTATTTTAAATTTAAATGTCATATTATTATATATAACCCAAATCAATAATATATAATTTTCCAACAAACATGTAATTTATTTTATTATAAAAAAATAAAATTATATCTTACTTGATTTTGAAATTTGTAATGTCTCATATTAATAAATTAAATAATAAATCTTTAAAATTTATTTGACCAAATTTTAAATATTTTTATGGTCAAATTCAATTATTCATTAATTTATTAATAATCATTAACCTTAATCTTTTAATCCTAAAATAAAAGATATAATTAAAATTTTTATTATATATTGATATATATATATATAACCTTAAACATTATTCCTTAATTATTTTTTGATTTATAATATATATTATATATTATTTAATCCCTTAACAACAAATATTAACCGTCAATTTAAAACGGTTAATTTAAAACAGAGAATTTCTCCGAGAAAATCTAAACGAGAACTATCTATAAATTTAATAAACATTATTAAATAATATCATAAATCTTTATATATATATATATATATATATATATATATATATATATATATATATATATATATATATATATATATATATATATATATATATATATATATATATTTTACTCAATTATTCGATATTATCAAAAATCAATATATCCATATATTCCGAAATAGAGAGAAAATTCAAATATTCATTTTTAGGGATTTTATCATCTTAATTATCGTAAAATTCAAATATCCCTTAATGTATTAATATATATATCCGATCAAAATTTTCAAATATATATATATATATATATTCATCATAATTTATTGAAATTATCAAAACCAATATATATATTCTGAAGACATGAAATTATATATATATATATATATATATATATATATATATATATATATATATATATATATATATGATTCCTGAGAATCTAAATATCCCTAAAGAGGAGGAATCTTATGAGATAATTCAAATATCTCTTCGCATCAATCTTCATTATAACATCATACAATCTTCATGATAACATTATACAATCTTCATGATAACATCATGTAATCTTAATTAATATATAACTGTTCCTCTTTAAAAAGAAACTTAAAAAAAATCTAAATATTCATAGATCTAGGAACTTAACCGAAACCAATCCAGAGAATCTAATTATTCATAAATTGATAAATCATTATATCTTTATACCAAATTAATATATATATATATATATATATATATATATATATATATATATATATATTCCTAATAACATGCTTTTTATTTTTATTATGAATTGCATGCATATATATCTACACCAATTAATATAATTTTCTCACATAATTAAATTAGGATGGCTCTGATACCAATTGTTAGAATTATCCTAATTAGATCCTAATTTAATATGTGAAAAATTAAAATCTGAATGCAGCGGAAGTGTACATTAATTAATCGCATGAATCTTCTATTTCCTTGTAATAGAAAAAGTCTTTAATCTTCTATTTCATTAGATTCTTTTTCTTTAAACTTTCTTTATGTGGAATAGTTCTTCCATTTGATGAGTAAGTCAATAAGTTTCTCTCTCTGTTGATGGGGACGCAAAGGAGAATTGACGTTACTTCAAATGGGGACCATTACCATTACATATAACCAACAATAAGTTAGTTATTATGGTTTGACAATTTCTAATTTAGCCCTTTCATAAAATTAGAAATGTCACTTAGGTATCCTCACTTTATATTCATGACAAATACACCCATAAGTCATAAACTTAATTTCACATTAGATCACATTATTTTGGCTTATATTAAATATGACATATTCACAATTATTTATTATACAAGTGATCCTAAAAATTCCAATACATGCAACTATATCAAATCTAAAGGTGATGATATTTAATTGTGTTTTTTATATGTGGACAACTTGATATTTACTATGAATAATTCAAATATGTTCGTTAAATTTAATCAAGTGATACCAAAATGATAATAAAAAAAGTCAGAACAAGTAAAAAATGTATTTCCACATAGGCTCATAAGTAAAAGTTTTAGAAATTAAAACGGAACTAGTCCGAACATTATTCTATTTTGAAAGTAAGGTTAATCTATTTTATAATAATCATCCAATTTCACTGTATTCAATTATATATCTCATTTTATTCATATATATACTGTAATCCTACTAAAATCATTTAAAAAATGGGACCGTGGTGGGTTAAAGACATAGTCGTACTAAGGGAAGAACTTGCCGCCTGAAGGGCTTGAACTCAGAACCTCAGGGATGCTGAGAATATTTATCAGTCATTACTAATTAAGTCATACTCTTTCCTCATTGATAAATCATCATGTATATGCCCTAATTCAAGAATGAAGGTAGATTATTATTAGCATTTACGATTTTAATTTCAATTGATTGAATATGAACACAATTCAGTCAAACACGCTCTACAACCGATCAACTATCAAGTATATGATGATTATTACGTCAATTGAGCTGCTATTAGTAAATAGAATCGCAAACGAACCAGAGAAAAAAACGACTGGTCGATTCTCAAATTCATATTAAGATTGATTCTAAAAATTTGAGATTTTTTAAGAAACTTGTAAATGACCTTAGAAGACTCTTCAAGATTTCATTACGCAAAAACAAACGATCGGTTGAAGTTTTTTCTTCTCTAGCAAGCTTACTTCGATGACAATGACGACTTATGCTTCAATCGTTGTTAGGAGCTTAGAGTTCTCCCGAATGTTCTCTCAATCCTCTCTAGCCCAATGGCCAAGAATCCTCTAAAATAAATGACCATAACTCGTTACACTTAGTTAAAGTTTGGGCAAGTTCACACAAACACGCTGGCTTTGGGAGATATTTTCAGACGACGGACTTTCAATACCTATTCGGAGGTGCCTTCTGTAGATTGTCTATTAGATATACGTTGCGGAAAAAAATCTAAATATCTAATATGGATATTCATGCATAATCGATCGATTAAAGATATAATTATACTTTTGATGCGTGAACTTGGTAGATCTTACAATATGAAAAAATTGAGAGCCCCGCGTGTTACTCCTCTAGTCGGTCCACACGAGTCCGTTTAGATCTTGTTGTCTTTGATTGCTAGAACGAGAGAACAACAAATACAATCTTATAGTCTCTTGGAAAAATGTATGATATGTGAAATATTTCTCTCTCTAGTTGAAAAAGAGAAATGGAAGATTAGCTTACTCAAAGGAATTATCTAATTTGCTAATTATAAGCTTTTCCTTTTTGACAATATTTGATATTCTGTCTTCTGTTTCCGTAATTAACATTACCATTAATTTAATGATTGTTTTATTTCATAAATAACATAATATTTCTAATTATTAATAATATCAAATATTTATTAATAATTAGAAATCATTCACACTTAATCTATTTCGTCAACTACAAGTGTGTGACCTCATAAGACGCAATTATAATTGTTATAGGTTTAAACTCATTAATCGCAATTGACTTTTAGCAAAATATTACAACTCCTAAAATAATTGGATTAAATTATTTCCGTTAATATTCTATCCAAATTAGTCATTGCAAATTTAATTAAAAGACACAATTTCTTTAATCTCTCACTTGTCCTTAAACAAGTGTGTAATATAAGATACATTTGTCTCTTAATGTCTTATTTGATGATACGGTGAAATTCATATATTTTATTAAATATGTTTATTGAGCTTTGAGTTTAAAGTGTCAATTAAACGAATGATTCAATTAATTCATGTTCAATGTATCATAGTATACACGAAGTAGCAGGACTTCTCCAATCTTGTATGACTATGGCTCCCACTCAACTTTTGACACTCTCAACTATGACTTTTATAACTTTCTTTTACGGAAAGCGTTTAATATTGTCAAAGAATGTCAATTATCAAGCAATACCACAACATTCTCATATGTATGAGAAATCTATTAATCATGATTTAACTTAAAACTCTACAACTTTTGAAAAGTCTTAAGATGGTTAGTCTTACATGTATCATTCATACATATATATATATATATAAATAACTAGACATCTCCATGTCCCTATAGCCCATGAAACCTAACACTATCACTCAACTTACAATATAGTAATATATAAAATCATCCATGCCCATTTGATGATTTCAAACTATAGACTTTTTAATAATTCAAAAACTTCATTTCACTTAATGAGGTTTCATTCACCAGAACACTTAAGGTGATCTCATTTATTAATAAAGAATTATTTATACATATTATTCAATATTGATAAGAATAATATATAAATAAGGATGAAATATCATAAAATCATGTAGTCAAGCATAAAATTAGAGTCAAACACTCATAAATTCATAATGTAATACAAAAGTAAAATTAAAGTCACTCTCCAATGTGCTTGAGACCCTTAGCCCTAGTGTGACTTTCATGTTTGGGCCTAGGCATATGATTTCTCAATGGATCTACAATATTGTTATCAGTATGTACCTTACACATCCTAATATCACCCATATTGATGATGTGTCAAATAAGGTGATATTTTCTCATAACGTGTCTAGATCTGGAGCTCGAACTTGGTTCCTTTGTCTGGGTTATGGCACCATTATTGTCACAATAGATGTCAATAGGCTTTAAAATGTTATGAACAACGCTTAGTTCATTTAGGAACTTCCTTATCCAAACGGCCTCCTTCGTTACTTCACTAGCAGCAATGTACTCAACCTCTATTGTAGAATCTGCTACTATATCCTTCTTGGATCTCTTACAGCTAATAACTCCTCCATTAAGGATGAAGACATAACCCAATTGAGACTTAAAGCTATACCAATATGTCTGAAAGTTTGCATCAGTATAGTCTTGTACGATTAATTTTTTATTTCCCCCATACACTAAGAAATCATCATTGATCCTTCTAAAGTATTTTAGAATATTCTTAGCTTCACTCTAGTGTGCTTTTCCAAGACTTGACTAGTATCTTCTACATATGCTTTAAAGCATATGCAACATCTGAACAAGTACATATCATGACATACATGATAGATCCAATAGCAGAAGCATATGTGATTTTGGTCATTTTATCAAGCTCAATAGGTGTTTTAGGACATTGTGTCTTGCTATGATATATGCCATGTTGAATGGATAAAAATCCCCTTTTAGAATCTTGCATCTTGAATCTTTTAAGAATCATATTAATATAAGATTTTTGACTTAATCCAAGTAGTCTTTTATATATATCTCTATAGATCTTGATTTCATGTATGTACTCGGCATTTCCTAAGTCTTTCATTGAGAAGCGTTTCTCCAACCATTCTGTGACAGACTTTAGCATCGGATTTTCATTCCCAATAAGTAGTATGTCATCCACATACAAGACTAAAAATGTTACTTTACTCCCACTGAACTACTTGTAAACACAAGGACCCCCTTCACATGTAATGAATTCAAACTCTTTGATATATTCATCAAATCGAAAGTTCCAACTCCTAGATGCTTTCTTAAGTCCATGAATAGACTTCTTGAGCTTGCATACATTCCCAACATGATTCAAATCTTCAAAGCCTTTAGGTTGTGTCATATAAACATCTTCTTCCAAAAAAAACATTAATAATGATGTTTTAACATCCATTTTCCATATCTCATATTCATAATATGCACCAATAGCTAGGATTATCCTAATGGATCTAATTATAACTAGTGAAAATATCAAATCATAGCCTATACCATGAATTTATCTACAATCTTTGACAACTAATCTTGCCTTGTGAATAGATATATTTCCATCTTGGTCATTTTTTAGTTTGAAGATCCATTTGCTCCCAATGGGTTTTACCCCATTTGGTAAATCTATCAAGTCACATACTTGATTTTCAACCATCGAATCCATTTCAGACCTCATGGCCTCAAGCCATTTTATGGAGTCTGGACCCATCATCGCTTGATTATAGGTAGAAGGCTCATTATGTTCTAGTATAAGAACATCAAGACTTTCATTTAAGATAAAATCATAGTAACTTCTTGGCATAATTCTTGGCCTTTTCGATCTACGAGTGGGTTCAATTTGTTCAATAACTGAATCCGAAATATGATCCACTCTTATTTGTGGTTCCTCTTGTTATCATTCTTGGACGACCTGAGGCCCTAGGCCATCAAAAGTAATCATATCATCATTGATATTATCATAGTCATCTTGTTGTTGAGTTTGTTGCTCTTCATCATCTTGAACTACTTCAAGACGGTTATTTATCTCACTTGACTTGTTGGAAAGAAACTCTCTTTCTAAAAGGACATTATCCCTAGCAACAAAAACCTTTTGTTAAGTTGGATTGTAGAAGTAATATACAAAACATCCTTTTAGATATCCTATAAAGAAATATTTATTTGATTTTGAGGCAAGTTTATCTGTTTGTAAGCTTTTTACATAGGATTCACATCCTCATATTTTCAAAAATGATAGATTTGGAACCTTTCAGTCCATATCTCATATGGAGTTTTGTCTATAGTTTTATGGATTCATGTTTAGTGTTAATACAACGGTAGTGAGGGCATATCCCTAAAAAGATATCGAAAGATTAACAAAACTCAACATTGATCGAAACATGTCTAACTAAGTTTTATTTCTTCTTTCAGACACACCATTCAATTGTGGTGTTCCTGGGGTTGACAATTATGTTACAATACCACAATATTTCAAATAATGATCAAATACTCACCACCACGATCAGATTGAAGTGTTTTTATTTTCTTTCCACATTGAGTCTCTACTTCATTTTAAAATTCTTTGAATTTTCCGATTTATGTGACATAAGATAAATGTACACATATATACTCATGTCATCAATAAATATGATGAAGTATTTATATCCACCTCTAACTTTTATGATCGTTGGCCCACATACATTAGTATGTATAACGTCCAATAGTACAGTAGCCCTTTCAAACAATCTTTTGAAAGGTGACCTTTTTATTTTTTCCATCAAACATGATTACATGCAACAATGGATTCATAATCTATATCTCTTAAAAGTCCATCTTTGTGGAGCTTCTTCATGCAATTCACATTAATTTGTCCCAATCGACAATGCCATAGGTAGGCTTCACTCAAGTTACTTAATTTTTGTCTTTTGTTATTTGTGTTATATAATTCTGATTTGAGATCCAAAATGAAAATCTCATTATTTATCTGAGCACTTGCATAGAAAATATCATTATTAAAAATAGAAATACTCACATTTTTAATGCAAAATTCAAAACCATCATAATGTTATCTAGTAACCGAAATAAGGTTCTTAGTAATACAAGGGACATAATAACAATTATTCAGTTCAAATACTAATCCATAAGGTAAAGATAGACTATAAATTCCTATAGTAAGCGCAACAACATTTACTACATTTGCAATATATAGGTATATATCCCCTTTCTGCACTTATTCTATATTTCTTATTCCCTGCACATTTTAAATAATGTGAACACTATTCTTTTTGCCTCTAAGCTAGAACAGGGGATAGTCCCATTCTTTTTATCATCCAGGTACTTGGGACATTTTCTTTTCTAGTGTCCTTTGGCCTTGCATTAAAAACAATCATGATTAGAAGCTACTATTGGCTTCTCAACACCCTTGGGTATGACAACTTTTTTTCTTTTCCTTGATAATTGTTTTTTTTCTTAGACACTTTCTTAAAACCCTTCCCATTGTTGATATTCAGAATTTCCTTCCCCTTGTCATCAATCATATTGCCTTCAATATTTTTCAGTATATTATGGAGCTCATTCAGATCATGTTTTAGTCCATTTATATGATATTGTATTCTGAATGGTGCAAAATCATCATGTAAGAATCTAAGAACAATATCAATAGTCAACTCTTAGTCATATTGGGTCCTTAGATTTTCCATCCTCTTGAATAGCCTAGTTAGACTAATCACATGAGGACTCACATATTTTCCCTTCACAAGCTTACTATCAAGTATAGCCTTATGAGTTTCATATCGTTCTATCCTTTCTTGATTTTGAAACAATGTTTTAAGTTTAGTTATGATGGTATGGACATCAGAGTTCAAAGACCTCTTTTACAATCCAGGCTCCATCGCAGCGATCATTAGGCAAGTGACAGGAAATGCTTCGATTTTTAACCGCAATATCGTTGTCTTCTTCTCATCTAATGAGATTTCTATCACTATCGGGATAGGGGTAGAAAGGACGTCCTCAGGTAAGAATGATTCTCAGATTTTTTCCCAATAAAGAAAGTCCGTTCCATTGAGCTTATTTTTCTCAACAATTGAGCGTAGAGAGAATTTAAAATTATCGTTTTCTATTATCTAAAATATATGAAAATTCGTCAATGTTTGAAGATACAAATACTTATGATTAAACAATTTAACATATATGATTGCGCATTTTATTCAAATTATTATAGTCACTTACGAATAAAATGATTCCAATATCCAATTACAAACAGAAACCCAATGTACTTTTTCACTAACTTAGGTCTTGTGTGTTTAAGGTAAGTAATAATTTACTAATTATAAACATTCATTTATAATTCTTGGTTGATGATCCACATCCAATGTAAAATCGTCTCCATGCCTCAAGATCCAAAACTTTCTTTTGGTCTCTTGTTGGGTATAGATTCGTCCTCATGAGTATAAGGTTGAGGAAGGACACCATCGCTTTTGCAAAACCCATCAAATCAAAAAATCATAAACTGCATGAGTTATGATGCAGAAAGGCATTGCCCCAAATTTCATTAAGAACTATCATTTTGAATAATTTAAACCAAATAATAATATTTCATGGATCTCCTTAATGGTACTTAATTTTATTAAAATCATTATAATATATAATTCAATAAAAAAATTATGAATTATAAAATAATGAGACCAATTTTTTTTTTTAATTTTAAAGATATAAAATCTTTTATTTTTCCTAACTCTTAGAAGAAAATTAAAATAAAGCATATTTATTTTATCAAAACAAGTTCGCATGATTTAATCTCAAATATATATATATATATATATATATATATATATATATATATTATTTTATTTTTTACATTTAGTCATGTAAGATTGTCAAACAAACCATAAGTTTCACAATATCTTTATTATCAATTATTGTATCAAAATTAACAATTAATATATACAATAATTTTAAGGAACTTAGCTCTAATACCATTGTAGATTATCTATTAGATATATGTTGTGGAAAAAATATAATCTAAATATCTAATTAGGTTATTCATGCATAAACTCAGTAGATCGTGCAATATGGAAAAAATGAGAGCCCCACGTGTTACTCTTCTAGTCGGTCCACACGAGTCTGTTTAGATCTTATTGTCTTCGATTGCTAAAATGAGCTTCGATTGCTAGAACGAGAGAACAGTAAAAACAATCTTATTGTCTCTTGGGAAAAATGTATAATATCACGGTGAAATATTTCTCTCTTTAGTTGATTAAAAAGAGAGATTAACTTAATCAAAGGAATCATCTGATTTGCAAATTATAAGTGTTCAGAATATCAAAAAGACAATATTTGATATTCTGTCATCCGTTTCCTTAATTAACATTACCATTAATAATGGTTTTATTTCATAAATAAAACAATGTTTCTAATTAGCGGTTTCTGAAATTAATTTTACTATGTTTTATTTCATAAATAAAACAATAAAACATTAAACAATATTTATAATTATTAATAATATATAATATATACTAATAATTATAAATCATTCCTACTTAATATATTTCGTCAACTCTAAGTGTGTAACCTCATATGACCCAATTATAATAGTTATAGGTTTAAACCCATTAATCGCAGTTAGCTTCTAGCAAAACATTCCCACTCCTAAAAATATTGTATTATATTATCTCTATTAATTGTCCTATCCAAGTTTAGTCAATGCACATTAAATTAACTGACACAATTCATTCACGTTGAACATTGTAGCCCTCTCAAATAAATTTCTTTTGATACCTCGCAATGTTTGAATTAATTTCAGCATTTGAGTAATATATTATTTAGTAATTGTATATGATTAAAATATAATTAAGGTGATTTATTAAAGTATAAAGAGTATAAACTTATTTAGATATCTATAATTAATATAGGGAAATATTTGTGTAGAAGTAGAAATACCATTTACTATTTTGTTAATGGGTCAAATAGTAAATGGGTATATTAAGGTTAGGTCTTCAATCCATATAGATAGCATACCTATTATATTACTCTCATCAGAGACTAAAGATAGATGTTTATGCACTCTCAAGAACACTTAAAGACTATCAATAAAGGATTGGAAGATCTAAATCTCATCCATATCAAATATTTTGATCCAGATTTGGAACTGAGAGATCCAAGAGATAGAAGATTAGAAGACAACTTAATGAACGGTTCATCATTGCAGATTCAAGTATATTTCTGCAACTAAAGTTTATCTCAATTTATCAACATTGAATATTAATATTATAGAACTAAAGAGTTATAATAAATATTCTAACAATTGTATCAGAGCCTTCTTAATATCGATCTATTAAGAATTAAGTTTATGAAAATTTTTAAGAATAGGATCAAATGTGGTTTATATACCCTCTTTTTTTTAACTCAAAAGAAACTTATGATAAAATTTAATTATGTAATTAAAATTTAATTTATAAGATTATAAAGGAATGTTAAAGAATTAAAGAAAGAAATCTCCCATGAGAAAATCTAACTAAGGTTTTGTTGATGTATAAGGAAGATGTACTATTAAATTTTTTTAAGGAAATATGTTATATTATTATTTTAATAATAATAATATATATATATATTATATATATATATGTATATATATTATATATATATATATATATAAAGGAATATGAATATAAATTCTTAAATAATATGAATTCTGATTTTCTATATTTAGAGTTAATGAGTATTAAGAAAATTGAACACATTTTGTAAAGAATTTATTATATTATATATTTAAATATATATATATGGACGAAGAAATGGATAATTTCACTATTAATTAGGATTATTTTTCTAAAATAATAGATTAATATATTAATATACAATTATAATTAAAGAAATTTATAGTTTATTTTAAAGAGATAAACATTAATGACTAAAAAATAGATTGTATAAAGTTTTTATAGAAAATAAAAAATTTATGTTATATATAATCAGTGCCCTCCCGAGAATTGGGTGATAACAAACACACTTACAAAACTAAAAAAAAATAGTTTGGATGAATATTGAACATAACTAAATAAAAAAAATTATTTTTTTATTCTAAAGTATTATGTTACACACTTTTATATGTTAAAAAAATTAATACGTCTAACTAAAAAAATTAATTATTTTTTACTAAATAACCTGTCCTTAGGATGGAATGGGTTACCCTAACTGGTGAACTTGCTAAGCTACCCCATATTTTATGTTTATAAATGTGAGTATATATTATTCAGAATTAATTAAGAAGTATATATGTTTTCATATTTATATAAACTAGCATGTAGCCTTTTTAATTATATAAAAATCAAGAAAAAAAATTACAATAAATATATGATAGCATTTTTTATTTTATTTTTAACTATTTACTCTCACATGTATATTCAAACTAATCACACCTCTCAACCAGACAATATGTATATATATAAAAAATGAAGGATTATAAAGGAACTAAAACATTCATTTCATATATAAATGCATGTTATATATATATTTATATTTATTAAACTTAAATAACTGTAATTATTTTACAATACAAAATTACTTGATTTGATTTGATTTTTCATATGGAGATCTTCTACATGTATCCTCTCGTGATTTGTATGAATTTCTCGCTATTTCGGTTATACATGTAGTTGGTCCATATTTATTTTGTAGGACTTTTTCCGGCGTTACTTATCAATCATCGGTAAAGAATAATTTTAAATATCGTTCATAATATTTTGTAGATATTTATAGATACTGTTTCATTGGTTACTTGCTATATTCTATAATAGTAATCGTTAAAGAATTCAAATGAGTTCAATGAATCGCATAATTGTTTGATCAATTCTAATAAAAGTTTTATTTTTGTAAATTGTTTATGCAATTTAATATCTAGATCATATTGATTTTAATTTTGTGGACGTTATCTTATATTATTTATTAATATGTAACTCTTATTTTAATTTAATGACAATTAATTACTTATTTGACATTAATTATATAAATATATATATAATTAAGGAATTAATATATTAATATATAATTAAGGAATATAGGATGATGTGAAGAAAAAAATTTTCATAATATGAATTCTTATTTCAGAATAATAATTATGGAATAATAGATATTCATAAGTATTTATGGTTAAGAAAAAAAATCATTATACATATTTAATTGGGGACAAAAAATCATTGAGTTTTTTTATAACTTAATTAAAGTATTAATTATTTATATTAATAATTAATATATATGCAATAAAAAAAATTAAGAATTAGGATTTCAAATTTCGAATTTCAACAATTATATATAAAATAAAAATTTTAAATTGAGAAATTAAAGAAAGTCTTGAATTAAAAAAATTCTTTTCTTTTATTATTATTAATTTATAATTAAAAAATAAATAAAGAATCTCAATAATTTTATATTATATTTTTAATTAATCTTATAATTGATATGCTTCTCATTTTGAGAATTAAGAATTTGTTTTTCATATTCATATCTAATTAATTAATTAATTAGATATAATATTTTATATATTATATAATATTTTATATACTATATTTGGATAGATTATTAAGTGTGTAATATATATATATATATATATATATATATATATATATATATATATATATATATATAATTTTGTTTTAGGTATATATATTGTGTTAATTGATATTAAAAAATTGTGAAATGATTATTAAAATCTCAATCACGTGATTTTGATAAATTAAACAACATTTAGATTTTCAGTGTAAATAAAACATTTCAAAATTTGGTATAATTTTAGATCCATTTAAATTTATAATTACATAGTTGTTAATCGGCTCAAAAGAAGGTTAATAATTGGTCGAATTACAAATTTAAATAATATAAAAATTATTAATTTACCCCACTAAGGTAGCTCAGTGGTAAGAGTCAGATTAAATGACCAAAATGTCACGGGTTTGATTCCATCTAGAAGCGTTTTCAGTTCAAGCGAGGGAGAATGGTTGTGGGGTGTCATGTTAATTCTCGTTTAATTCCCAAAAAATGATTGTGGGGTGTCATGCTAGTTCTCCTTTAATTCCCCAAAAAAAATATTAATTCATAAAAAAATATTGATTTAAGTTATCTAATCTATTTATTTTATAAGATTAAGACGGTTATATTTGTAATAATGCGGTTATTAATTGACCCAAAGAAAGTTTAATAATATTGGTCGAGTTACACATTTAAAATTTTGTATAAAAGTTATTAATTTATGAAATCAGATAATTGAAACAATATTATAGCAAAGTAGGCTCTCTTGTGTATATTAATATGTTATATAAATTAAGAATGTAATGTGTATGTAATTAACGTGGTTATTCAATCGTTCCAAAGAAAGATAAATAATTGGTCAAAATAACATTATACTCATGTAGTAATAAATGTGTAACAATTATTCGGTGTGCCATTTGAATAATTTGACTATCCAAAGGTAGTTAATTGTTCGATAGGACTTATTGTTAATATTTGATTACTACGAATAAGTATCATTTGTAAGGTAGTATTTCATGTCCAAAGACTAAATATTAATGTTGTGTTTTATATCTTATGATGAGGTGTACCATTATTTTGAGTTTATGTGATTATTTAATTTATGTGAGTATGTTTGTTAATTTGTTTTATTATATAATTAAGTTAACAATTCTACTTATATGATATTTTGTCAACATCTTAAGTTCATTTTATATGATAAAATATTAAGACACATTTAGATTTTGTTTATTTTTAAGAACTATGTCTAAAAGGGGTTAAAATTGCTAAGAATATTATTTGAATAAAGGTATCATAATAAATACACCATAATATATGTTTATTTTGTTTCAAAAGTAAATGCATTAAAATTAGAGTTACACTAATGTATTCTCATGCATCTAATTTAAATTTTCATATTCACACCTAAGTTAATTTGTTGTGAATTACAGTTGTGTAAAGGAAGACTTAGTCTCTATATAAACACACATTATATTGTTTGTAAGAAATAAAATATTAAAACAAAAATAACATAAATGGCGATCACTTAGTAAGATAGGAAATAATAAGTTGTAGAAATTACAAATGTTGCACCTAAAAGAAAATTACTAAAGAAAGTGTTGCATAAAATAATACAATTTTTTTTTGTTCTAAGAATAATTTAACTTTGGTACTTATATACATTTGATATTAAACTCTTATGTATTATCTAAAGTAAGTGTGTTGATGTACGATAGAGTTATAGTTGTCAAAAGTCAATTGATGGTGAAAGAAAAATCGACGTACACATTAACAATTCAAATTAAAGATGAGAAAATAAAGAAATATTTGAGATACTCTTAATTTGAATGTGGAGTTAGTTTTCAAAAATTAATTGATGGTGAAAGAAATATTGTCATGGACAATGAAAATTCAAATTAATGATAAGGAAATAAGGAACTATTTCGGATACTCTTTAATTGATAACAAACATTTAAGACAACGACTTTTTCCTACTGAAAATAAGTTGAATTTGATTTGATTTCTCAAATCTTGTTTCACCATATAATGAATTTATTTGTAGAAAAGTATTAAGAACTATAACATATATATGAAATAAAGTTTCAACTAAAATAACTAGTAAATTCTTTTAGGGTTGTCCAGTTAAGGTTTGGCCTTAAAGGTCCAAAGAAAATAAATTAGACAAAAAAAATTGTTAGATGTTAACTGTTGGATATTCTAAAAGATTTGAAGACAAATTTAGCCTCATAAGTATTTCAAGATTAGCCTTGAAAATAAAGAAATACAAAAAATTTATTTAGTGAGAGTCTAATGTATGCTAAAGATTGTATGCATCAAGATATTAAATATATTTACGATGTTGGACAAATACTTAAAAGATCCTAGTTTAGATCACTAGAAAACAACCAAATGAGTGATAGCAAAATATTACATACTCATATAAAATCATATAAAATCGAATCAGATATGGATCATTTAATGTTTTGAATCAAATTTTGTGGATAACAAAATAGTTAGAACTTTGTGCCACGTAATTTTAGTTTAATTACTAGTTTAATAAATTAATTCTTGTAAGACGGTTAAGTAAACACTCAAATTATTTCAATATGATGGTATAATTTATTAGGTATTTTGTGATATCCAATTAAAGAATATGACTGTAAAATTTTGTCACAGTGTTACAAATTATGGATAGAAGAAACACCATTAAAGTTATTAGGTGATAATAATCTATAGTCTTTTACTTTAGTAATATGAGTTTGACCAAGTCAAACTATTTGGAGAATAAAGTATTTAGAATATTTAGTTATTTATTAAGCATATTTGGAAAAACTCTAAATTATGGATCCCTTTTTTAAATATTTGTTACCCAGGATCTTTTATAAACATATTATTCATATGGGTATTATATGTTTAGATTATATATAGTTTTAGTGGGAGTTTTTATTGTGATGCTCGTATAAATATAATTTGAAATTCATATGGACGTTAAAAATTAAAGATTTAGTCTTAAAGAAATTAAGATTATAATTTATTCAGATTGATCTATGTAAAGAATAAAGGAGGAGGTGTTCAGGTGTAAAATGAAAAAAGGAAATCGAGCCTCATATGTCATAGCGAGCATAAAAGTTTAGTTGATATTAGACATGTTAAATATCGTGCTACATATTAATCAACACTACACACTCATATTTGATCTATGTCATTTGACTTTATTGACATATATGACTATTGAGAGTTTAGTTACGAATTAATGTAACACAAATTGCTTTAATCCTATGTTCATATAATTGATGAACGAGATTAATATAGATGTATTTGGAGATGATAATAATATTTTGAACTCTTAAAGTTATAATATACGATTATAGAAAATATTTATATGACCAAAATAAGAGATTGTTGTAATTAATTCCAACATTTTGTGATATATTATTTAGTAATTGTATATTAGTTGTTATCATATAAAGATTAAAACACAATTAAAGTGAACTATTAAAGTATAAAGGTTATAGGCTTATTTAGACATATGTAATAAATATTGGGACATCCTCTCTTCTAGTCTAGCGGCAACAAGAGATGTATATCTCCAACCTCCTTGAGGTCTTGGGTTCGAGCCCATCATGTGGCAAGTTTTGTTCTTAGTTAAATGGTTAAGTGTGTTTGCGGGCTATGTGTTTAACCTGTGTGGATTAGTCGCACTCCAAAGCAGAAACAAGGGGACATATTTGTGTAAAATGAGAAATATCATTTACTATTTTGTTCATAGACCGAATAATAAATGGGTATATTATGGTTATGTCTCATACTCATATAAATAGTCTACATATTATATTATGTTACTCTCATCAAACTAAAGGTAATCTTTTTTCACTCTCAAGAACACTAAGAGCTATCAATAGATAGAGGGTTGTAAGACATAAAATTCACCCATGTCAAACATTTCGATCCAGATTTAGATTCAAATCAAAACTAGGAGATCCAAAAGATAGACTATCAAAATAACGACTTAATGAACAATTCTTCATTACAAATTTAAGTATATTTTCGTAACTAATGATAAAGATTTAGACTAATTATTTTAACACACAACGTATAGTATAACATCCATAATTGTCACTTCAAGTCGAAGTTACTCCAATTGGCATCAAATGGAGGTAAGAAACTTATAAATTGGGATGGAAAAAATTAGTGTCAAGAAATATATTAAATATTTTAAATTTTGTATATATTTAAAACTTATTTTCACTTATTTTTTAGAATTTCAATTGAAATAATTTAAAATGATATTGTCATTTTATGGATTTAACTTAATGAGACATAAATTTATTATTAGGGATTTCATAAGCTTAGCTGATTTAGCTAATAATTTTGTTTCCACCTTTAAATAATTTCTCATATAAAAAACAAATAAATTGATTCAAAAGAAATAGGAATATCTTTTCTATTTAATGTAAAATCGGATCTTAACAATCTAGTGTAGATTGAGGAGAAATAAATTCACCAACTTTTGACTTGTTTTTTTTTATTTTTAAACTTTAGTTAAATCATAAGTTAGAGAAGACTTATTTTTATTTTATTTTCATTTATATAAAATTTTAATTTAAAATATATATATATATATATATATATATATAATTTAAAATTAATCATGAACAAATTTGTTAGTTTATCATATTTAATTTACGTACAATTTTTTAAATTTATATATCTAGATATATTTAAATTTGTACCATAAAATATTATTTGTTTAAATATAAAAATATTTGAGAATAAAAAATTAAAATAATAGTCGGTATAAAAGATTGAGATTGACCTCTATAAAAAATAAATCATTTAAATAATGTATAAATAAAATATTAAATGTTTTTAGTTGACCGATTAAATATTATTTATATTAAAAAATAAAAATAAAAAAGAATGAGAGAATAAATGAACCAAATTTAAAACCAATAATACTCAGAGAAATGTTTCTTTTTTTTAATGTATTTTTTTAACATTGGAGAGTTTTTTTTAACCACTTTAAATTTTATTATGTTTTTGTTCTCTTGGTCAAAATTATCAAAATTTCAGTTCTACATTTTTATAATGTGAATAATACTCTGAGTTATTTCTGAATTGTTTTGTTGTTCATTATTTTGTAACTTGTTGTTTTTTTAAAGTTATTATTTTTTTCTAACAAAAAAATAATTAAAATTGATAATTTAGTTGGAAACTCTCACATGTATTTTTTCATTATTTTTACTGATTTTTTCATTTTTTATTCTATATGTAAATTTTTAGTTATCATTTGCACTTAAATATTTATGCTGTTTGTTTAATTTGTTCTAATTTATCACTCATAATGATATATATTTGGAATAACTAGAAAATTTTTAAATTTTATTTTCCAACGCTTAAACATTCTTGAATTTTCTTTATTACAATTATAATTTTACAAATTTATTATAATATTTAACATTTAGATTCTGTTTTCATTTTGTTTAATTTTATTTTACAAATTAATTTGATATATGTAACTATTGAAATTATTAAAAAAAAAAATTACGTGATTATTTATCACTTTAAGGGAGTTGTTGGATTGGCAAATATATATGTTTTAGGAGTGGAAGAAATATAATAAGATACAATTAGTCCTCCAAGAACACTAATTACTAATTGTCATGGTGAGCATAATTGTTCCTTGGTTGCTCTGTCTCCATTTATTGGTGGTTTTTGTTGCAAGTATTGGGAATAAAGCAGCAGATGGGATGAGTCTTCGTATGTTCACCAACTATGGTTATTCATATAAAGTGAAGATTGCAATTGGCACTTTCAAATTACCTAATGATCCTAAACCTAAATACATGATGTACAATTTGAAGGTGGACCTCAGTAGTGACCTTCTTTGGTTGGAATGTGAAGGTTGCACAAGGTGTTTTAAGCCCCCTATATTGAATGTGATTCCTTTTCCATTCAGTAATTCTAGCTCGGGAAGTCATAATGTTGACGATGGACCGACCTATTCAATTAACTATGACGATGGTACATATAGTATAGGCTATCCAGCAAGAGAAACTTTTAGTTTCAATTCCAGTTCTTCTAAATCTTTTTTGTTTAAAAAACAAACATTTACCATAAACAACATCTTGTTTGGCTGTGGTATTCAAAATAAGATGCGCCCAAAGATGATTATTCGTGCAATTGACGGTTCACCATCTGTATCTTTATCTCTATCTGGAGTCATGGGTCTTGGTTGGGGTCCTCTATCTTTTGTGGAACAGACTAATTCTGTCAGTAAAGGAAGATTTTCTTATTGCCTTCCAACCATTTTAAGTCAATATACCGAGGTCAAAACTTATTTGAGATTTGGAAATGATATACCATTAAATAAAGGAAATATAATCAACTCAACGCCATTAAAAAGAATCGAAAAAGATCTAGGGTATCATTTGGAAATGGTTGGGATCAGCCTTAACAATCATCGGCTAAATATTAGCAATGACTTGTTTCTAGTAAAGAATAAAGGTGGTGGTGGTGGATGCATTATAAATTTTAAGGTACCAGTATCGCATATTATTCAGCCTGCCTATGAAAAATTGAAATATGCTGTTATTCAATATTTCTCCAAAATCCCAGGAATATTTAGAGTGAACAAATTGACATTACCATTTCCATTTGAACAAGATCAATTGTGTTACAGTAGTAATAATTTCCTTACACCATTTGACAAAATCAAATTTCCAACCATTACATTCCATTTCAGTGGGAAACAAGCCAACTTGGTCCTAAGCGAGGAGACTGCCTTTAGTTCCTTTCGAATTGGACCTATGATCGATATGTATTTTTGTTTGGCTCTGGTCCCCGATCCTAGTACTACTATCATTGGCCTGTATCAACAACTCAATCATCGATTTGTGTATGATAGGAATCATAATGAACTACTTTTCTATCCTGAGAATTGCTTAAAGAATTCTTAAAGTAATTAAGACTCATTAAATGATTTGAGATGATCCACATATAATAAGATTTTCAATCCTTGAAGAAGATAGAGATTTTATTATTAATAATGTATTTCTATGAAATTAAGTATAAAATTGTGTGTTGAAATTTATTTTTGGTCTCAAATCTCAATATATATGATCCAAGACACATTGATCTCATTATATTCCCATGTCATTTTTTTTTATTTTTTTCATGAGTAATGATAAGGAAAAAATTCATTATACAAACAATTTTTCTCTTCAACTTTGAATTATATCTTAAAAAACACATTTAAAATTTATTATCACTTCAACTTTATTTTTAAAAATTACATTTCATAATTTATCTCTTTAAAATTTTATTATTAAATTAATATATATAGTTTTTATAATTATTAATATATTTTTTAAATTATATATATATGTTTCATATATAAATTTATTATTATATATATTAAATTTGTTAATATATATATATATATATATATATATAAATATTTTATAATTTTAAAAGAATATATACATTTGTTTTAATTTAAAATATATATAATTAAAGTGAAAAAAATTAAATGCAAATTTTTTAAATTACTTTTTTCTTATTCCACTCAATAATTTATTAATTTTTACTTATTATAAAATTCAAAAATTTTCAACAATAATTATAATTTAAAATAAAATATATAATAGTTAATTGTATTGTCCTTAATTAAAAACAATCGCTCATTCATTCATTTAGTATGTAATTAAAAATTAAAAAATACCAATAAAATATAGATACAAATGAAATATAAATTTAAGTCCTGTTTGGAAACGCCTAACTTGGGTTTGAGCAATATTTTTTTTAATTTACTTAAAAACTAAAATATTTTATTAGGGTGTTAATTTAAATGAAATAATTATATACAATATATTTTAATTATATATATATAAATAATTTAATAACATTTATTTGTTAAATTTCAGCTCCATTTCAACTTTATCATACATGGCACCCTTAAATTTAATAATTGTTTAAAATGTACCATCTAACCATCTAATTAATTTTAGAAAATCGAAACCACATAATATAAACAAATGAGGTTAAATTATATGGGCGGCTCTCCAATTACTTCAATCACTCATTTTTAGCCCTCAAACTAATTTTTAAAACAAAACACCCTTTCAACTTGTATAAAGGTCACAAATAGTCATTCTGTCAACTTTTTTTTTTTTTTTTTTGTTAAACATAATAGCTTAAGCTTAAAATATTATTTTTTTTATATATTATCTTTAATCTTATTTTTTATATTTATATATATAATAATTAAATCGCTTATATATAATATTATATATATATATATATATTATTAATTTTTATAATTATTAAATCTTTTATATATTATATATATTATTTGTTTTTATTTATATCTATATAAAATAAAATTTAAAATAATTTATATAATATATATATATATATAATTTATATACATTATCTTTACTCATTAATTTATATATAATATATATTTTAAAAATAATTTAAGGTTTAAAAGTAATTGAGTATATAATTAGACGGTTACCATTATTTTTGACCTTTATATTATTTTTTAAAATATATATTATATAAATATATATATATATATATATAATAATTAAAGATAATATATATAAATTATTTTTAAACTTTGTTGTATAGATATATAAATATATATAAATAAATAATATATATATATAAGAGATTTAATAACTATATAAATATATAAATATAAAAATTAATAAAATATATATATATATATAAGTGATTTAATAATTATATATAAATATAAAAAACATGATTAAAAATAATATATAAAAAAAATAATATTTTAGACTTACACGGATATATTTAATTAAAAAGTTCACGGAATGACATCTTTTGAAAAGTTGAAAAAACAATTTATTTTAAAAAATAATTTAAAAGCTAAAAATGAACGATCAAAGTAATTAGAGGACCTCCTAAATAATTTGTCATATAAATTATCCTTAATCATCCCTCAATATTGTTTTTTTTTCGCTTGAAATCATATTAACATCTCAAACTTTATATATATAAAACAAATTATAAACAAAATATAATATAATTTTATATTCAAAATAATTGCCTAAAACATAATAAATTATACTTTTTTTTCTAACATTTGTAATTAATTTATTCAAAATTTCTTCAATTGTTTTCTCTTTTATATTTTATTTTTTATTTATTATATATTTATTTATTAAATATAATATATATTTTAAAACATATATATTTATATATTTTATTTTGATTTATTCACCCTCTCTATTATTAATCTATAAAAAAACTAAATAAATTAAAAATATATATTAAAAATATAATAAGTCTAAAAGAGAGATAAATAATTAATAAGAAAAAAATAGAGAGTAGAGAAGGAAAGTCTTTTTTTCATAAGGTAAGAGCAGGTTCGAATTAATATTTGATAGAAAATTTCCTCTATCTAATTTCTTTTTATCTCCAATATATTGTGATAAATAAAGTTTCTTGCTTTCATTCTCGCATCTAAGTTGTTCAAATTCTTCATTTTTATTTTTCCCAAAATCTGACATTGTTTCAGAGTGCCATCCATACTAAAAACAAGATTCACCACTCATTCATGAAAGATGAGACATCCAAAGCAACAATCGATTCATGACCATCTTATTTTTTACTAGAAAAATATCTTTTAAACCACACAATGAAAAGACTCCTATTAAGATTGTCGAAATCATCGGATTTTCTTTCTACCTGTCGTCAGGATCCTTCAAACACAATCCTAGCTTGAGGACATTGTTGGACTCAAGTAATTAAGCAACCATGACTAAACAATGTCTCAAGAAATGGAGGCCTTAAGTACTTCATCTATGAAACCCTATCAAACTTAAGCTCATGCAATCGTCACCTCCAATAAACATTTGCTTCTACAAAAGATTTCTGCAAAGTATGTTGCGATGAAATTTCGCAATAGAATTTTAACCAAGAGAAACATTTCTGCAAAAACTCTTCAACAATTTTATAGGGAGGATTTAAATTGTGATGTGAGTTGTCTTTGATGAATAAAGCCAAAAAATAGTTTTTGGCCGAAGTTGAATGTAACATCGAGAAAGACTTTAGGGAGTTATGGAACTATTTGGAAAAACTACGATCAAGGAATAGTGGTTCTTTTATTCTTAAAACCATCAAAGATGAAACAACAGCTGAAACAAAATTTCATAAATGTATCTGTGTTTTGAGGCATGTAAGAGTGGTTAGATAAACTGTTATAGACCAATAATTATGGTTGATGGATGTGTTTGTTGGATTTTGGATTTAAATATATATGTAGAACATATTATTAGATTAAAGTCATGGGCTTAATGATTATGAAATGAATAATTGTAGATACTCGTTTAGTATTTGTTTATTTGGTGACGTGACAAAACAAGTATTAATAATATGGTGGGCCTTCTTATATTGTGGGCTTAAACTAGGGTTAAGTACCTGAGACAAGTATTATTTAAGAAACAGGAGAGGGTTCTCTCTCTCAACTCTCCTCTGTTTTCTTGTCCTTTGATTTCCCCTGTCAATATCAGAGGAGAACGGATAATACTTAGTCTTGGAAGACCTAGTCGTTCCTTTCAAGAACAGATCAATCCGGATCTACAATGGAATCATCTTCAGGTACGCTTCCGCTGCGTTATAATTATAATTTATATTCATGATTAGAATAATGATAAACATTCTATCAGTTGGTATCAGAGCTATCCTATTTATGAATCGATAATTTTATAATGATCGTATTTGAATCTGGATTGATTTATTTATTTATTTATTTATTTATTTATTTTTTTAATTAATAATAAATAAAATATATTATTTTATTTTTATTATCATTACTATTAAATTACAAGATAAATTAAATAAATAAGGAATTGATAATATAATATTTATTTATTATCATATTAATAAAAAAAAATTATATTATATTAAATAATATTAACAACTAAGAAATGAATTATTAGAATCTGTTTTATTAAATTAGATAATAATATTAATAATTTAATATTTATTCCAATTTAAATAAAATAATTTCATCTTCAGATGTCACCAAAGTGACCTCTATTTCGTAATTGTTTTATTTAAATTCTTAAGGATGGTTGTATATTTTTTTTATTTTATGCGTTTATTGATTAACCCAAAGGTTGATCAATACTTGACAGAAATATAAACATATTCGTGGTAATAAATCTGTGACAGTTATAAAGTTTTCATGTGGATTATACTTTTATCTAAAGATAAATTTATTAGTTTTACAGTATTTATTTTCAAGATTTTATTATTGCAACAAGAGTACCGCTTACAATTAAAATTATTATCCAAAGATTTTGTTTTAATGCTGTGTTTGGTATCTTGCGATGGGGTTAACCATAATTTGTTTATTATTTAAATATTTGTAATAATGTGAGTGTTTATATTTTTTTTAACTTCGGGATCTGGTTCTTTGATATCTGTTAACTATCTAGTCCTCATTTTATCGGGGGACAACTTTAAGAACTGGAAAGAATCCATTTTGATTCATTTGGGCTGTATGGATCTGGACTTAGCATTAAGGATAGACCAACCCGCTCCTCTTACGGATGTAAGCACTGCTGATCAAAGGCAGATGTTTGAGAAGTGAGAAAGGTCTAATCGTTTAAGTCTGATGATCATAAAGAAAAGCATTCCAGAAATATTTCGGGGTACGATATCTGATGATATCACCAAGGCTGAAGAATTTCTCATCGAGATAGAAAAATGCTTTACTAAAAGCGATAAGGCAGAAATAAGTACTTTTCTTAAGTCACTCATTACCATGAGGTATCTCGGGAAGGGGAACATATGGGAATACATCCTTAATATGTCTAATGTCGCTTCAAAACTAAAAGCACTCAAGTTAGACCTTTCAAAGCACATGTTAGTCCTATTGGTTCTGCTCTCACTTCCTGCTCAATACGATCAGTTCAAAGTTAGTTATAACTGTCAAAAGGAGAAATGGACTCTTAATGAACTCATTTCTCACTATGTTGAAGAGGAAGAAAGAATGAAGCACAAAAGGACTGAGGAGGTACATATGATTGAAACCTCGAAATATGTTGGCGGCAATAAATGAAAGTTTAAGGCCGTGAAGATTAAGACTGCTAAGGCTCTAGTCTCAGCTCCTCAGGCTCGTCCTATGGAGAAATCTTGCTTCTTTTGCAAGAAGACTGGACATGAAAAGAAGGATTATGCCAGCTATCATAATTGGTGTGTGAAGGAAGGTACTGTTCTTACTTTGGTTTGTTCTGAAGTTAATCTAACTCCAGTGCCTCGAAACACTTGGTGGTTAGACTCTGGTTCAACTACTAACATCAGTGTTTCAATGCATGGTTGTCTAAGCCACCAAAACCCAATTGATGCTGAAAGACGCATTTACTTTGAAAATGGGGAATTGGTAAGTACTGGGAATTTTCTTGAATTAAATGACACTTTTATTATACCGTCATTTAGACGGAATTTGGTTTATATTTCTTATTTGGACAAATTCGGTTATTATTGTTCGTTTGGAAACAATGAAGTTACATTGTCTTTGAATTCAAATTTGGTTGGTTTTGGTACTTTTATGTTGAATGACAATTTATATATGGTTGACACTTTAACTTCATATCATGAAACCCTAAATGTGCAAACGAGAGGTACTAAGCGAAAATTAAATAATTCAAGTTTATTATGGCACAAACGTTTAGGTCATATTTCGAAAAATCGAGTTAAAAGACTCATTAAGGATGGAATCCTTGATTCCATAGTTTTTTCAGATATTGAGGTTTGTGTTAACTGCATTAAAGGTAAACAGACCAAAGTGAAGAGGACAGGTGCTTATCGAGCTACAGAAATCTTAAAGTTGATACATACAGACATTTGTGGGCCATTTTCCACACCTTCGTGGAATGGTCAACAATACTTTGTATCATTCACGGATGATTATTCTCGATATGGATATCTTTACCTCATAAGGGAAAAATCTGAGGCAGTGGACATGTTCAAAGAATTTAAGGTTGAAGATGAAAATCAACTCAACAAACGCATTAAGATCATCAGATCTGACCGTGGAGGTGAATATTACGGTAGAAATGATAGATCGGGTGAACAACGTCCAGGCCTTTTTTGCTGACTTCCTTAAAGAGTGTGGAATATTCCCTCAATACACCATGCTAGATTCTCCTAGCATGAATGGTGTTGCAGAGAGACGTAATCGCACATTAAAAGATATGGTTCGAAGTATGATATGTCAAACTACTTTGCCAAAATATTTTTGGGGGGAAGCATTGAAAACTGCAGTCTACATTCTTAATCGAGTACCAATTAAGGCGACAATCAAAACACCTTATGAACTTTGGACTAGGCGTTACCTATCTTACATCATTTTAGGGTGTGGGGATGTCCAACTGAGGCAAGGCGTTATATGCCAAATGAACCAAAGCTAGCATCTCGTATGGTGAGTAGTCACTTTATTGGTTACTCGGAACGATCAAAGGGGTATAAGTTTTATGATCCCACATCAAGAAACATTTTTGAGACGGGTACTGCCACATTCTTTGAGAATGTTGAGTTTGGGGGGAGAAATACAGTTTTAGACTTTTCTTTAGAGGATCAAGAAATCACCAAAGTGATTGACCTAACACCTCAAGAAGGATTAGTCATTCCGACTCCCATATAGTTTCAAGATACAATTGAGGAACCCATTCAAATTGAACGGGAACACCAAGTTGTAGCTGAAGAACAAACTCAAGAAACTCAAGAAACTCAAGAACATATTGTTCAAGAGCCAACGTTATTACGTAGATCCACTAAAGAACGGAGAAATGCCATTCCGAATGATTATGTGACATTTCTTCAAGAAAATGAGGACAATGGTGGCATGACTGAGGATGATCCTATCAACTTTTTTCATGCCATGAAGGGTCCTAATTTGGATAAATGAATCGAAGCAATGCGTGATGAGTATAAATCAATGCAAGACAATAAGGTTTGGGAACTTGTCCTATTGCTAGAAGGTGCAAAACCCATAGGTTGTAAATGGATTTTTAAAACCAAGCGGGAAATGTGGAGAGGTATAAAGCACGTCTTGTAGCTAAAGGTTATACTCAAAAAAAGGGAATTGACTATAAAGAGACTTTCTTTCCGGTTTCTTCGAAAGACTCTTTTAGGACATGCATGGCTCTAGTGGCACATTTTGATTTGGAGCTTCATCAGATGGATGTAAAGACAGCGTTTCTGAATGGTGACATTGATGAAACAATCTATATGATACAACCTAAAAGTTTTGAGGTCGATGACCCGAAACAAATGGTTTGTAAATTAAGAAAATCTATCTATGGACTAAAATAAGCGTCTCGCCAGTGGTATCACAAATTTCATCAAATAATTCTTTCATACGGTTTTGAAATGAACGTAGTTGATGATTGTGTTTATCAAAAGTTTAGTGGGAGTAAATTTATTTTTTTGGTTTTGTATGTGGATGACATTCTGCTTGCCACAAACGATATGAGCTTCTTGCACAAAACTAAGAAATTTCTTTCGAATAACTTTGAAATGTAAGATCTTGGTGAAGCATCTTTTGTATTAGGGATCCAAATATACCGTGAAAGATCTTAGTATATTCTTGGGTTATCTTAAAGGAGCTATATCGATAAAGTGCTTGAACGATTTGGCATGCAGAATTGCAAACTAGGAAATACCCCAGTTGCCAAAGGAGACAAATTCAGTTTAAATCAATGTCCAAAATCAAGTTTAGACATCCAGGAAATGCAAAAAAATTTATATGCTTCTGCAGTTGGAAGTCTTATGTATGCACAAGTATGTACGCGTCCGGATATTGCGTTCATACTTGGTGTGTTAGGCAGATATCTCAATAATCCTGGAATGGATCACTGGAAAGCATCTAAAAGGGTGATGAGATACCTAAAGAAAACAAAGGAATATATGCTCACATATAGGAGGTCAGACCACCATTTGGAGATCGTTGGGTATTCTGACTCCGATTTTGCGGGTTGCCCAGATAATAGGAGATCTACATCTGGTTGCGTTTATACATTTCCTGGAGGAGCCATTTCTTGGCGTAGTGCCAAACAAACACTTGTTACTAGCTCTACTATGGAGGCTGAATTTGTGGCATGTTTTGAAGCATCACATCAGGGAATTTGGTTAAAGTCTTTTGTCACAAGGCTGCGCATTATTCCGGGGGTCGAAAGACCTATTAAGATTTTTTGTGACAATAATTCAGTTGTTTTGTATTCCAATAATAATAGGAGCTCGTCAAAATCAAAGCATGTTGACATTAAGTTCTTACGTGTGAAATAAATGGTACAAAGTGGTCAGATTTGCATCGAGAATTTAGGAACAAAATCTATGTTAGTAGACCCCCTAACTAAAGGTGTAACACCTATGGTATTTTACGGGCATACTGCACGTATGGGTGTGTTACAATTTAAAAAAGCTTCATTATAGTGGGAGAGTATGCTACAATTAATTTTTTGTCAATTGCGTGATGTTTTCTAAAGCACTTTTCTGATCATAAATAAAGTTTAGTTTTGACACTTTTGTACATTATATTCAAAGATAACGATCTCATTAAGTTTGAACCAGAGAAAATTGACATATTCAGGTCACATTAATGTGATTTTCTCTCTACATGTTTCATAATTGATCTATGTCGTTTGATTGCAGTAGTATCAGTGATTATTGTTAGTTTAGCCATAAATATGACGAATGTTTCTTTAATCCTATATTGCTATGATTGATGCACCAGATTGTTATAAGCCCTTTATTTTTATTGACTGATAAATTGAGCTCTTGAAGAATAATGTGTTCATTCGGATATATATTAATTTCAGTGGGAGATTGTTGGATTTTGGATTTAAATATATATGTAGAACATATTATTAGATTAAAGTCATGGGCTTAATGATTATGAAATGAATAATTGTAGATACCCGTTTAGTATTTATTTATTTGGTGACGTGACAAAACAAATATTAATAATATGGTGGGCCTTCTTATATTGTGGGCTTTAACAATATATGGGCTTCAACTAGGGTTAGGTCCCTAAGACAAATATTATTTAAGAAATAGGAGAGGGAGATTCAAAGAAGAACTCTCACGCCTTCTCTCTCTCAACTCTCTTCTGTTTTCTTGTCCTTTGATTTCTCCCGTCAATATTAGAGGAGAACGGACTTAATCTTGGAAGACCTAGCCGTTCCTTTCAAGAACAGATCAATCTGGATTTATAATGGGATCATCTTCAGGTACGCTTCCACTGCGTTATAATTATAGTCTATATTCATGATTAGGATAATGATAAACATTATATCAGTGTTTTGAAGACTGAATGTAAAGGGGAACTACTTTCTACTATTGGTCGACATGCAAATGATCACATGTTCCCGATAGCATGGGATGTGGTGGAAGGAGAGAGTCGAACAAGTTGGGAATTGTTTTTCAAACTTATAATTGATGATTTACCTTTAGAAGAAGGAGAGACAACATTAGCATCATTTTATACATGCAAAATGTATGTTTTTAAATTACAATTTGATTTCAATGTACAATTTGATATGTAAATTTGATCACCCAGTTTTTAAGAACAGTTGCTGAATTATTTGATTTCATTTTGTTAGGGATTAATAAGAGCAGTTGCTGAATTATTACCAAATGCAGAGCATATATTTTGTTGTCGCCATTGGTATACAAATTGGGCTAGAGGAGAAAATATGGGTGAATACTTGAAATTATTGTTTTGGATGTGTGCTCGATCCACCTATCCAGAACAATTTGATGTCAATTTAAGAGTACTCGAACAAACCAAACAAGGAGCCAATACTTTTGCGATCCGAATTACTAAGAGAAGATGGTCAAAGGCATACCTCAAAGAGTATTCAAAGTGTGACATGGTAGACAACAATATTTTTGAAACATTTAATTCATGTATTACCAAGTAGATCAATGTCTATTATTAACATGTTGGAGCACATCCGATTGATGATGATGAGAAGGGCTTATCGCTTAAGAAAAGAAATGAATATGATTTGGATTGGATTGGAGACATTTTCTCCCGTAACAATGTAGAGACTCGAACTTGCAAAAGCAATGTATCATAGGTGCACATTGGATTTTAACGGACAATTCGAGTATGAAATCACTAAGGAAATACATAGACATGTCATACATATTAGAGAAAAGTGTTGCACATGTAGACTGTGGCAACTCACAAGTATACCTTGTGCACACGTTGTTTGTGTTATATACCATTATGGTAGAAATCTAGAAGATTATATCTCGAATTGGTATAAGAGAATAGCGTTCAAGAAGGCGTATGGAAAGGTCATTAAATAATTAAGTGGAAGAGAATTTTGGAAACCCTAGTGTGACGGATTGCCTTTAATTTTACCTCCTAACGTTCAAAAAAGAAGGGATAGAAAAAAATTAACAGAAGGCGAGGCATTGAGGAATCAAAAATAAGTGGACCTAGAGGGAGAGTTGGTCGAATCATAGTTTGTAGAAAATGTGGTCAAGAAGGATACAATAAAAGAAGTTGTAAAGAAATTTTAAGCGGTGGAATTTCTTTTCAATCGCCAATTAGAGGTATAATTTTATTTTATAGTGTTTATTCTCCATTCTTTATAATATATTACATTTTTGTGTAGAATCGAAAATGATGGTTGATGCAAGTGAATGTCCAATTAGTGCTGCATCTCGAGCATATCCTCAAGCACCTTCCCGAGCACCTCCTTCAACACCTTCTTGAGCACCTCTTTTAGCACCTCCCTGAGCACCTCCTTGTGTTGCACATTGACCAACTCCTAGTACAACACCTCGAGCATCTCCCCAAGCATGTCAATTTGAGAGACTAACAACATCAAATGTTGTGAAAATTAGTGTTACAGAACCAGGCCATGGGCTTAAGCCACCAGGACTTATGTTCAATGGAAAACCTGGCATAACCTCTCAAAAGCTTCAAGAAATGGCTGCAAAGAAGAAAATGTGTTTTGGGAAATCTGAAAGGAGCTATCATGAGAGCAATGCATCTCAAGGGAGTAATGCATCTCAATCGTAACAAGACTAGCTATTTTATAATGTTCAAAGGATTGATGTCTATTTCAAATATTTTGTTATTTTGGTTGATGTTAAATATTTAGTAGCTGAAATTGTTGATCTAGTAGTTGAACTTTTGTTGAAATTTTATGGTTGTAAGAGTTAATTGATATAACTGTAAGAATTGGTTTTATGGTTTAGTAACATGATTTTTTTGGTATGGTTATAAGAGTTAATTGATCTAATATAAGAATTGGTATGGTTTTATGGATTTTATGGTTTAGTAACATGGTTTTATTGGTATGGTTGTAAGAGTTAATTGATCTACTATAAGAACTGGTATGGTTTTATTGGTATGGCTGTAAGAGTTAACTGATATAACGGTAAGAATTGGTTTTATGGTTTAGTAACATGGTTTTATAGGTATGGTTGTAAGAGTTAATTGATCTATTATAAGAATTGGTACGGTTTCATTGGTATGGCTGTAAGAGTTAATTGGGTTTCTCATTTGAACCATTTCGACATTCGGTTCTAATTAGGTTTCTTGTATTCATTCACAAAAGAATCAATCTGAATTCTAAACACATATATTAAAATTACTATTTAGTTCATTTAACAAACTAATAATTAGTCAATATTGTTAATGCTCAAGTTTAAGTTCAAATCTTAACATAATAGAGAAATTAATTACATTCTATAAAAATAAAGACAACCATTACAACAAATAAAATGACATTCTTCCAAACTAATTGCTTATTTTTGTCTGAAACGTACTTCATTTTCTCAATCCTCAACTTTATTGTTTCAGACTCTTTTTCTAATTGTTGAAATTTCTTCGACTTTTTATTAATATAGTGATTTCAACTCTTTCAATTCTCGAAAAAGTTGAAGTGTCCGTCTAGTTAATCGTTGTTCCAACCAGTCAAAAAAATTGACAACTTCCACCCTTCTGTAATTTTAAAAAAAAAAAAAATATATATATATATATATATATATATATAATCAATATTAATGAAAATTAAACATTTATGTTTGAAATATAATTAAACTTTTATAAATTACCTTGTAATTAGGACAACTAATGAATCTTCTACCAAGATTAGGTGTTTCTTTTAAGCATGTCCAAATTGGACAAATTTCACCACATCGACAATAATCACTAGAGAAACCTACGTAAAATTCTTGAGAAAAATACATAATATTTTTGTGCAATCTGAAAAATAAAAATAAAATAGTTATAAGTTAATAAGGATAAAAACTAATAATATGCAAAAAAAATAAATAAATAAATAAATAAATAACTTACTGTAATATTGATTATAAATTGATATTACATACATAAAATGGAAACAAAACCTAAATAATATACCAGACCTGAAAAACTAACATTAGTAATAGTGTTCTTGTTCTTGATTAAAAACTAGATAAAATCATTATCCATTAATATTAGTATTACATGACAAGATAAGTAAAAGGTGGATGAACATTCAATTGAAAAAGAAGTATAAAAGAAGACAGACACCAATTTTTTTAGAGGTAAAGGTGAGTCAGATTTTATGATAACAAAAGTTAATAACATGTTTGCTTTGGATACATTCACAAAAGTTATTGTAAAGGTGAGTCCGATTTTAGCCTTATGAAGTTTGTGGTAGTGCTTACACAAATGCATAAATTCCCATGATAACTCTATAAGCTTAACTGCAAGAATATCAAAGATAAACACACAAATTCGCAGCATCTAATTCAGATATATTCGAACAGAATAAGTGCTCTGGAGCATATTAATCCATTTAGGTGCATAATCTTCTAAACTTCAAATATGAACATAATCAAACAAATAATATAATTTCAGCATAAATGACTATCTAAAACGGAAAAAGAGAAAGAGGTTGAGAACGTTGTGATTTCAAACCAACTTAAAAATGAAAAAAATATAAAAACCCTAATATAAACCCTAAATTCAACCTATCTCAATCTAAACCTAAATCAAACTAAACAAGGCCTCGTTTGATCTTTGGGTTATTGGGATAAAACCCAGGTTTTATCCCAAACCCCAACAATCCCATCACAACTCACATCAATCATTTTATTAATTAAAATACCAAAACTGCCCTTTAATTAAATTTAATATTATTTTTATTAATTACCTTAAATAAAAATTAAAACCCCATATAAATCTAACTATAGCATATCATATTATTTATCTTAACATTTAAATTTTAAATAATTCAAATAAATAAATAATTATACTAAAAAATAAAATTTATATATTTATCTAAAAAATTGATCGGTTGAGTTGAAGGAACTTAAAGGTTAAAGGCTGAGTGAATGAAAAGATCAGAGGAGAAAGATCAAATGGATAATTGATAATGAGATCAAATGGAATCAGTGGAATTGATAATTGATTTGGGTTAGAGATAGAATCTGAATTCTCTGACTTTGATAATGTATCAGTAGAAATGAGATTTGAGAAGAGGGGAGATGATAAGATAAGATAGAAATAATTAAATAATTAGAAGGGTAAAACTGAAAGAAAAAAAAACCTAGATTTTTACCTAATTTGGTCAAACATAGGTTTTTTTAGAAGAAACCCAGACATTACCCAGATAACCCAAAGATCAAACGAGGCCCAACATTAATAAACGAAGAATTTAAACCTAAATCAAACTAAAATCTAAATACCTAATGAAGAATTTTTGAAGATGATCAAAGAAACATATGACTGTAGAAGAAAGGAACTCGAAAAAAAAAACTCGGGAGAAAAGAGAGAAACTGTGAATTAATAATGACGTGTTACATATTTAAAAAATATTTTATTGTCACGTCAATTAATTAATAAAATAGACGGATCTAACGCCGTTTAAGTAAAAAACCCTAAAGTGTCAAACTTTAATAGTTCGAGCCCATGTGTTACAAATTAAAGTTTTAGCCCCATTTAATAAAAACGCTTCAATTTGGAACCCAACTAGTACTTGGGTCATTAATTATGGGAAGGCTGCTTTCAAAGGAGCACTACATTAAGGTAGCGTTTGGGAGATATATTAGTTATATAGGTATAAATTGTAAGGGGTATAAATTATAAGGAGGTATTATGAGATATAAGTTATATAGATTATTAGTGTTTGGTTGAGAGAAAAAAATAGGTATAAGTTATATATGTTTTGTTATTTTGTGTTTTGTTGGTGGTATAAGAGAGTAGTAAAAAAGTGTAAATAATTATTTTAATCTTATATTTTTTTAAATTTTTTTAAATTATTATTTTAATGCTTATTATAAGTAGTTTTATTATTAATTAAATTGAATTTTATAAAAAATAATAATATATAATTATTGTAAAAATATATTTTTAAAATAAATAATATTGTTATATGGTTTACATTATTTTATATATAATTTTTTTTAATTTAACTTATATAATTATATAAGTAAAACTTATTTATATATTAATTAATATTTAATTTTGAAATTTATGTATTATTATAAATATTTATATATTAAAATAATATTAATTATTTGAATAAAATATTAAAAATAATAATTTTAATAAAATAATATTTGAAATTAGAATTATAAATTAGTTTCAGAAATAATATAGATATAAGTTATATTAATTAATAATAATATCATTAATTTATATAATTAATTATAAATATTATTTATTAATAATGAAATAAATTTTATTTTATAAATTAATTTTATATATTATTAATTTTTAACTAACATTATTATTATTTTTAATCATTATATTTAATAATGTATATAAATTATCACATTAAAAAAAATTATACTTAAATTATATAATTTTTGTTTATATACATAAAAAAATATAAATTAAAAAATCAAATAAAAATAAGTAATTGTGTAATTATTATTATTATTATTATTATTTAAATTTAAAAATTAAACAAGGTTAAATTTAAATTAATACTTAGATATAATTTATATTATTATTATTATATTTTAAAATATAATAAAAAATTAAAATTTTAATAATTTTATAAAATTAGGGTAAAAGAATATTATTAAATTTTATAATTGACTTTGTAACTGGTGTAGGTAGGTATTACCTTATACCCCATATAAGGAATAATTTATACCTAAATATTACTGTATATATAAATATTATTCAACCAAACAATCATTCTAATTTACTAGTCAAGTGCACTTTATCTACATGATTATACCCTGTACCAAACATATCCTAAGTTATTTTAAAAAAACTTATGAAAGTTCAAAACCACAATACTGATCATGTGATCATGTGGTATACGTAATCAATTAAGATTTGCCACATATATATGGTTCATTTTTGTGTTTTATAAGACTTGTTGATTTGTTCCTAAGAATTATATATATAGGGAAATTACAAAATAAATAATAAAATAAGTATGAAAATAGTAATAAAACAATTAAAATATATTTCTATCATTATAAGTCAAGGGAGAGGTACAGCCATTTTCCACACCAATGAAATAATCAAAATTTTCACACCAACCATTGACCCGTCTAATTATGTACGTAGACATAGCCTTTTCTTCTTTCTTTCTTTCTCTTTTTTTTACACACCCAATCATAATCTCTTATTAATTTGATTTTTAAATGTTTAGGTTGAACTTCTTGTTTTTTTTCCGACTATCTTATTCTATGAGATTTTTTTTTTATTTTACCTAACAATTAATGCTAATAATTTTTTTTGTCTTAATTCAATTATATGAGATTTTTGTTGATTATTTAGTTAATACACTGTTATCCCGTCGTTTGATGAATCTCAACACTCACGAATAACATCGAATTAGTTTCGTTTGTTGTTTCACTATAGCATTCAATGTCAATGAGATTCTACTTTAATCATTTCTTTATTAGTCAACGCACTGTAATTCCGTCGTTAAATTGATCTCAACACTCACGAGTAACATCAGAGTTCTTTCGGTTGTTGTTTCACGCTAGCATTCAACGTCCATGAAATTCTACATTTTTCGCTGTTTTATCATTCAACACACTGTCATCCTATAATTTGATAGATTTCAACACTCACAAATTTATCAAGTTTGAAAAATATAACATTAACATTTTACAGTCTCATGTTCAACCTCAAATTGTTTAAATCCTTCGTATCTTAAGTTTGGAAAGAATTCTTATAATATAAGATACTATATTTGTAAAATACTATTATAATATTAATATTATATTATTATATTATTTTTTATAAAATTTATATATTATACTATATGTAATTAATATGGTACATTTAATACAAACTTTTTTTATATTTGAAAAACTTTTGGACTATTTTGAGTAAGCTTATTCTCAGCTTATTGAACCTAGTTTATCCAGCTTATTCTTAGGTACGTTGGATAGGATCTCAACTTATTTAATCGTTAAGTTTGGGTGTATTTGATACAACTTATACGCCCAGTTTATTTATTTTTAATATTTTTAATATATTATTTAATAATTAATATTATATATAGATATAATGTTATATATATTTATTAATTTAATTTTAAATATTAATAAATGATTTAAATTAAAATATATATATATGTGAAAATAAATTATATTAATATATTATTTTTAATAAAAAAAAATTTAATATATAATTTAATTATTAATAAATGACTTAAATTAAAAATAATATACTTTAAAATAAATGATATGAATATATTGATTTTTATAAATATATAATTTTAAATATATTTAATATAAATATGATATAAAAAAATATATAGATATATATAAAAGTATTTAATAATATATTTTTTTCACATTTTCACACTTCCTTCTCTCTAACTTAATATTTCAATTGACACCTTCTCTCTAACTTAATATTTCAATTGTCAATTTATTTTCGTGTACTCTCACACTCTTAATATTATGAATTCATTTTAACTGTAATCAGTATTTTATATAATTAATTAAGGCTAGTTTGACTTCTAAAACTATAATTATAAATAAAAAATATCAAAATGTATTTATATTTCATATTTTGCTTCATTATTTTATATATTAAGATACATATATTATAAATAATAAATAAAAATATATTTAAATGTAAATTTTTTAATATAATAATTTTATATAAAAATATTATAAATATATGAAATAGATGAGAGAGAATGAATAAAATGATTAGAAATATATTAAATAGATGAGAAAGAATAAATAAAATGATTAGAAATAAATAAAATAAATGAGAGAGAATGAATAAAAAATTATTTAAAAATGATGAGAAAGAGAATCGTTGAGATTATAATCTTAAACTATGAGATTATAATTTTAAACGCTGCTGAGGGAGGTAGAGAGAAAATTGAGTTTAAACGCAAAAGTGTGTTTGATTTTGATTGTAATTTTTTGCGTGAGCTTATTACGCAAAGTTACTGTAGCAGCTTATTACTTATTACGCAGACATCCATACGCGACTTATAAAGTCTAAATCAAACGTGCCCAAAGTTTATGTTTAAAGATAAAATATATTATTATACTAATTAATATACTGATCCTTAATAAATAGGCAGAAATCCATATTATCATATATATATATATATATATATATATATATATATATATATATATATATATATATATATATATATATATATATATATATATATATATATATATATATATATATATATATATATATATATATATATTATAATGCTTAAAATAATTCTTAATTAATTTTTTCTGTAATCATATATAGAATTTGTTCTATTTCCTAAATATATTCTTAACTTTTTTTTATCATATAAATATTTTGTATCTCACTCAATTAATTTATTTTTTTATTTTATCTCTCATAATATATATATATATATATATATATATATATATATAATAAAATAATATATAAATATATATATATTTCTCTTTTATTATTCATTTTATATAAATATATTTTTTTCACATATTATCTCATAAATAATTTTTATATTTATATAAACAATGTTATATATATATAATACTACCCTACTTTTTTTTTTTTATAAATCACCAAACCAACTTACCGTATAAAAATAATCACTAATTTTTTATCATAATTAATTTATTATTATTATTATTATTATTATTATTATTATTATTATTATTATATATAGAGGAGTGATAGAGAGAGAATTTGGTGAGGGGATGACTTGGCATCACTTCATTGGTTGAAAAATTTAAAAATGGGAGGAAAGAGAAAAAAAGAGAAATTATGCCAAGTCATTCCCTCACCTAATTATTTCTCATATATATAATACCTCCCTACTTTTTTTTATAAATCACCAAACCAACTTACCTTATAAAAATAATCACTAATTTTTCATCCTAATTAATTTATTATTATTATTATATATATATTTAATAATAATCACTAATTTCTTTTTCCTAAATTGATGAGAATTGGGTAAAGATGTTAATGATATGATATGGTTGATCGAAGTGTAAAAATGAATTCACAAGATGAGAGCTCGATAAGATTGGTGGTAATTGGTTTGCTGAAGTGATGGTAAAAAAGTCGCAGTAATGATATGAGATAGTTGATGTACAAAATATTCGAAGTAAAGTCACGAGAATAGTAGTGAAATGTTCATTGGAGAACAAAAAAATATTTTTCGATAAATATATAAATGAATTTGTTGGTTTACCGAAAAAATGAGGATAAAGAAGTTAATGAGATGATGAGATGGTCGATTTGTCAAAAATGTTGGTAAAATACGTTGGCATTGTTGAGTGCAAAAGTAAGAGCACGAGATTAGTAATACGAGAGATTTATTAGGTAAGAAAGAATATTGTTAGTTAACTGAGAAATGAGAGTAAAAAGTCGAAAATAAAGAGGTTGGTGCTGATGAGAAAAAAGTTAAATAAATGTTTTTTCATCAAATTTGTTATCATTTTTTTATGAATAACGAAACAACGTTGAATGAGAAGAGGAAGACGATCACTATGTCGTCTCTCAAACATTGAAACATCATCATGTTCAGACCATAGATGTTAACGACGAATAGGATAATAAATGCAATGAAAACGATGACGACCACAAAAAGATTATTATTGTTTATTTCTTTATAAATGTAATTTTAATTTATTTTAATTTATAAATGTGAATTTTATTATAACTTAATATCATTTAAGTAGTTACTAATAAGCAATCACTTTCAAAAGATGGGACCCAGAAGAGTAGGATAGTACTATAAAACAATGAATTGTTCATATTCCCAAGAAACATCAGATATGGTTAATACTAACAAAATCTTGATTGAACTGCTTCTTATTATCCCATTGTGTTTGCAATTCTTGGTGATCGGAGATGGTTGCATAGAGATGGAGAGAAATGCTCTTCTCTCATTCAAAGAAGATTTGGTTGATCCTTCTGGAATGTTATCTTCATGGAACGTTAGTGGTGACTGCTGCAAGTGGAAACGTGTTGAATGCCATGTCCAGACCGGTCGAATAATCAGTCTCAACCTCCGCAATCAAGATTATCAATCCCAAGTTTCAGGTAAACTCTCTGCCTCGCTTGTGAATCTGAAAGAGTTAAGATATTTAGATGTGAGTATGAACAATTTTGAAGGATTATCAATCCCAAGTTTCATCGGGTCATTAAAGAGATTGAGATATCTAAATCTCTCTTATTCCTCGTTCAGTGGAGTTGTTCCTCCACAACTTGGGAATCTCTCAAACTTGGTTTATCTTGACCTTAGCGTTGAAGCTAGTTCTATGCGTATTTTCAGCAATCAATATCTAGTGGGGAATAACTTGGGTTGGATTTTTGAACTCTCATCTTTAAAGTATCTTGGTTTAAGTGGTATTGATCTTAACTTAACCTCGGACTACTTATTTCAGACAATAAACAATACAAGTATGTTGGAGATACTGGAATTAAGGGCTTGTAAATTGAGTGGTTTTCTTCCCAATTCATTGGGACATTTGAGTAATTTGAAAATTTTGGATTTGGGATCAAACTTCTTTGTCGGAGATATTCCAAAATCAATTGGAAACTTAACATCTTTAGTACAATTATCCCTTTCCAATAATCAATTAAATGGATCAGTTCCAGAAAGTCTTGGAAAGCTCTCATCTCTATCTATTTTAGATCTCTACGGTAATCCCTGGAACTCTAACATAACTGAACGACATTTACATAATCTCAGTAGTTTGACGAAGTTGAGTATCATGAGTACACGTTTTCTAAGTACTAATTTGGTATTTGATATCCCTCATGATTGGTTTCCTCCTTTTACACTCAAGAACTTACAAATTATTGGATATCAAGTGGGACCCAGATTTCCAAATTGGCTAAGGAACCAACACAAGCTCAAATACCTTCAACTCAGCGATGCAATGCTTTCAGATGCCATACCAGATTGGTTTCTAAATCTAAGTTTGAGTCTTTATTTTTTGGACTTGAGTGACAACAATTTGAGTGGAAAAGTGCCAAATACATTTGTTTTTGTAGATGGGGCAGTATTGGATTTGATGTCCAACAGCTTTGAAGGTCCTCTTCCTCAGTTTTCTTCAAACATAAGCAATTTCTATTTAGGTAGCAATAAGTTCAATGGGACTATACCCAATAACATTGGCCAAATAATGCCCAAGTTGAAACAATTTGATGTTTCGAATAATTATCTGCATGGAAGCATACCGAGCTCTATGGGTAATCTAAGCGCATTAGATGCTCTATCCATGAATAACAACAACTTTGGTGGCGGAATACTGAGTTTGATGGGCCATATGAGCTCGTTATCTTTTCTATCATTGAGTAATAACAACTTTGTTGGGGAATTACCTAGCTCGATAGGCAATCTGAGCTCATTATCTACGCTATTGTTGAGTAATAACAACTTTGTTGGGAAAATACCAAGCTCTTTGGGCAATCTGAGTTTAACGGAAATATGGTTGAGTCATAACAACCTTTCAGGGGAAATACCTAGCTCCATATGCTCTCAAAATTTGTTGTTTCTATCGTTGAGTAATAACAACCTTGGTAGAGAGATTCCTCGTTCTTTGCACAACTGCACGAACATGTTAATGCTGAATCTTGCAGATAACATGTTCTCTGGAGAGATTTTGGCATGGATAGGAGACACCACAATGCCAATGCCGAGACTTCAAGTTCTAAAGCTGAGATCAAATCGGTTCATTGGCCATATTCCAAAACAACTCTGCACTCATTCTAGCCTCCATTTCTTGGATCTGGCCCATAATCATTTTTCTGGCACCATTCCTTTGTGCCTTGGTGACTTGACTGCCTTCACAGGTGATCTCAATAATGACCAATGGCACGCATTCGGGAGGTATCAAAAAGGAGGGTGTGAAGGTTAATACAAAAGGATTAGAGTTTGGATATAAAACCACTCTCTATCAAGTGTACCTCATAGACCTATCGGAAAACAATCTAACAGGGGGCATTCCAAAATCAATTACCAATCTTACAAAACTATGGTCTCTAAATTTGTCAATGAATCACTTGACTGGAAGGATACCATACCAAATTGGAAGCTTAAAAATGCTCGAGACTCTCGACCTTTCATTCAACCGCCTTTCTGGTCCGATCCCACCAACCCTAGCCTACATAACCTTCTTAAACCACCTTAACTTATCCTACAACGATTTCGAGGGTAGAATACCAACGGGCAATCAGTTGCAGACATTGTCTGATCCCTCCTCCATATACATGAACAATCCACGACTTTGTGGGGCTCCATTGACAACCAAATGTTCTGATGATAACCGCAAAATATCAGAGACACCCATTACTACTGTTGTTGTTGATGCTAATGATCACGAGGACGACGACAAAGACGAGTTGAGATGGATCTTGGTTAGCGCAGCTTTGGGATTCGCGGTTGGGTTTTGGGGATTTATCGTCCCTATAGTGATTAAGCAGTCGTGGAGACGAGCTTATTTTGGATTTGTGGAGGACAAACTTGAAGCCATCATGACGAGTGCCACTCGTTTGAGGTTGAAATTGATGAAGAAGTCCAACAACGGAATCTAGCTGGCACCCAATTATTGGTCCAAGGTAAGACTGTTCTTGTTTTATCATTATTAATGTTCTTTTAATTATATATCTCAATCTAATATCCTACTGCAAACAAATCATTAATTATTAAACACAAACCATGATGATCATGATGATGGGAGTAATGGATTGGAACGAGGCTGCTGCTGAAATGCTTCTTGCAGAATTAAGTTGTTTTTGAGCTTGTAATTTCTATCTAAAATTAAATAAAATCATATTATTAATAAAATGCTTCTTGCAGAATTAAGTTGTTTTTGAGCTTGTAATTTCTATCTAAAATTAAATAAAATCATATTATTAATAAAATGCTTCTTGCAGAATTAAGTTGTTTTTGTACTTGTGTATCTAAAATTAAATAAAATCATATTATTATCTGTTATAATAATTTCAAAAAACACGTTATAATAGTATTATGAATGGTTAGATAACTACAATTATTGAAAGTTCAACGATTTCTCTTTAACCAAATAATGTATCAAACTTCCTATGAACCATCAAAATACTGGAACATCATTTAATGAATCATAATTCTCTAAAAAAAAAAAAAAAAAAAACCTTTAAATATTAATAAACTATTAATACAAATTATTATTATTTAACTATAATGTTTTTTTTTTTTAAGAAAGATGACATATCTCTTTGCCCACTTAAATTAAGGCTATTGAACTTTTAGCCAATGACTTTTTCTAAGTGGCAAAATGACTTGTTGACTCAAAATCAAATTTTCATACAAGTTAATTTCTTCAAACTTATGCGATTTATTTAAATTGATTAATTATTTAAACTAAATCGAGATTTGAAAAAATAAAAAATAAATAAATAAATAAATAAAAATGAGAAAAACTTTACTACCATGTCCTATATATAATCTTCTCTTTGGTTCATTTTATTATCCTCTTTTTTAGCATAAAAATTATATTTATACAGAACTTTATCTTATAGGGCCTTAGAAACAAATACTCCGATGATAACTTATTCATATTTTAATGGGCCGGCTATATAAAAATTCAGAACTTTCATAATTATTTGAATAAATTTTAAAGCCTCCGGTCCGGTCCAGTCCAGTCCACTCAACTGCTCTATATATTAATGTGCACACTTATATATGAAATTAAAAATACTTGTAAAATTAAAATTTGTAATAATATTTTTTTTTTATTTTTACTAGGATGTAATGTTAGTATGAGTCCACAATCTTAACACTCTTTTCAACTTAAAAAAAAAATAAATGAGAATTGAATTCGTGAAATTTGATTTCTTAAAAATCACATTCTCACTGTTTAAACTAATTTAATGAGTTAATTAAAACTTGTATTAATAATTCATGTGAATGATAAATTTATGACTTCAAATGGGATTATAATGTCGTGGATTTATATATTAGAAGAGATTAGATCGAGCTAATTCAATTAGAGAACTTAATTAGATCTCACATTCTCATCAATAACTAATTGTAAAAAAAATATATGACAATGTTTTCACACCTCAACTAATCATTGAAAAAGGAAAATAAAAAGTTAAAAAGTAATGACCTTTCACCTCAAAAAATAAATAAATGAAAAAGTGCAACTTCCCCCCACAGATAAACAAATGAGAAGGGAAATTTTTTGTTCCACCTCATCAAGCTGGGCCTAGGGATTAGTGCTTCAATTACAAGCTAATCACTATACTTATACCTTAAAAGTGATATCAACCTAGAAGTTTGTGAAAACAAATGTATGTCATATCCTCTTTTGTACTCCATTTTGCTAATTCATTTGGTCTACTCACCCATTTTCATTAATCTCATGAATAAAACATATATAACAAATTAAATACTTCACAATTTTAAACTGGAAACTAAATTTATAAGAAAAAGGTGTTCAATATGCCTACAAATGGTAAATTTTTCAAAGGTTGGAGTTAAAAATCAAATTTTGGATTAAAAACGCAAAAAATTACACTAATTTCAAAATTAGCTTTTTACTGTCGAAATTTTTGTGACGACAATGCAGGCCTCTACATGAACATTATGTGTATGTTTATAATCCATACATATATATACATGATATTTGAAAATGGAGAGATTAATTAATAACGAATATTGGAGGGAACTCGTACTATATATGCACATGGCCACTTAAGAAGCTAAACTTAAGCTGTGATTAATTAATATTAACTAAGCAACTACCCATTTGTTTAATTATGAAAATTAATATATACAATTAATGGTGCTATAGATGATCTGATCATATATGAAGGATCCATTGTGCTTCCAAGCATGTTATTGGTTTTGTAAGAAGAAAAACAAAATTAATTATCCAATATATATTAAACAAGAATCTTAGCACATGTGATCATCCGACAAGACATGTAGTTAAGGTTGTCATTATTTTAATTGGGTTGTTGATCCCTAAATTAGAATTATAGGTAGATATCCCATTAAGTGTGATCACATGGATGGATTGATGTCTAATTAAGTCTACGCTAATCTAATCTAATGGTATGGTAATTATAATTATCCAAATAACTAACTTAACAAGACTATTACTTGTCTCTAATGACTGTTTTTATCTCTTCTTCAAAGGATTTCATGATGTACCTGGTCCTATCTTTGCGCTCGTAATCGAATAATCTTGGGTTAGAGCTCTAGATAGCGATAATTGTGTTATGTTATAGATATTTGTACTTGTATAAATCAGACTCGCCGATAGTTACAAAAGAAAACAATTAAAAAGAAAAGATAAACTATTTAATTTCAAAAGTTGGCTTTCATTCGAGAATATGTGGGCGAGGGGCGAAAAAAAAAAGTAACTTTGTGGAGGTTGATGAGTGGAGTTAGCCTTCCAAGAAGAAAGAAAATGGAATCGAAGATCTCTCTTTCTCGATCTTTTCTTTCTCTATTAGCTAAGGGATGTTTGTGAGTGCGTGACATTTGCATCACATGGACCATAGTTATATATATATAGTGTGTGATGATAAAAGATTAATTCATTGATTGAGAAAATAAACTTTTTTAAGCCAATTACTCCACTTCTTTTATATATATGTTTAAGCTAGAATTAATATTCTAAAACAACATATTGTTTAATCATTTATCTTTCCTTCTTTCAATGTGAAGACTCAACACAATTATCCAGAAAGTTAATGTCTTTTACCACTATTTTCTTCCTATATATCTTTCCTTTTGACCTTTATTTGTGCTGTCTCCTTTGTGATTTTCCTTCTCCATTGATGCAACATGTTTAATACACCACAAACCAAAACGTGTCAAATGAAAATTCCCAAACCTCAATGGTTTATTTTTTAAACATCATTTCACCCGCTTTCTCATTAATCAAATTACTTAATTCATTAATTAAAATACTAAAATATTATTTATTTAAAATTATTATTATTTTTATTTTATCTCTATATATATAACAATACATTTTAAGTCTTTTTATTAAAATTAAATTTTATTCTCAAAATCATTTCTAACATTTTTTTTTCTCTAGGCAGGTTATTCAAATAACTATTCCGAAAGACTTAACCCTAAATGAGTAATATGCTCTCTTTTTTTTGTTTATTGCTCTCCACCTAAAAATGTTTATGTATATTAAAAATGATGAAAATCGTTTGAACAAAACGACAAAAACATGACAGAAAGAGAAAAAAAATATTACTCAATAAGTTATCGAGCTTGTAAATTTTCGAGAAGAACGATTAATTAACTCTCAGACGAACTTCGTATTTTTCATTATAACATGTTATAATTACATCCTTTATTAATTTTTTAAATAATTAAACCGCTTATTTCCCAAACATATAATTACAAGAGAAAATAAAAAGTATTTCATTGTATGCTAAATAAAATGATTCAATTTTCTTATTTTAATAAGTACTCGTTTTAGATTCTTTTTTAAAAAGTGATGGATCAAACAAGGCGTAAGTTTGTAGTGGTTTTGATAGGAAAAAGGCCACAATTGATGGCAGAAAAAGCTTGGCAAACGTCTCCTTCACTTCAGCAGAATGACCATTTCCAGCTCTCCTCTTGTTTTCTTCCATCCTTGCGCGTGTTTGGAGACAGAAAAGAGAGCAGCATCTTTTACTAACTTCAATAAGTGGATTTTGTTCAGACACATGAATCATGACAACTCTCACAAACAGCATCTTTCAATCTCTTTTCACTTTCATTCTCACTTTTTACATCCCATAATTACGATTCTATCCAAAGCCTTGTTAGGTAGAGGTTATTTAAATATCATAGATAGACAAAAAAAAAAAAAAAAAAAAAAAAATGATAATCGGTGATGATTTTGAGGAAGTGAAGATGTTTTTTTTTATAAATAATTGATTTGATGGATGGGAGAAGAGTGAATTGATGTTTTATTTTTTAGGTTATTTGAATAACACAAAACCGAAAAAGGACCCATACTCCACAGTTGTAATATTTAGAGCTCTCTAATATAGGGTCATTATAATATATTTAATTAATCATTCATTAACAAATATTTATTATAACATGAGTTATCATTAACTAGCATTTAGTCTGTGCATTTGCAGGATTAATAATATAAAATCCGTGAAAAAAAATTACGGATAACATTTTTAATTTTATTTTTAATCGTTTTAAGTTTATGGGTAGATCAACCCACAATCTGACTCAAGTATTCATTTACTCAACATCATTATATATATATATATATGTCACGTCCCATTAGAGTCACGACCCAATCCCGGGGGATGTCGAGGCTCATTAAAGTCTTGGCCCGATAGCGCGCAAATCTTCTTAACCCAAGGGGAGGCCCAGTTGCCTATGTGGGCCCAGCGAATCTTCTAATCAAGGAAGAGATTGGAAGATAATCTAATTAAGGAAGAGATTGGAAGATATATTCTAATCAAGGAAATGATTATAATATATTGTTAGGATCTAGGTCGCCGCTGGTGGACCGGGGGTTGGACCGGTTAGCGGTTCTCACTCGTAGGGTGGTGGTTAATCCGGTTAGAGATTAACACCGGGGTTTCAATACTACACAACCTGTCACAAACCCTTGAACTAGGTTCAAGCGCGGAAGAGGTTTGCTTTCAGGTTGAAGCGGTACACTTGTATGATAGGCACGGTCGGTTTCGGATGATGAAGATTTGGAGATGGTGGGTCGGTTTCGGTAATCTGGATATTCGGTATGGTTAGTATAGAGTCGGTTTGGAGCGGTATGGTTAAGTTAGTCGGTTATATAATGAAGCCTGCAGAAAGTAAATAACACAACAGATTTTATGGATGTTCGGAGATAAAACTCCTACGTCACCCCTTCCTCTCGAAACCGCGAGAAGGATATTCACTAAGGAATACAAGTACAAGCCGATCGAGACTTATTTTCTGCTCGATAATACTCTTACAATTTACACCGAAATTGTAGAACACAATTTAACTTTCAACACTTAGGCTTTCTAGAATAGCACACTGTTATCACTTGTAGTAAATGCTCTTAGCTTTCGTTATCCCAATGTATGTCTCTCTTGATGTCCCGCATTTACTCTTCTGCAACTGCCTCCTTTTATAGGTGAAATATGCCAACGGTCATATTTCACTGCCTTGAATCTGATTGGCTGATCAGAGGTGCAGTGATTCAGTGTCTCAGACCTGCGGTCGTCTCCTCAGACCTGATGGTCAATCTCAGACCTGGTATCCTGTCTCAGACCTGCCGGTCTATAAGGTAAACCTGCCGGGTTTGTCTTTTACTTGATGTAGACACTATCTGTTTGGACAGTTGTCTGTACTTTGAAGATTTCCTTTCTGGCTTATCCCGAAGTAGAAGGATCCGGTAGTACTGTTTTCTGCAGCCTACAGTCTTTTCTCAGACTTGCATGGATATGGAAGTATTCAGTCTGTTCCTTTGGTATCATTCTCAACAGATACCCAAATTGTCTTCTTGTACTGGTCGGCCGCTTGACTTGGCCGAATGTCTTTTGGTAGTGAAGTGACCGGACTTCTTCCGGTTATCTCTCTTATGGATGATCGGCTGTTTGATGAATCTGGTTTTAAGCTTTGGCCGATCCTTCCTTTGTGCGGTCACGTTCTGAATACTCTTGATCGGTTTGGTAGCTTGACCGGTTCGGTTTCTTCAGTTGGTTCTCTTGTTCATCCGGTCCGGTTCCTTGTTCCTGCATGGAAGGTTTGTTTAAGTTAGGTTTATTTGAACCGGTCTGAATTTATCTAACAATTTCTCCCTTTTTGATTATTTTATTTAAAATTATCAAAATCATGTAAGATTGCAACCGTAGGCCGGTTGTTTTGTTTGGCCGGTTTTTGAAAAAGACTTATAGAATTTTTCGAAAAATTTTGAGAGAGAAGTTTTGGAAGAGTCTTTATCTTTTATCTAACAATTTCTCCCTTTTTGATTATTTTATTTAAAATTATCAAAATTAAGTAGGAATGCAAAATAAGGCCGGATTCAAAAATAACTTGTATATATTTATAGGTGACCGGAAAAGACAAAGCATATATAAATACTAAGGCAAATAAGAAAAAGAAGGATAGTCCCTATTCAGAGCCTGTGAAGTCATAGGCACTCTTCTTTTTCTTCGGTTGCGGTTGCCTGGTCTGTTGGGAGGATCGTTGTCTTTTAGACCGGGATCGCAGTTGTTCTTCGACTTCGTCCTCGACTAGGTCGGCTTGCTGCGAAGTACCCGTAGTAGCCGGTTCAGAGATTTCATCGAGCATCTCGACTATCCGAACTCTCTTAGGAGCCTGCCTCTGTCTCTTCTTCGGTGCGGAAGCGGAGGCGGCCGCCTTCTTCTTCTTCTCGTTTTCCGTTGCGTAGCCCTCCAGCCTTCGTGCCTCCCTTTCCAACCGTGCGGCATCCTCCGCAGCCTGACTTGCCACTTTCGCAGCATACCCTGGATATAAGATCTCGGCCCTTCTTATTCTTTCGGCCTCTAATTCTGCTTCGGTCAGTTGAGACGATCGCGGCGCCTCTTTATTTTTGCTAGCTTCGGCGTCCAGCGCATCCTGGACCCTTTTAGCCACTAGAGCATCAGCCTCTATGGCCGCGGCATCTGCGTTCTCCTTAGCCTTTAGAATTTCGGCCATCTGTTCGGTGAGTGCCTTTACTTCGGCCACGAGATCTTCGTTTTTCTTTTCCAGTACCGAGACCCGGTCGATTGTCGTGTCGACCTGTTCGAAATCCTTCTTTAAGTCCGAGGTCATACCTTCTAGAGTTGTGGTTCGTTGAACACATTTTTCGCGCTCACCGGCCTCTTCCCACAGTCCGGTGCTGAGTTATGCTAGGCGTGCTTGATGTTGATCCAGAAGCTGCTTTGTCACGTCGGTGAACTGCAAGGCCGAATCAATTATGTTGTTGCATCTATCCTTGAACGGTTGAAACTTGGACACGTCGTGTTCAAGTACGCGGTCATCAATCTGCTCCGATATTGATGCCTCAAACTTTTGAAGTCGGTCTTCAATCCGCTTCGAAACTGATGCTTCAAACTCTTGAAGTCTGTCATCAATCCATTCTTTAGGAGGGACTGAGGCGGTGACTTCCGGTGGTGAGGTAGGCGCGTGCTCGGTGGGATCAGGATCGACTCTTTCATCGAGATTTAACGGTGCATCCTCTTCATTTGGAGGTTCTAATTGTGCCGCACCCTCTAAGTTCGGTACCTCAACTTCCAAGTTTGGAACCGCAACTTCTAAGTTTGGAACCTCAACCTCTAAGATTGGTGCCTCAATCTCTGAAATCGGTACCTCAACCTCCCTTGGAGGTGTTGGACAGTTAGCTGGGAACCTGTCGATTACCGGAGCAGTGTAAACCGGTACTTGCATTCGGCTGCATATTGTTTCCAGCCGCTCGATTTCTTGAAGTAATTCTATTTTGACTTTTGCAAGCGTTGTCAACACCCGCGGTGCTACGGTATCCACCGATCCCGTCTCGTAGAATTCTTTCTTAATTCTCCGGATGCGCTTTCTTAGATTCCGAAGTTTGAACCTCGGTAACAAGAGACAAGTTCGGCTCTCTACCTCTTGGATTGTGTTGGATTTTGTGAGGCTCAACATCAGGTTCTCCACTTCCTCCAATCTGTCGTAGCATTCTTTTCCCGAGAGGTCCGGTAGCATTTCTCTATATGTTGTACTGAACCGGTTCTCATGCCACTCCAGATATAAATGTTCAACGTCGTCGGCTCGCTGGTTAATGCCCTGAATGATTTTCTGGATTAATCTATCGGCCTCTGCTTCGTCGGCCTCCTCCCTCTCCGGGTTGTAGCCTTTATCATCGGCTTCTTCACCAATCCCTTCTTCACCCTCGGTGGTCTCAGGATTGTTGTTTGGTTCGGCATCCTCTGGGCCCCAAACCGACTGACTATCGTCATTGACCGTTCTATTATCGGTCCCTTCTGTTTCGGTATGCTCAGAGGCCCATTCCTCATCTTCTGTTTGTTGCGGAGGGTCTGCGAAGGTTATCTTTTCTTTCCCCTTTCCTCCGGTCTTTGCTTTGGCCGGGGCATCTTTCTTCGCGACTTTCTTCTTTCGGCCACCTGTGGCACTGGAGGCCGGCTGCGTTCTTTCAAGGAACTGCCTTGATCTAATGAGGCATCGTTTGGAGAGAACGGTGCCGGGACCGAGATTGATTTTTAAGTGGAGGAATATCTTACCGAGAGGCACGGCATATCCCCACGACCGGGTTGAATCCGGTTTCACCATGTCCATGAGGTTGCCGAACACTGATCTTGCCCAGTTAACCTCTTTTCCTTCCAACAGACCGATTATCATTTTGATTTTGTCTTTGGTGAGGTTGCTGAAATTTCCTCCCCTTGCCAGTATCGCCCTGGCGAAGATGTCACATGCCGGGATTAACTTCGGCTTCAACATTTGTTTACTGCCGGATGTTGTGATCGGCTCTTTAGATGCTGACAGAGCGTGGCAAGCTGCCTCAAAGATTTCCGGGTCTATTTCTACCGTTGCATCCTGACCGGTTCTTGGAAGGCGCAGGCTTTCGGCCACCAAATCTTCGGTGAGCTCGATGTGGGAACCGCAAACCGTTGCAATGATTCTGTCGTAAGCGATGGTTGCGGTATCGAAGAATTCTACGACCGCTTCCTTGTATATAATATGGGGACCGTCGAGGAAATATCCCAGACCGGTTTTAATCAGCCGGTCAATAACTTCCTTCGCCTCGGTCGTCCCATTCAGCCGGATTTCCTCGAAATCCACTTGAGAGTAGAGTTTGAACAACACCGAATCACGACCCATGTTGAAGAGTTTGAAGATGAGAGAAAACGGCTTCAGAGAGTTTAGGAAGCTTAGAGAGAAAGTGAATCGCGTGAGAATGAAAGAAAAGTGACCGAAGGCCCCTTTTATAGGCACGGTTTGGAAGCCCAACCGTCCCATCATGAATGGGCGGGAATTTTCCCTCCAAGATGAAAGTGCGCCAAACTATGGACGGTTAAGTATGAAAGGGTGGGCGGCAACTTTGAGCGGGAGATTTCCCTCCAAAACCCTTTGCCTATGTCATGGATGACGCATTCGTTTCTTTGAAACCGAATGATTGAGCGGTTTCTAAGTCCAAGCAGACATTTTTGATTGATCAAAGTGTTAACAGTTTTTAATCAGATTTTATGATACCGGATAAGAACGAGATTATTTTAAGATGTGAACTGGTTACTTAGATAAATGCGCAAAGAATAAAGAGAAACGGTCATTGAAACTAAGACGATATTTTATTCAAGAGACAGTACAGTGAGAAACCCGAAAGGATGATACGAAAGATAGGCACTTAAAAAGTAAGCACCATTCTGGAAAACTTCTCTTCCACCGCATCGGCATCAAGAATGTTTGAGGGGGAAGCCGGTGTACCCGGTCCAAACTCTGGCCGGTACTTGAGAATCAACTTGCTGATGTGAGGTGCATAACCGAGACCTTTCTTGGTCAGCACCATGTTCTTCAAGTTTTGAAAGAGGACCGCTGACCAATTGATGGTCGTTTTGTGGAAGATGTGGGTCATGATGTTGTAGGTGTTCTTTGAATACCGCTGATTTGGGGATTGACACAGAATGGACCGAGTGACAATCTCAAGAAGGAGCTGAGCACTACGACAGAGGCGGGTTTTTAACCCATAGGGTTCCACTGGATCAAGGGTTGCAGAGCAGAGTAATCCATAGTAGAATGCATCAAGTCCCTCCATAGTCGGGAAATCAGAGAACCCTTCTTTGGGCAGATTGAAAAGGATGGCAAATTCGGCTTCATCAAGCCAGAAGGTGTGGTCCCTTACCGTAGAGACAATGTAGTCGCCCCTGATGCAGGCACTTCTGAAGAATGCCTTGACATCCTTAATCAGTACAGGACCGGATTCTTCGAGGAAGTTTTGAAGGCCGGTATCAATAAGGCATTCAAACATGTTTTTCTTTGGATGGTCATAGTCCCATTCTGCCATACATGAGTTGAAATCGATGCTTAGAAAGTTTCCCAAAGTTCGGCTCGGCATGATTATGGTATTGAGAGAGAGATTCAAGAAGAATACAAGTGATTTTGTACTTTTGGATGTGATATAATGGGAGGAGGATGGCTCCTTATATAGGATCGGTGTTGGAGGGAAAATCTGAGCATTGATGGTCAGTTTTGTTTTATTAAGGAAGAGAATCTTTCCCTTTTCAAGATGCATGGGGAAGCGGCAGATTGCGAGGCTCGAGGTAAGTGTTAGTTGAGAAGTGACCAGATTAGTTGGAAATTAAATGTGCGGGTGGTTGGGGGTTATCTCATTAATGGGGATTATCTCATTAAATGCATTTAACACATAACCGATATTGATTAGATAGAGACCGAGAATGGTAGCGACAATGCCGAAAATGACATACAGAAATGATAAAGTTAAGAAAAACATAAGTAAAACCGAAGTAGACATGGATGAAGCCGATATGATCAAAGTTGAGTTGGTTAAGGATACATCCGGTACATGCTACAAAACGACCGGATGCAAGAAGGAGTGACTTAGCGAGTGCGGGAATTAACATCACGAGGGGGATTGAAGTTTCTCCTCCTCCATTCTCTTTCAAACTGTTCATAGAATGAATCAGTTGCTTCCCTTGTGAGCACCTGAGCATGGTTTAGACCTTCGCCGGGACAGGTCGGGACGCCAAGCTCCTCAAGAAGGCGGCTTACTTGGGGGATGAGGGCCACTGACCGGGTGCCGATTATCCAAATAAGGACGTCAAACAGCACTCTAGACCAGTTCACCGGCGCACCAGTGACAATGGCCGCCATCATGTTGAAGGCCGCCACGTAGTAAGTATTAGTGACATCTTTTCCTAAGATGCCCCTTCTTATTACATCGTTGAGTAGCTGATATTCAGCTCTCAAGTTGGCCTTGCTGCCGTGGTCATCCACCGGCTCATCCGACCGGGCTAGATTGTGTGAGTCCTCGGCCTTTAAGTTGGCCGGGGGATTGAGGTCTGTTAGCCCTTGTTTGGGCAAGCTGAAGCACCGGGCGAAGTCTTGCTCGGTGAAGTCAAAGAGAATACCCCCCACTTTAGATTGAATGTGGGTGTCAAAGTGTGGTGTTCCTCTGAACACTCTGGCATTTTGGAAAAACTCCAGAACAGACCTAGGATAAATGGTGAGTTTATCATCAAGAAAGTATTGGAGGCCGGTATCCTCCAAGGATTTTATCATTTTATAGATGTCGTAATGATCGGTACTGGAACACGATTCAAAATCAACCTGAAGAATGTTTGTGAACTGAGACATTTTTTTTTTTGCCTTAGTGATAGAGAGAGTGTTTTGAGTGTTTTGGGGAGTGAGTGCTTCCTTTAAATACTGGTTTTGGGGCTAACCTATTATCCGGACATTAAATGAGATGATATGTATTAACCGCAGGATAAGAAACTTTGCATAAAATAGGCAGGTTTATAGTTCTAGGTGTCGGTCATAGGCCTGAACTGTGAAAGATATCAAAAGATCTTCACGTCTTTTTAGGCGCGACCTGTTTTACTTGGAAAGGGCAATGTTGCAGAGCAGATGTCCTTAACCTCTGATAACTATTCCTCTTCTGTTTAAAATTCAAATAATCTAGGGTAGCCTGTTTCCGAACCGGTCAGACATCAGTTGTTCATCCCGATGCGGTTATTTGGTGCATGCACCAAGTAGCCGGTCGGTTTACTCTATCTGATGAGCTGGGTGGTTCTTCCACAAACACCCCGAAGATTCGAAGTTCGACATCTTAGGAAGAGTTACCGGTCTGTCTGAACTGGTTTCCCTTTAAGCATCCTTTGGAAGGATTTGGCTAATGTCGGTTAAGCCGAGAGTAAGCCTGAATTGAGAAAACTTAGCTTCCTGTAGCGGCTTTGTGAAGATATCGCCTACTTGTTGATCGGTCGGAACGTATTCCAGCCGGATATGCTTCAGCGTGACATGCTCTCGGATGAAATGATGCCTTATGTCGATGTGCTTGGTCCTGGAGTGGAGAACCGGGTTGTAGGTAATCGCAATGGCACTTGTGTTGTCACAGAAGATCGGCGACTCTTCGGCTATGATACCGAAGTCCTTCAGCTGCTGTTGGATCCAGAGGAGTTGAGAGCAGCAGCTTCCGGCCGCCAGGTATTCAGCCTCCGCGGTTGACGTAGCCACCGATGTCTGTTTCTTGCTGTGCCATGACACCAGTCGGTCACCTAGGAACTGACATGTTCCACTGGTGCTTTTCCTGTCGATCTTGCATCCTGCATAATCTGCGTCTGAGTAGCTTGTTAGATTAAAGGATGAGTCTTTTGGGTACCACAGACCGACATCAGGAGTGCCTTTTAGATACTTCAGTATCCTCTTTGCGGCTGTGTAATGGGATTGCTTTGGATTTGCTTGGAATCTTCCACACACACCAACTGCAAACATGATGTCCGGTCTACTTGCTGTCAGATACAATAGGGAACCGATCATGCCCCGGTATGCAATCTGATCTACTGATTGGCCTTCATCATCTCTGTCCAGTTTAATGGATGAGCTCATTGGAGTGGCCGCCGAGGAGCATGTGTCCATACCGAATTTCTTTAGTAGCTCCTTGGTATATTTAGGTTGACTGATGAATGTTCCTTCCTTGAGTTGTTTAACCTGAAGACCTAGGAAGAAACTTAATTCTCCCATCATACTCATTTCAAATTTGTCAGTCATCATTTTTGAGAACTTGTCACAAAGCTTTGGATCGGTGGAACCGAAAATAATGTCATCTACATAAATTTGAACAAGTAGGATATGTTCCTTCTTTTCAAACTTAAACAAGGTTTTATCCATCGAACCGATGGTGAAATCATGCTCTAATAGAAATGCGGTTAGCGTATCATACCAGGCTCTAGGTGCTTGCTTTAGACCGTATAAAGCTTTGTTTAGCCGGTATACATGATTTGGAAATGCAGCATTTTTGAAACCGGGTGGTTGTTCAACGTACACTTCTTCACGTAGATCACCGTTCAGAAATGCACTTTTAACATCCATTTGGAAAACCTTAAAGTTTTTGAAAGCCGCAAAAGCTAAAAAGATCCTAATGGCTTCAATTCTGGCTACAGGAGCAAATGACTCTTCAAAGTCAATGCCTTCTTCCTGTTTGTAACCTTGAGCCACTAATCTGGCTTTGTTCCTCGTGACCAAACCGTCCTCATTGAGTTTGTTTCTGAATACCCATCTTGTTCTTATGACCGATTGATCTTTCGGTCTGGGAACTAAGTACCAGACTTTACTACTCTCGAACTGGTTTAGCTCTTCTTGCATTCCCAAGATCCAATCCGGATCTGACAATGCTTCATCTATTCTTTTCGGTTCAATCTGGGATATGAAAGCAGAGTTAAAATATCCTTCCAAAAGTTGACTCCTAGTTCGAACAGGTTCTGAAGGGTCACCTATAATTTGCTCAGGAGGATGTTTACTGTTTCTTCTGAGATTTAGTTCAGGAGTGTCTACCAAGTTACCGTTTGTTTGATCAAGGCTAGACTTGTCGGTAGGCTGAACGAGATTGTCAGACCGACCGACTCCCTCGGATTGGACCGAAGTGTCAGCTTCCTGTTGTGGAACAGCTTGATCCGGCTGAGTATCAATGATACCCATTTGGTCATGGACAAACCGCCTGAAAACCGGAGTCTCATCTTCACTATCAGAATGAATATCGTTATTTTCCAGTCTGTTGTGTAGATCAAAGCATGAAGCAGTATTGCTTTCAACCGATTCATCGAAAACAACGTGAATTGTTTCCTCCATGGTTGCAGTTCTATTATTATATACTCTATATGCTTTACTTACTGACGAATATCCTAACATAATGCCGGTATCGGTCTTTACATCAAAAGCGGTGAGTTGGGTTTTTCCATTTATAAGAATGTAACATTTATAACCGAAAATCCTAAGATACTTGAGTTTGGGAACTCTGTTAAAATAAACCTCATATGGTGTTTTGTTGTGAAATCTGTTTATCAGAGACCGATTTTGTGTATGGCATGCAGTGTTGATAGCCTCAGCCCAAAATTTCTGAGCAATGCCGGAGTCGGCTATCATGGACCGTGCGGCTTCCTTGAGAGTCCGGTTTCTTCTCTCGGCCAGGCCATTTTGTTGAGGAGTCCTAGCACTAGACAACTTGTGTCTAATGCCGGATTCATCAAGATATGCAGTCAATGTACTATTAGTGAATTCGGTACCTCGATCACTTCGAATGCTATTGATACGAGTTGATTTTTCATTTTGCAGCCGCTTAAGAAGTGTGATCAGGTTTGATACAGTTTTACGTTTAGATGGTAGAAATATTACCCATGTATATCTAGAATAATCATCAATAACTACCATGGTGTAAAGCATACCGCCTAGGCTAATGACCTGAATCGGTCCAAATAAATCCATGTGAAGAAGATCTAGGCATCGGCTTGATTGAATATTTCCATTACTCTTAAAAGATGACCTAGTTTGTTTACCCATTTGGCATGCTGAACAGACCTTATCCTGGTTAAATACTATATCAGGAATACCTTCAACTAGTTTTTTTTTTACCACGAATGTAGTTTAAGGTTTTCATGTTTAGATGGTTTAGTCTTTTGTGCCATAGCCAGGTTTGATCAGTCTTAGCTATCATGCATATAGGATATTCTATTCTTGTTTTCCAGTCTACCTTATAGATGTTACCTATCCTATTTCCGGTTAGTAGTACAATACCTTGAGAGTCCTTAACTAAGCATGCATGTTTAAGGAATTCTACCGTGTATCCGGCATCACACATCTGACTAATACTAAGTAGATTAAAACGTAGGTTTTCAACTAGAAGTACATTATCAATAGTTAGATTACCATGGACAATCTTACCCTTTCCCACAGTTTTACCTTTTGAGTTGTCACCGAAGGTAATTAGAGCACCGGTTACTGATCTGATGTCGATTAGCAAATTGCTATTTCCGGTCATGTGCCTGGAGCAACCGCTGTCCAAGAACCATTCGGAGTTTCCTAGTCGTTTCTTTGGATCCTGCAAAATGTACATATTTACAACTGTTTGGTACCCACATTTACTTGGGTCCACGTGCGATTAGTCCCTTAGGTACCCAAACCTTGATAAACCGGACGGTCTTCTTTGCTAGGGTTTTAACTGTCCTTTTGACACTTGGTCTGGTGTATTTCGGCTTTCCTTCAAATGTCCTAAATGGTGGTGGTCTTTGGTTCGGTGATCTATAGTTTGACCTACGTGGTTCAGGAAAGTCTTTCTTATATTTGAGAATTTCGGCTTTTCTTTTCTCAAGGTCAAGCCATGAATCGGTTGGACCAACATAATCGTATTTTAGCTTCTCTTCCCTATAATATGCGGTTTCCTCTTCTTCGGCTGTCCAGGTGCTCTTAAGAAATTTTATAAAGGGGAGATTTCCTTTTGTAAGCCTTGCTTTCTCTATGGGTTTTCGGTCTTTGGAGCTATTCCCTGTGTATCCTAGACCACGCTTACAACGAGGATGCCTATAGTGTTTATTCATATTCTTTACTATATCGCTAGATCTCTTATAGGCGTCCATCGTATATTGAAATCGGGCATTCTCTTCCTTGGTTAGTTCTCTAGTCGGTTCACTAGGTTGTTCGATCTTAGGATCTAACTCGGTTTCTAGGGTGTGGGTATCATCAGATTGTATGACTTCCGGTTCGGTTATGATGGGTACCTCTGGTTCTATTGGGATAGGTACTATGGGATCGGTCTTGATGTTGAGGTGTTTAGGTAACATGGTCAATAGGTTCTTATATTCTTCTACCATGTCATTTAATGCTTCATATAGCTCGTCTTTAGTAAATTCATCATAGGGAGAGTCAAATACCTGTTCCTCATTGGCCATGAGGCACGTGAGTTCATCGTCACTGTCACTGCGAGCCCATAGACTTCCTCCATCGTCGGCTATTAGTGCTTTCGGTACCTCACTTCCTTCACCGGTTTGTTGATAATTGTTTCTGTCATTTTGATAGTCCGGTTTCTGGGTATCCCTTCTTGGTTTCCTGCATTCCCACTTAAAGTGTCCCAAACAGTTACAGTTGTAGCATCTTACATTGGATTTGTCACCATAGTAGTTGTTTGTCGGTTGGCTCCTTTTCATGAACCTCCCAAACTTTTGTGCGAGCATGGCCATGGCATCCTCAGTAAACTGTTCGGCTGTTCTGATAGGTGCGGGTGCAGGAACCGGTATCGGTGCAGGTGTAGGTACAGGAGCAGGTACAGCCGGTTCTGTAGATGTGATTAGTGCTCTGGTTGATGTTGAGGCCGAAACTTCCTCTTCGGTTCTCGATTTCATTTCGAACTCGTATGCCTTTAAATCTTCGAATACATCGTATAGTTTCATCTTACGTAGGCTCTTTGATTCCCTCATTACCATTGTCTTAATATCCCAAGCACTTGGGAGAGATCTCAAAGCTTTCATAACTACCTCTTTGCTCTCATACTTCTTGCCCAGAGTTGCTAGTTCATCTAACACACCAGTGAACCGGTCATTGTATTCCTTCATAGTTTCTCCTGGTTTCATTTTGATACTTTCGAACTTCTGTGTGGCCATCATTATTTTGTTCTCCCTTGTTCTTTCATTTCCTTCAAAGATTTGGATGACCGTGTTCCATGTCTCCTTCGCGGTCTTGCAATCTCTGATCTTGCAATAAGTGTTTCTGTCTACGCTGTTGGAGATCCGGTTTCTTGCATGGTTGTCCAGATTGTTCCTTCTCCTATCTTCAGCTGTCCATTCTTTTCTATCTTTATCAATGAATATCGGTCCTTCGGTTAGAATGGATTCCATTTCATCATCCAAGGTGACTAGGTGCAGGTGCATGCGTGCCTTCCAGTTGACAAAGTCATCACCTTCTAGCATTGGAGGCCTATCCTGATACATGTTTGCTTGAGTATTGAAACAAACTGCTCTGATACCAATTGTTAGGATCTAGGTCGCCGCTGGTGGACCGGGGGTTGGACCGGTTAGCGGTTCTCACTCGTAGGGTGGTGGTTAATCCGATTAGAGATTAACACCGGGGTTTCAATACTACACAACCTGTCACAAACCCTTGAACTAGGTTCAAGCGCGGAAGAGGTTTGCTTTCAGGTTGAAGCGGTACACTTGTATGATAGGCACGGTCGGTTTCGGATGATGAAGATTTGGAGATGGTGGGTCGGTTTCGGTAATCTGGATATTCGGTATGGTTAGTATAGAGTCGGTTTGGAGCGGTATGGTTAAGTTAGTCGGTTATATAATGAAGCCTGCAGAAAGTAAATAACACAACAGATTTTATGGATGTTCGGAGATAAAACTCCTACGTCACCCCTTCCTCTCGAAACCGCGAGAAGGATATTCACTAAGGAATACAAGTACAAGCCGATCGAGACTTATTTTCTGCTCGATAATACTCTTACAATTTACACCGAAATTGTAGAACACACTTTAACTTTCAACACTTAGGCTTTCTAGAATAGCACACTGTTATCACTTGTAGTAAATGCTCTTAGCTTTCGTTATCCCAATGTATGTCTCTCTTGATGTCCCGCATTTACTCTTCTGCAACTGCCTCCTTTTATAGGTGAAATATGCCAACGGTCATATTTCACTGCCTTGAATCTGATTGGCTGATCAGAGGTGCAGTGATTCAGTGTCTCAGACCTGCGGTCGTCTCCTCAGACCTGATGGTCAATCTCAGACCTGGTATCCTGTCTCAGACCTGCCGGTCTGTAAGGTAAACCTGCCGGGTTTGTCTTTTACTTGATGTAGACACTGTCTGTTTGGACAGTTGTCTGTACTTTGAAGATTTCCTTTCTGGCTTATCCCGAAGTAGAAGGATCCGGTAGTACTGTTTTCTGCAGCCTACAGTCTTTTCTCAGACTTGCATGGATATGGAAGTATTCAGTCTGTTCCTTTGGTATCATTCTCAACAGATACCCAAATTGTCTTCTTGTACTGGTCGGCCGCTTGACTTGGCCGAATGTCTTTTGGTAGTGAAGTGACCGGACTTCTTCCGGTTATCTCTCTTATGGATGATCGGCTGTTTGATGAATCTGGTTTTAAGCTTTGGCCGATCCTTCCTTTGTGCGGTCACGTTCCGAATACTCTTGATCGGTTTGGTAGCTTGACCGGTTCGGTTTCTTCAGTTGGTTCTCTTGTTCATCCGGTCCGGTTCCTTGTTCCTACATGGAAGGTTTGTTTAAGTTAGGTTTATTTGAACCGGTCTGAATTTATCTAACAATTTCTCCCTTTTTGATTATTTTATTTAAAATTATCAAAATCATGTAAGTTTGCAACCGTAGGCCGGTTGTTTTGTTTGGCCGGTTTTTGAAAAAGACTTATAGAATTTTTCGAAAAATTTTGAGAGAGAAGTTTTGGAAGAGTCTTTATCTTTTATCTAACATATATATATTCTAATTAAGGAAGAGATTATAAGGGATATTCTAAATTAGGTAAGGATATTCTTGATATGGAAGGAATATCCTAAATTAGTGTAATTAAATTATAATTAGACGTAATTCCTAATTTAATACGTGTAAGTCCTATAAATACCTTGAAGGTATTCCATTGTAATTATCAAGCATTCTTTCAATATATTCTTATTCTCAAGAGTTTTCTCTCTCTAAGTTCTTTCTTGCGTTTGAGTTCTTCTTGCATTGTGTTTAGAAAGGCTTTCTAAGCTAGAATCAGGGTCGATTTAGCTTAGTGCCGCACGGGTCGAATTTTAGACCCAAGTATCCAAATTAACCACAACTCTCGACCCGGCAATCCGGACACTTTAAAAATATATATATATATATATATATATTAGTTAGTTAAAAAGTTGAACTTATATTAATATTAAAACGTCCCGCGTGTATGAAATTTGGTGTTGATTTTAAAATATAAAGTCTTTGTAGCCTAATTGGTTAAAGAGTTGTACTTGTTTTGTTAGGTTACAAGTTCGAAACATGGTCAACTCACAATCCGACCCAAGTATCCTAATTAACCACAGCTCTCGACCCGGCAATCCGGACACTTTAAAAATTAAGCATCATTTATATATATATATATAGATTACTCACAATAAATACAATATGCATTAAACATATATTAAAAACAATTTGTCTAGAAAACACACTCAAATGGAAGCCTCTCAAGGTGGAAGATGGTGGTCTATGTTATTTCTCCCAGTCCTAACTCAATCCTAGTTTACATAGTTAATTTACGATAATCAATTTTCGAACATTGATTTTTTGCCACTTTACTTTATTTTTCTAAGTGTTCCTACTAATTTCATTGATTCTTTTGTGGCTAATCATTATAATTTAATCCGCTTAAACTCAAAATCATAAATCTTACTGACAAAAAAATCCATAGTTATGCAATACAAAAATTCCTTAAATATCACATTTAATTAGAAAAATAAAAATAAAATTTAGCAATGGAAAAAGTTGAGCTAATTTGATTCATTTTATTCATTGAAATAATTTAGTTTATTTGAATTGCTAACTATAAGTATATTATATACACTTAATCGTTATAGCTTATTATTCGTATTTACTTTAAATTATTGAACTTATATTCGTTAAACGTTTCATATAAGTTTGATTCTATTTACTAACTAAAATTAATATATGACTTATTACTAAGTAGTTGTGACTTATTTGATTTATCTTGATGCAATGAAAACTGTCAAATTTAAATGTATCCATATGACTTAATAGGTGCTCATTGATTTAATTAACTTATTCATTGTGAATAAATTGTTATAATATTTTGGATGAATACATTATTATAAATAAGTTAATTTAAATGGCTTTATTATTCTGATAAATAAGTTAAAAAAAATAGAATAAATAATTAAACATATCAAACACATCATACATCATGCTAATAAATTTTATGAAACACACTATATTATATAGTGATAAAAAAAAATAACGTGAATCAAACAACCCATACATTATCATATTTATTATATTATAAAATGGTATGATAATATTATTAATACTGATGTTAAACTAATGTTTAAAAAATTCAATTGGCAGAGCCGACGTAGAATATACTATAAAGTTCAATTATGGATTTCATAGTTTTCTGTGCCTATGATTTTTACCAGCCTAAGGACTTGTTTGGAATTCAAATTCTTTGAAATTAATTTAGGTTTTAACATATGTATATAAGATTAACACGAGAATAAATAAGCCAGAAAATGTAATAGATTGTTCACCTTGGAAAACCAAACATGTCTTTATAAGGTTAAAAAGAGTAAAATAAAAATTGGGTGTTATAAAATTAAAAGGCATGTAACTTTGCCCTTTTCAATTTATTTATACAAGAAATAAAATCTGGAAAATCCCACGTGAATAAAAATTCAACAAATTGATCCCCCGGCCAGTCATATATGATTTTTCTAAAAATCTATTTACCCAAAACAGTAAAATTCATTCATTCAAGTAAAATTTAACTGCTTCAAAGATTGCTGATTCCTCTTCATCCTGAAATTCAGTTTTTTTTTCATTAATTAATTATAATATTATTATAATTCAGTTGAATTGCTGCTGTTCCAACCAAGGCCAGAATCCTGGCTGATCATCAATTCCATTGAACATGTTGCAAAAGCTTTCTTCTTTAACAGATTGATCATTATTAGTAACAGATGCAAGCTTCTGCCATTGAAGATCCGATCTTGCGGCGGAGGAGGAGTTGTTGATGAAGAGTTGATGGGCTACAGTTGGCGGCGCCGGGAAGACTGGCCTGCAACTGTTTTCCGGCGGCGGCGGCGCCGGTGCCGTCTGGACCGGTGGCCTTGAGATTATATCGAGTTTCACGTCTGAGCTGTTCTCACTCCTGTTACTACACGACCCTTCAGTCTCTTTATTAAGGTTTATGGACTCTGTCGGTTCTCTTCCCTTTAATGACAATAACTGTAAACATGACCAAAAAAAGATTCAATCTTTGAAAACGAAATTGAAAATAAAGCTGGATCTGAACAATGAATTACCTCGGCATGAAGTTTGTGATTGTGGGTTTGTAAAACATCATTATCAGCCTTAAGGGTATCAAATTGTTTCTTGAGAATTTCATAATCTTTCTCCAATTGCTTTGTCTTCCACCTCGCCCTTCTGTTTTGAAACCAAATGGCGATTTGACGTGGCTGAAGTCCGAGTGCTCTGGCCAACTGCATTTTTCTCTCCGGTTCGAGTTTATTCCCCAATTCAAAGTTCTTCTCTAGGGTTTTCACTTGTTCCATGTTTAAACGCCTCTTTTTCTCTCCAGGTTGTGATTCATCGTCGGATAGTTCATCTTGTTCTCCGTTCATCTCCTGGTTATCGAACTGGGTTTCGTTCATACCTCCCCCAAACGACATCGATCTCTTCCCTAACAGGGAAGCCACTCCTGAGATCAAATTTAAATCTCATTTAAAACAAATATGAAAGAAAGAAATCAAGAAGTAGAGAGAGAGAGAGAGTACCGTGAAATTCTTGAGGTGGGAGAATTGAAGAGAGAGAAGAGGGATGATTATGATGATGATTGTCTTGATCTTGATCATGAGAGACTTGCATCAAGAAGTTGGCAGGGAAGAAGGCCATTTCTGTAGTACTGCAAGTCATGACCTAGCTATAGCTGAAACTAAATTTCCATCATTAATCCATTAACAGATCTCAGGATCATATTATTATTTATGTCAATGGAGAAAGGAGAGAGAAAGGTGCTTCCAGAATGAGGGGAGGAGAGGGGGAGGGTTAATATATCCAATATTTCAAGATAAAATTTAAAAATTTTAAAAATTAAAATGAAATGTGATTTACTTTAATTGGAAAGGGGATGCATCAATTACTGTATCATTGACAGCTTTTTAAATCTCAACAGTCCAAAGGATTTCCATTGCAAGAGGGGTTTCCTATTGTACCATACCTTTGGCTGATTTATCTCTTTTAACCCATCCATAAAAGATTAAAATAATTAACTTAATTATGCATAGAATCTTTTTTATCCTAGGTAAAACTATCATACCCATGTGGGGTAAAAATATTGGTAGTTATTAAATAAACAAGTGTATGTTAACACATTTTCAACACACAATTGATTTAAACATGACTAAAGTTGCACAAAACTAAAAACAATGTCAATAAAAAAGAGTTTGAATTATTAATTACATATATTACACAAAATTCAAAATAAATGTTTGCATTAATCAATCTTTGATTCACTAAAAAAATAACTCTTCTTGCCCCCACCTTCCAATTAAGCAATACCAATGTTTCTCCTATTCTTAGTAGTAGATCATGTGATTATGTTATAAGTAAAGGAATACCTGGCTAGTTTATAAGTACAATTTAATCATATAAACAATATACACAATTTGAGCTTATTTATAATATAATGTTTTATGTAAGTATCATTCCATTGAAAAGTGTATTGGGTATAAATTATTTTTTAGATAATTATTTAGATTATTTTATGAATTTATGAATATATAATAATCAAGATTAGAGTGTAATTTTAATTTGTTTGAAATAAAACTTACTTTTCACAAAAATTAATTTCATTAAGATTTTCACAAACATAACCAATTAGATATCTTATAAATAAGTAACAATTAGGCCAAATCAATTTTACATAATATTGGTTATCCTTAATATGTTTTAGAGTAGATCATAGCCTTGTTTTATTTTTTTTAGAAAAATTTTAAAATTCATTGATTTTTTTTCTTATGAAAAATTAAGGATTATTATTATTTTAAAGAAAATAATTTCATACGTGATCAAAACTCGGTGAAAAAGAAATTGGAGGTGAGACTCAATACACAATAACGCATTCATTGTTTATTGTAAGAGGATGTAAAATTCAGTATAATCTTAGAGTTTGACATGAAGACCTTTTGTGCCAACATTGTCTATTTTGCGCTTGTCAAGATGATGTTTAAGCTAGTAAACTATCTCTTGAAACATATATACCATATTGCGCTGGTCTATATGGACCAAATGATAAAAGACACCTTAATGATACATTTTATTGTGTTCCTTTTATATAGACCATAATAAAGGAGAATATTGTTATGCGAAAAGACATATATAGTGAGAATTTAACAGCGACCAATCAATAGTACACTAACTCACGATAAACATAAATGTTATATTTATTAAAAAAAAAATAGTCCAGTTTATATTAACCACGACAAGAATGAACAAAGTCTTTAATTCTCGAGCATCAAGATTATTGAAATTATTCATATTCAATTTGAGAATCGATTATTCACACCCGTGTTGACATTGTTACCTCTCCTATGTTCCCCTTCCTGTTTTCCCTCCTATAATTTATAAATATAGCATTGATAGTATGATATTTTATATTGAGGTTTTACTTAACATCTTTATCAGAATAGAATTTGCATCCTTTAATACTCATTAATTTAAGGTATTTTCAACTTATTTTGTTGCTTACTTCTTAAACACTACCAAAGAAAAGTGATGCCACCTAAACTTCTTACTCAAGGCTTACTTAATTTGGTCTCCTTTATTGAATACAATGGATAAACCCTCTACTGAACAAATAATCAAAATGAATCTTTTGAATTCATTAAATACTTTTCATCAATATAATTAATAAATTATCCTTATTGTTTACCAATTAACATATGCTTATTATTTATATTTTAATTAGAAAATTAGCGTAACTCAAATTAACGACTTTTACTTCAACTTGAAACGTTTTAACTGAAAATCATACTTGTAACTTTTTTCTTTTTCTTAGACACCGACTCTTACCACATATACTTAAGATATATATTTTACTCAGTCTTCCAATAATTTCTTGAGGAACTTAAATATTAAACTATCATTGAATCAAACTTTAATGCAAAACATTTACTTATAAGAATCTTTTGTCACTAAAATATCTTAAAGTTATTAACTTCGTCACATTGAAGAAATAACATATCAGAGTGATATGTAAATTTTTTTTCTTTAGAACTTTTTATGATAAAAATATTTATAAATTGTATTACTCTAAAAACCAAACAAAGTCTAAAGTTTGTTAAATGTGTTGTGAAAGATATGAGAGAAAACAAACACTGTTGACAATTGTGGCAGGAATCTAGGGTTTGGGACCCACATATCCCCCACCAACAGGCTCTCCCATCCCTTTCACATCCCCTTTCCCAATCTTTGGATAAAAACATTTTTTGTTCTTTAATTTTTGGACTTAAATTTAATAAATAATAGCCATATCTTTTAATATTTCTTTTGAAATGTCCTCACATACTCATTATTGTGAAATACTTCATATAAATTTTTAATCAAACATGTTATTTAGTTATACATGATTTCATAGGAGTTTTATATTTTCCTACTTTTTATATAAAAATAAAATCAGTGTAGCTAATGTACATGTTAATTTGACACTATGACAGGAATCACAATTTCTTTATTAATTATTTTAAAAATAAATGTAGATAAAGAATATTAATATTAATATTTATAATGTTTACAAAATTATTAATTAAGTTGTTGCCGGACCAGCCTCATTAGAAAAACAATATTTAAGTTGACCTACATGATTTCATAAATTAAGATATCTTTGAAAGTAATGTGTTAAAAAAAATTAAAAAATAGGCCAAAGTATGAAATGATGTAAGGTTTTTTTTATATTTTTTATTTCAGGGTAATTAATATGAACATTATAATCATAATTCTTTTTTAAATATAATATCTTACTAGGTAGCAGGTTATTTAAAAATTAAGAGAGAAAAAATAATAAATGATGAGGATAATTTGGAGAATGTCATGATTTTTTTTAGTACAAAGACTTGAAAGTATTAATATATATAATAAAATAAATAATAATAATTTAAAAATAAAGAATATTTTAATTAATAAATTAAGTTATATGATTGATGAGAGAAGAGCGAGATGGTGTTTGATTTGTACGGAATTATTTGAAAAACTCATACCGAACACAAGCTAAGATTTTATAAGGAGAATGAAAACTCATTTTTCTTCGTGAGAAATCTGGTATAATTATTTTAACGGACAAAAATTATATTCAAAGATATTACATATTTAAAATACAATTTTCTATTTAGTTTTATCAGCTTTTTTTCCTATCATTTTCATTATGTTTTTTTCTTTTATATAATTGACTTAATTATTAATTATATTTTTTATTAAATTAATTAATTATATAAAATAATAATAATAATAATATAGGTTTATATTTTAAAATAAATATATGTGTATAAGTTTATAATGAATATATAAATCTAATTTAGAAAATAATAAAATATTTATATTTATATATAAGTTATTTCTACTAATAAGCCATGATTAATTAATTTATTTATTTTTACCTAATTTTTTATGTTTACATAATATTAGTGATGATAGACTTGTTTTTTTGATATTCGCTTATTTATACATCTTTATTTTCTTTTGTAATTTTTTTTGATATATTCTTCTAACATATTCTATTGATTAAATAATATTATTTTCAAAATAAGCCCATATGAATTTGTTTAATTCATTTGAATGACTCAATCCCAAGACAAATATGTTTCATTCATATATGAGAGAAGGGCCAAAAGAGATGCCCTATATAGAGAGGGTACCCACCAGCTGGGGTCCTCCCCTTGTCTTTGTGCATGGCCATCTCATTTCTCTCTCCCCACTGTACGTACTCTTCTGCACTTCTGAAAAGAGAGAGAAAAAGAAAGACCTGTCTTCTGACTGGGACCTGTTTGGCTTAGGGACAACCCTTTCCCCAATAGTTAGTTTTATTGATCTTATTTCCCATAATAAATACTGTAAAATAATTTATTGTTACTAATAAATTGAATTAAACTTAAAGTTGAAAAAACCCTAAATAACCTAAATAAGTAAGATGCGCATGTATATAATTAAAAACTTATATAATTGGAAGAGATAAATTGGGAAGAGAATGAACAAAATGTGAAGAAAAAGAAAGAAAAAAGAAAAGTTATTTTATATTTTCTGCCAATAAATTGTGTTTTATTCTCTTTCCATTTCCTCATCTAAATTCCATCTCCCAATCATTTTTAAAAAACAATTAGGTAGGGATGACAATTTGAAATCGCCCCGCGAAAACCGAACCGAATTGTCCCGTTTGAGATGGTTTTTCCCCGAAACTGAACGGAAATGGTGCGGAGATGGTATTTATGTCCCTCGCTCCGATTTCACCCCGATTCTGCCCCGAACACCATAAATATAATTAATTATATTAAATCACCAATATATTTATTTATTTACTATATTTTTGTAAGAATAGTAAGGTTATATCTTTATAATAATTTAAAATTTTAATATATATTATATTAAAAAAATTCGTTTATATAATTTTATTATATAATTTTTATTTTTTTTTTAAAAGAAAAATTATTAACGGTGTCTCGCGGGATTCTCCGAAACCGAAAAAAATCGAACGGGACGAAGATGGTATTAAAAAAATCCTCGAAATTAAAACGGGACAGGGATGGTAAATGAATTCCCCGCCCCGAACCGCCCCATTGTCATCCATATAATTAGGAATGCAAAGAAATTATAAAGAGAGAATAAGGTGAATCAAACTAACCCCAACTGAGAAAATGGGTATTACCTTTTCTTAGGACCCTCTTTCCACTCTCCTTCCTTAGGCCTATATACGACGACGTCATTAATTAGGAACTTACTTAAATGACACATTTTATATAGATATACGGCGTCTAGATCTTGATCAAATGTATTCCATACCCTTTCATCTTTTTATTTATTTATAATATATAACAATGTCAAAATCCTTACTTTTATTTACTTGGATTCATCCATCATATTATATAATATATAATACATTCAAATATGTCAATTTCACTCCTGCCTGCATGCATGAGTTTGATCCCATTGTGGTAGTTAGCTTTCCCCTTCTCAATTTTAAGGATGTCAATTTCAAATAATGTCTCATATATACGACTACTGTTATGATCAATTACGTACGTACCCAATTTTTAATTTTTAGTAATATTTAAATAAAATACAATGAAGATAAGTGATGTTGATTTCGTTGGGGATTTATACATTGTGACAAAATCAAACCACCCACCAGAAAGGGTGCGTATGGGCTATGGAAATATACGTACATACAATATTTGGAATTTATAAGATTGAAAAGATTACTGTTAGCTTACAATACAATTTCAATTTTATTATTATTTAAGCAACTTGTCACTTGTATATGTCTTTTAACACGTCAATTCTTTTGTCCATTTTAACCATTTTTATATTTCAAATTAGAGTTAATTGGCATCCAAGGAGAAACAAACTATGGCCTTGTTCTTTTAAGATTTTTTATTTAATCTATACTAAATCACTTTTCCAATCAATTACTTTTCACCAATCACATCACTCATTTCATTAACCAAAATACTAAAATACCCTCAATTTTAAATTATTATTTTTTATTTTATTTATATATATCAATAACCTTTAAGTTTTTTTACCAAAAATAATCATTATCTTCTCAAAATCATCAACCATCATTATTTTTCTCTCTCTCCAGGTTATTCAAATAACCCTAATCCGAACAAGGCCTATATATATATATATATTATGGTCTTGAATAAATTATATATTATGCATGTGGTTTGGTTGGTGGTTGGGACTATTGATTTTTTTTTTTTGTAATTAACTTAATTACTATATTTTCATTTATCTTCTTATCAATTATATTATTCAATTTATTAAAATATTTTATATTAAAAAACAATAATTTTATCATTATATATTAATATATTTGTACCTAAATAATTATTTTTTTAAAATAATTTATTAGTTATTTAAATAATCAGAATTTAAAGGAGGCATTATATACAAGAAAAAAAATTATAAAAATTATAAAAATAATTAATTTAATAAATAAATAATAAATGTAATCAACTAATACTTATCTTGGGATTTCTATCCATGATCGACATAATTAATATATTGAAGATCTCTTAGAGCCTATGGTTTTTCTCTCTTCTCTCTTCCGCCGCGCCCTAACCTAACAGTCCATTTTCTACTATCTTCTCTTCAATCACTCTTTTACGTCGTATCCCAACATTTAATCTTCTATTTAACTTTTCTTCAATCACTTTTCTTTTTCGATGAAGAGTAACAAATAAAGATTTCACCCGACCCTTTCCATTTCCAACATAAAAAATCACGTCTTTATTATTCTTGAGTAGGAAAACGTTTAATACACGACATGGACAAATTTGTTCAAGATCCATGTCTGTTCTCATCGGGTCTTTCATCACATCATACCGTCAGTTCCTGTTCTACCGCCGCCATCGATGGATGAAGAGAAAGATATGTGGTTAACTCTCGATGCCACTATCCTTTAGTGGATCTATGCCACAATTTCACATGATCACCTTTACACAATCTTAGAACCAGATTTTACACCCGAGTAAGCCTAGACACAACTACGTGGGATTTTTCAAGATAATCGTCGTTCTCGTGCGATTTCCCTCGAGCAAGAATTTTCCATCACCATTATGGCGGATTTTTCTGGGGTCTTGGCTTATTATCAATGTCTCAAAGTCCTGGCCGATCAGTTTCAGGACGTCAGTAGCCTGGTCTTGAACGGTCGTCTCGGTTGTAGTTGGTTGCGGGCCTAACAGATGTGTACAACTAGGTGGCGACGTTACTCTAATAGAGTGATCTTTTGCTTTAATTCTACCAAGCGCGATCCATGTTGATTTTGGAGGAATTTAGCTTGGCGAAGCGGACGACCTCTAGTTCGATACCGACGTCGGGTTTGGCTCTTGTCTCCGACGCATCTAACACGAATGGGTCACAACGTATGTCATCATGGGGATCTCGGAAGAAACCAAAAAAGAAGGGCTCTCGTAATGGGGGTCGATCGGGGCCGTCCCAATACCAAGTCTAAAGTCAACCTCCTTCTCCATACCCGCAACAATGGACTGGTCATTCAAGCCCACCATCATTGTCTTTGCAGTGACCATGGGCTTCTCCTTCATGCTCGTATCCAACAGCTCAATGGAAAAGACCTTCTTCCAGCTCTCGTTTGTCGACGCCACAACATCAGTTGGGTTTCATTGGCCCGCGTCCGCAAGCATACATGGATCGGTGTCCACCAACTCCGACGGACATTAGAGAGGCCATGTATACCCTTTGTATTATGTCTCTTGATCCGACATGGTACATGGACACTAGTGCGACGTCCTACATGACATCTCGACAAGGTATTCTTTCGTCTTACTTCAATTCAAGCATTAAACATGATATTCTTGTAGGTAATGGTAATACGATTTCAGTTTTAGGTATTGGGCATACCACTATTTCTTCTTCGAATTCTAAACTTACCTTGAATAATGTTCTTTATGCTCTTTCTCTTGTTAAAAAATTAATTTATGTCCGTAAATTCACTACGGATAATTCTATGTCGGTTGAGTTTGATCCTCTTGGTTTTTTGTTAAGGATTTTTGGACGGGGACGTGTCTAATAAGATGTGACAGTTGGAGGATCTATATCCGGTCACAAATGAGAGTCAAGTGTCGACTTCTATTTTTACTACTTTGTCGCCATCCTTGTGGCATAGTCGCCCGGGTCATCCTAACAACTCTAGTTTTGAATCTTTTAGATTAAATAAATTAATTCACTATAATAAACAACATGTTTCTCATATTTGTCCTTCGCGTTTATTGCGAAAAACATGTTCGTTTGTCGTTTAAGGCTTCTACTTCGATTTCTTTATTACCGTTTGACATTATTCAATGTGATGTATGGATGTCTCATGTATTAAGTTCTATGGGTCATAGATATTATGTTTTGTTTCTCTATGAATTTTAGTCTTTTTGTGGACTTTTCCTTTATCACATAAATCCAAAGTGCTTAGTGATTTCTTGCAATTTTGGGCACTCGTCAAAGCCCTATTTGAGAGGGATATAAAATCTTTTCAATGTGATAATGAGAGAGAATTTGATAATCATTCATTTAGAGAATTTGTGTCATGCATGGGATGACCTTTTGCTTCTCATGTCTTCACACTTCGTCTCAAAACGACAAGGCCGAGAGACAATTACGTACTATCAATAATATAATTCGTACATTACTCATTCATGCCAAGATATTCACCTCATTTTGGCATCTTGCTCTCCAAATGGCACAAAACTCCTAAATATTCTTCACTATAAACACATGGAATATGTTATTCCGTTACAACATTTGTACTGAAAAGATCCAACGTGTGACCATTTACATGTGTTTGGGTATTTGTGTTACCCTATATTTTTATCCACAACGATTCATAAACTTTTTCCACGTTCTACCTTATGTGTCTTTTTTGGATACCCACCGAATCACCAGGGCTATAAGTGCATACCAAGTGATAAAAACATTATTTGTTGTCAGGTCATCTTTGACGAGTCTTGTTTTTCTTTTGTTGAAATTTAGTCCATTCCACTCTCGTATGATTTTCTCGATGATCTTCCATCACCATATGTGATTCACCATTAGTCTACACTTTCATCTCCACCTCCTCCTCCACCTCCACCTCCACCTCCTCCCCATCCCCCTCCTTCTCCGTCCATCCTCCCTCTTCTCTTCGATCGGTCACTCGAAGTCAGTGGGGGTGTTTCAGTCTTAACATATTTTTAACCCTCTTTATGCTGGATCTAATTAAATCTCAACTTCGTAACCCTGTAGCCTATAGGATCCAAATAGAAAGTTAGCCATATAAGAAGAGTTTAATGCTTTAATTTCTAATAAGACATGAAAGTTAGTTCCTTATCCGAGTGATGTTAATATTATTCGTTCTTTATGAGTTTTTACTCATAAAGAACTTACTGATGATTCTTTTGAGAGGCATAAAGCCCGTCTTGTAGGTGATGGAAAACTCAACATGTTGGCGATGATTGTGGGGAGACTTTCGGTGTTGTTGTCAAACTGACTACTATTCGGTTGGTCCTTAGTCTTGCCCTATCAAAGAAATGGTCAATTCACCAACTTGATTTAAAGAATGTTTTTCTTTATGAAAATCTTATGATGTTGTATACATACATCAACCTCTTGGGTTCAGAGATTCCTCATTTTCTCATCATATTTGTCGTTTAAAGAAATCATTATATGGTTTGAAGTAGGCTCCTCGAGTTTGGAACAAACGCTTTACGGATTTTGTGTCCACACTTGGTTTTTCCCGGACTATTTCAGATCACTCATTATTTGTGTTTTGCTAGGGGTGAGAAAATGACATATTTTTTATTGTATGTTAATGACATACTCTGACTCTCTCCGTCGATTCTTCATCTCCAGCTTGAGTAGGAAATTTTCTATGAAGGATTTGGGTCACTAGCATTATTTTTTGGGCATTTCGGTAAGGCCTCATGCAAATGGTATGTTCATCTCTCAATGAAAGTATGCGTCTAAGATTATAGATCGTGCGATATGTCATCTTATAAGCCTTTGACTACGCCGGTTGATACCACACTGAAACTTGGGGCTTTAGTCTTTTCTCTTGTGTCAGATTCTTCTTTGTATCGTAGCCTAGTTGGTGCTCTGTAATATTTGACGTTTTCTCATCCTGATATCACGTATGCAGTTCAACTGGTTTGTCTTTTCATGCATGAATATCCCCGGGAGGTACACATGGTGGCTCTAAAAAGAATTATTTGGTATATTTAGGGAACTCTTGATTTTGGCCTTCATTTGTCTCCATCCTATGTTACATCCCTCTTGGCTTACACTGATGCTGACTGTGGTGGGTGCTTGGACACACGTCGTTCGACGTCTAACTAGCTATTGTGTCTTTTTGGGAGATAATCTAATATCTTGGTCGGCTAAGCGTCAAACCACTTTGTCTTGTTCTAGTGCCGAGAATGAGTATCAGGCAGTTGTGAATGTGGTTTCGAAAACTTGCTGGATACAAAATTTACTCTTAGAACTTCATTTCCCGGTTCCCACCTCTTCTCTTGTTTACTGTGATAATATGAGTACTATCTATCTCTCTAGTAATCCGTTCAGCATCAATGGACCAAGCACATTAAGATGGACATTCACTTTGTTCGTGAGAAAGTCTCACACGGACAGATTCGAGTTCTTCATGTCCCAGCTCATTTTCAACTTACGGATATCTTCACAAAGGGCTTCCGAGAGTTCTTTTTGAAGAATTTTGATCTAATCTTAACATACATCGCCCACCCACTTAGTATTGCGGAATGTAATAAATGTAATCAACTAATAGTTATCTTGGGTTTTCTATATATGGTTGCCTAATTAATATATTGGAGATCTCTAGATTAGTGACTAGGTTAGTGGATCTCAATGTTATAATCTTGTATATATATTTTATACTTTGGAATGAATATAATAGAACATCGGATTGTATTTATTTAATGACTACTGTTAAATCTCTTATCATATATAGAAATATTTTGGGATAATGAAATTAATAATTTTTATAATGAAATAAAAACAACTTTAGGGAGTGGAGTAGTACTGATAGATTAGGAAGATGCGTGTGAATGGGAAAAAGAAATATAACTCAATTAAAAAGAAATATAACTCAATTAAATGTGATTATGGTTAAAACAAGGTGCTTTCTTCTATTGATATCATTGATTTATCGTTTGTTTGTTTGATTTGACTTATAAGTACAAATAAGTTGATATAGTAATTGTAGCGAGTAAATTATTTGTGTATAAATAAAATTAAACATAATTAAGTATTTAGCGAATAAATTTGATAATCTGGAATAAATAAAAACAATAAAATTAAATGATTAATTATATCAAAACACACTAAAATATTAACAATTTAAATAAACTAAATACTAAATAAAATATTATATCTAGCTAATAGATTATAAACGAAAGAGAGGAAGATGCATGTGAATGGGAAAAGGAAATATAACTAAATCAAATGTGGTTGTTGGTTGCTTCTTCTATCGATAACATTGCTAATATATCTTTATATAATAAATATATATATATATATATATAATGATGCTTAATATCCGGATTGTCAGGTCGAAAGCTGTGGTTAATTTGGATATATATGTAAGAGTAAATGAATATTTGGGTCGGATTGTGGGTTGACCCGCCCATAAACTTAAAACGGTTAAAAATAAAAATAAAAATGTTATATGTATGTTTCGAACTTGCAACCTAAAAAACAAGTACAACCCTTTAACGAAGTGTGATTGAGATGTGGTTTGCCGAGAGATAATAGGTCGGTATCAATTGAAAGTGGTTACAAAAATATGAATAAGTATTTGATTAATCAAAGAGTGAGGTCAAAATGTTCAATATTAAAAAATATAAATCAAATATTCAATTGACAAAATGAAAGTGTAAGGTCACGAGATAAGAGGTTCATTTGAAAAAAAAATGCTATTTTTTTTTATTGTAATATATTATTCGTGATTTATTAAGAATTTTAAACATTAAGTACATATTATTATTATTTATTAAATTTATTTTATTTAAATTGTTATTCGAGTGAATCGCACGTGAATCTTACTAGTTGATATAATGATTTTAGCTAGTTGTGAATAAATAAAATTAAACATAGAATAAAATATTTAAGGAATAACTTAGGCCTTGTTCGGTTGGGGTTATTTAAATAACTCAATCCACTCAAACATCTTTTCACTCTCCATTTCATCAATCACATCACTCAATTCATTACCCAAAATACTAAAATATCATTTATTTTAAATTATTATTTATTATTTTATTATTATATATCAATACCTTTTAATTAATTTTACCAATAATATTCTCATCTCCTCAAAATCATCACCAATCATTACTTATTTTCCCTCCTCTAGGTTATTACAATAACCGCAATCCCAAACAAGGCCTTAGATGATTTGAATTAAATAAAACAATAAATTGGAACTATTAAGTGTATCAAAACACATTCAATATTAACAATTCAAATAAACTAAATACTAAATAGAATTTTATAAATAGTTAATTGACCTTCTCCAAAATTTATGAACTTATCATTTGTTAGGAAAAATGTTTGTTTTTTTTATTTATAATTTATAATTTTCTCTCTTTATCATGTTTTTGTATAGTTACAATTAGATGACTTTCATAATTTATATATAATATATTTAAGAGTAGTATTCAATAAAATAATGAATCTTTTATTTGCTTTATTATCCCCTTTCTTTCCTTGAACAGTAATTATCTGAACTATTTAAAAAATGTTAATTATATTTAAAATAAAATTGCAACAGTGTGAATGTGTGATCCATCCATCACCTGTTGGGGATTTATTTATTATTTAATTTGTGAAAGATAGTGGCGGTGGGTCCTATATATTATTTTATACTGAGATGATGATAGGGAGAGGAGGAGATGTAGGTCCCACTTTCAAAACGGTACTGTTTTTGGGATTTAAAAAATTGACAATGGGCAGTGTGTATGTCTCTCTCTCTTTGTCTGTTTTCATTTTTCTCTCACCTCCACCACCACATGACTTTACTGTATGGAAAATGAAATTAAAGGATGATGATATATAAAAACATATATGGATAATTGGATCCATGTTTTTTGGCCTCAACTTAGGGGGATTCGGTTCATAGTTTGATTTATCAAATTTTCAATTTATTAACTTCAACTTATTCTATAATAGCTTAGTTACATATTATCTATGTTAATTTATTAGATACTTGTAAATATGTAACAACTTATTTATATTAGAAAAAATAAGTCTCAACCAAATGAGCTCAATTGAATATGTACTTACAATTACATGTCTTATTTCAATCCTCTCTTTCAATTCCCATTTCTCTCATTCCTATCCCATGTGCTTCTCTCTCTATAAATAAAATAAACTATTGATAGAGATAGGTCAACAAATGAGATATCTTCGTGGAATAAGGGAGAATTGAAAATAATTTGATGTTTATGTAGCTTTTATATATTATTAATTGTTTGATAATTAATATAAAATTGTGATTATTTTTAAAAGATGGAAATTTTGAATTACCAATCCCATTAAGGTGAAAAATAAGGAAAGAAACAATTAGGGCTTGTTTGATGTTTGGTTATTGGAATAAAATTCAGTTTTTATCCCAAAACTTAAATATCTTATCAACAATCTAATCATTAAGTTTATCTATTTAAATACCAAAATTACCCCATCTCTCTCTAAGACACCTTATCCTTTCTTTCTCTAATCCACAATTCTCTCACATTCACAGTACCCTCTCAACTCAGGGGTAAAATAGTCTTAAAATTTTAAAAACCAATTTTTTTTTTTTTTTTTTTTTTTTTTTTTTTTTTTTATCAAATGAGAAAACACAAATAAAACTCAAAAACCCACTTCCTCAAACAAGGCCTAAGGGCTAGATTGATTTTGTTTAATATTAAAATAAATCGGGTTGTGAATTAGCATGTATTTAAGGAATAATTGGATAATTGGTAACAAATAACAAAGATAACTTGAAACAATTAAATTATCAAATATATGTGAATATTTAGCATAATGGATTAAGGAGTCAAATTAAGGCATAAATCAAGATTAGTACCAATTTATTTATGAGTACTTGGCCCATTGGATTGGAAAAGACATTGATGTTATAAAAGAAAGATTACTACAACTTGCTTGTGGTGGGCCTCTCTATCTCTATGTGTCAAAAATGTTTATGCAGTTGTGTTTGTTGTTTAACAAAATCCAAATTTCAGTGTTAATATACACGCCACATGACATCACCCATTTCTTCTCTCAATTTTTTTGAAAACTGCCTTTGTGGCTTCTGTCTATTGTTTGTTACCCCACCCTACTCTCTATCGTCCTTTGTTTTATCTTTTATCCTACCTATTATAATTAACCAACCCTTCATCTTAATACAAAAACCCAAAATGGACCATTTTCTTTTGTTCAAGAAACTGAAGAAACTTTAGGGGAACAAACAAACAAGGTATTTTTATTATTATTCAAATAACCCTATACATCAAGCAAGCTAACCAAATGTCAACATTAAAGAGGAGTTTGGTGTTTTGAGCTTCAAGGGTAATCTGCAGGTAAGGCCAGAAGTCAAAACAAAGTTGTATCAAAATTGAGAATTGTGAATACAAGGCAAAGGCTTGAAGACATGCATACTTGCAGGAAAAATTAAGTGAGCCCAACTATAAGCAAGGAAGGAAATTGTCCCAAGTGGAAAAACTTCATATATGGAAGAATTGCATGTAAAAAATGTAATATTAAAAGCCCATGGAGAAAAGTGTGACATGCCACACTATATAGGCATTTGTTTGAGCCCATAATAGTTTTGTGACACAAAATAAATTATGAATTAGATCTGGATGTGAAAAACCTAAAGGTTGGGCTATATATATAAATAAACTGTTGTGGAAGACGGCTAGATAAAAGAAGAAACAAAAATGAAAAATATGCTTACAAAGAAGAGAGTTTGGTGCATCAAATCAGACAAATGTGAGTTTCTTTTATAGACTAAAAAATTTCTCCCACTTTCCCCATCTTTCGATATGAAATACTAACTGTGAAGATAATTTATTTTATATATTAAAAAACTTTCCCACTCCAATATTAATCCAATATGAGATTCTAATTGTGTCAAAAACAACAGATTTTTACCTTGATACAATATCAAATACAAATATTCATTATTAAAAAATAGTTCTTAAACGCTTCCAATTGATACTCTTCAACGCCGACTCAAATGCGCAAAATATTACCAAATCTAAACAATGTTTTAAATTTGAGTTTTTCAATGTCTTTCATCTCGAACTTTTTTTTGTGTCAATTATTAAATTTAATAATAACTCTTTGATGTTATCAACATATCATCAACGTATCAGAGTAGATAGATATAAATTTATCTTGCAGTTTGCGCAAATATACACATGAATTGAATTTGTTTCTTATGTACTTGTGTGTAGACGCTAATTTTTGTTCCCGGATATATATATTTTTAAATAAATCTGGAGTTTACTAATTTTTTTTTTAAAAACAATAAAATCACTTATTATATTTAGATCCAAAAATAAATTTTATACGAATATTATTAAAATAAAGTAACAGTTTGATAAATATAAATATGTTAAATTTTAAATGATTTAATCTATTATTAATTTTTTTATAAGTAAAATAAATAAGTAATAGTTTGATTTATTTATTTTCTTTTTGCAGAAATTAAGAAAAAATAAAGGAGATTATTTGAAGCCAACGACCAAACAATAATAGCAGTGGTGCTATTTACATAAATTCCAAACTTTTTAAATTTATATTGGGTAAGAGCACTGAAACCAATATAAATAATAAATAACAAATAAAAACAAAAAAATGGGAGATAAAAAATAAACAATGGCTCATAACATATTCACAATTTTTAATTTTCAAATTTTTATCTAAATTTTTCATTTTTTGTATGTGTGAGAGCGATAGTTACATGTTCAAGAAACTTCTAGCATTTTAGTAGAGAGCTCATTGTAATTTTTTATTTTGTTTTATTTCATTTACGATTTAATTTCTTTAAATTTAAATTATTAATTGAAATTCACTACTAACAAGGTTTAAAGTTTTTTTTGGCTGAACTTTATGTTAAAAGTATTCAAATTTTAAGATTGAAAAAAAAAGGTTAGTTGTTCTCTAACTTTTGTTCAGAAATGGCAACCTAAAAAAAAAGTTAGTTGTTCATAATATTTCTCTTTCTTCTTCTTCAACTTTGGGTAGTTATTCTTCCAATTTTTATTTTTGCGGCATAAAATACATTCATCTTTTACAACTCTACTTTTAGATCTTCATGTTGAGAAAAGATCTAATCTAAACACATGATAAAAGAAGATATAAAGATAAAGTGATAAAGAATAATAATAAAGAATACAAGATATAACGAGGTTCGACCAATAATGCCTACATCCTCGGAGAGTCGTCCATTCTATTGATATTCCATGGAATAATGATCCAAGTAATCCTAAGTTACAATGTCTCTATTTATAGGAGTACAACAAAAGTCAAAAGACTAAATTACTACTTCTAAGCCCAATATAGGCTTAAAACTCATTAAAATATATAAACTCTAATAAAATATGAGCCAAAAACCCAACAATCTCCACATTGGGTGAATACCGCGCTTATTGAGAAGTGATGAATAAATTACAAATTCAACAATCTCCACCTTGACGAATTTCACGTCCCTTAGGAAATACACGAGTCGTACCCATCAATCTCCACCATGACAAAAGTCAAGCCATCAAAAAATAAGTGGGTTCAACACTTCAATCTTCACCTTTGCTCGAGCCATTCTTTAGATAACTTTTCGTACCTCCACCTTCACTCAAGATCCCTTAGAAGAATAACAATCTCCACCATCACGTATATCGCGTCATCAAAGTGTTATGAGCCACACATCAATCTTCATTGCTCCAGCCATTCACGAGATAAATCATTATACCTCCACTTCCGCTCAAAAGCCCCTTAGAAGATAAAATCATAGAGTTTATAACACCAAGTAAATTTGGGTAACCATGCTATTTCAACGACGAAAGATATTCAACAACTTTTCCCAATCTTTGTTCATTCCCGTTGACATATGCGGAAACTAGAATTAACAATTCTTTATTATGTCAAAATAATCTTTACCTTTGTTTGCCACAAACCAAATGTCTTATTTTTCAAGTTCAACAATCGACTGAAACCAAAATACCGATTTGACCCAAGACAAACTTTCATCGTCTACTTTTTCAAAATCAGATATCTATCGAAAATTGAGGACACCCAAAACGAACTTCTATCGTCTACTTTCTCAAAATAAGACATCGATCGAAAAAAGAGAAGACCCAAGACGAACCTTTATCGTCTACTTCATAACAAATAAATTAGGCTATCACGACATCTCTTTTCTCTAGCTCAAGATCCGACAATGTATTTGTCACCCATCTTGCCTTGAACGTTGCATATTGTTAAAATAAGTTTGATACTCGTTTGTAATTATAAAATAAGTTTAAGGACTATTTTAAACTTTTATCTATCATTTTAATAAAGGGGAGGTGACCCCGTAGGAGTCACCACTTTTGTGTTTTTTCATTCTCATGCTTTTCTCTCTTAACTAAATCTCTATCAAGAAGTGATAGTTTGAATCTTTAAATTCTTTAGATGGTATCAGAGCAAGATAAATCTGAAGAAAGTAGTGATAGATCTAAAGAAGTTGAAGTTACGCCGAAATCAAGAGCTGAAGAGAAATTGGAGAAGATCGAAACTAAATCGTCGATTAAAACTCAAGAAATAATGGCGCAACTGTCAGATGATCCACTCTACGTTTCAGCACATGATAATCCTGGTATGCCAATCGTTACAACGTTTTTTAATGGAAACAATTATATGAGTTGGAGTAGAAGTATTTGTATTGCTCTCACAGTAAAATCCAAGCAAGAATTTATTGATGGATCGATTTCTTGTCCAGAAGATGTTACTGGACAAGTTCGATGGATTAAAATTGATTCTCTTGTTAGGTCTTGGATATTGAATTCACTAACTATAGAAGTGAAAGAAAACTTTATTCATACTAAGACTACAATGAAGTTATGGTAAGGAATCAAGAAACGATATCAAGTCAAGAATGAACAGACATCTTTCCAACTTCAAAAGGAGATTAGTTTAATGAAATAAGGACTAGGTACTGTGGAACCCTATTATTCTAAAATGAACCGATTGTGGGATGAATTCAGGGCATTAAATCCATTGCCAAGATGCGACTGCAAGATTAGAGTTTACAAATGCTGTAGAATTTCTGACCAAGTAGAAGAAGCTGATGTTAAGAGGAGAATGAGTCAATTCTTGATAGGTTTAAATGACTCTTACGATTTTGTAAGAAGTCAGATTCTTGTGTCTAAATCTTCACCATATATTGATAAAGCATATGCTGCCATTCTCTCAGTTCAAAAAGAAAGGGAAATTAGTCATGTTGGGGAGGATATAATTGAACATAATACAATGGAAATCAATAATGGTGGAGGAATTCATCGTAGTAAAGTAGGGACACAAAACAAAGTCACTAAAGGGGGAAACTCAAAGGCAAAATTGCATTGTAAATTCTTTCGTGGAACTGGACATTTGCAAGAGGGTTGCTTCAAACTAATAGGATATCCTGAGTGGTGGAAAAGGAATAAAGAATGGAAAAAAATAAAGAACCAAGTTAACATGGTGTCCACTACATTTAGTTACTGTGATGAGGAAGAGAAGAAAAACATCTCTCAACAAGAATATTCTCAAGAAGCAAATTAACATGCTGAGTGCTATGCTGCAGCAGATAAAGCAGAATAGTTCTTCCTATTCTAAATCATCATTTAGCAGAAATGCTGCAGGTTAGTTTTATTCTAATGTATTTTGTGAAATCCATAACTGTTCTAAATCAAATAAATATAATTTTTTAAAACTCAAAGAACAGTTATGGATCATTGATACTGGTGCTAGTAATCATGTATGTTTTCAAAAACATAATATGTTTGAGATTAAAATATTAGTTGAACCAATTTGTGTATTTCTTCCCAATAAAATAAAAGTTTATGTTAATTTTACAGCTAAAGTGAAATTGACAAATAAACTTATTCTTGAAAATGTTTTTCTTATTCCAGAATTTGAGTATAATCTATTTCTGTTTCAAAACTTTTAAAATCAAACAAAATAAAATGTTTTCTTGATTCTTCACAATGTAAAATGCAGGACCGTGATACTGATTATATTTTAGCTGTTGGTTTGATATCAAATTCACTATACGTTTTAGATACTAGAAATTTATTTTCATTTAATAAGAACAACATTGACTTGAATAAGATGAATGTTTCACTTTGTACAAGTATTGTTGAAAATGATCTTCTACATGTTAGATTTGGACATCCTTCTGATTGTGTACTTAAACATATTTATCCTAAATACAAATAAAAAAATAGACATTGTGAGGTATGTAACAAATCTAAAATGAATAGACTGCCATTTCCAATTAGTGAAACTAGTAGCTCAAAATGTTTTGAATTGATTCATATTGATGTTTGAGTTCATATAGGGAAAAATCTTTTATAAGTTGTCCTTTAATGCTAATTATAGTTGATGATTATAGTAAGTGCACTTGGACGTTTCTAATTGAAAGCAAAGAAATTGTTTTTGATAAACTTATTGTGTTTTCTGAAATGGTTAAAACTCAATATGATGCTAATATCAAAATAATTCGAACATATAATGGTACCGAATTTGTTAATTTAAAATGTAACAATTTTTTTAAATCAAAAGGAATTTTACATCAAACAACATGTGTCTATACTCTACAACAAAATGGTGTCGTTGAAAGAAAACATAGACATTTGTTACAAGTTGCAAGGTCTTTAATGTTTCAATCCTGTTTACCTATAAAATTTTGGACTTTTTCAATTCTTATGGCTACATATCTTATTAATAGATTGCCTTCTCAAAACATAAGTTGGAAAAATCCGTATGAAATTTTAAAAAAACAAAAACCAAATTTGGAAGAAATAAAGACATTTTGATATCTTTGTTATAGTTCCAATAACAAAACAAAATTTGATATTAGAGGAATAAAATCTATTTTTCTAGGATATCAAATAGGTAAAAAGGCATATAAACTTTATGACATTGAAAACCATAAAATTTTACATCAAGAGATGTAAGATTTTATGAAAATATTTTTCCATTTGCTGAAAAAGAACATCAGATGGAAAAGAATAATAACAATGTTTCTGCTGAAATAAAAAAAGATTTTTGTGATATTTTTGACACATATTGTTTAGATCAAAATGTTTCTGCTGAAATAAAAAATGATTTTTGTGATATTTTTGACAAATGTTGTTCAGATAAAAATATTTCAGAAACAGAAATTTTAACAAAAAATCTTCAAGAAAACAATTTGACACAAAATGAACAACAACAAAATATTTCTAATTTAGATGAAAGTGAAGAAATATCACTAGATTCTAATGATATTATTCAAGAAAGTTTTAAAGATTCATTAAGAAAAAGTGATAGACTAAAAAGAAAACATGTTTGGACAAAAGACTTTATGAATATTAGTAAATGTCATTATGTTCTTAAAAATTTTCTTTTCCTGAATCAATTAAATTATTTAAAAGATGAATCATTCTTGATGAATATTACAAAATCAATGAACCACATTCATACAAAGAAGCAAGTATGAATGATGGTTGGAATACAGCCATGTAACATGAAATTAAAGCTTTAGAAGATAATAAAACATGGGAAATGGTTGATCTTTCTAAAGGAGAAAAAACTATTGGATGTAGATGGATTTTTAAGACTAAAATCAATCCTGATGGATCAGTTTGTAAACTAAAAGCAAGACTTGTAGAAAAATGATATAATCAAAGGGAAGTAATTGATTTTACCGATAGTTTTTCCCCTGTTGCGAAAACTGTTACCATTAGATTAATTTTAGCTTTGGCCGCTGCTAATAATTGGCATTTGCATCAAGTTGATGTCAATAATGCCTTTCTCCATGGTACTCTTAATGAAACTATCTATATGACAGCACCAGAGGGTTATTCTAATTCTAGAAATACAAAAGTTTGTATGGACTAAAATAGTCTTCTAGACAATGGAATGTTGAATTTACCAATATGTTGATTTCTTATGGTTTTAAACAATCACCACATGATAATTGTTTGTTTATTCAACATAAAAATGATAAGATTTATGTTTTAGTTGTGTATGTTGATGACATGCTTATTGCTGGATATGATTTGATAGAAATTTCAAAGATTAAAAAGTTTATGGATCATCAATTTTCAATTAAATACTTGAAAGAGGCAATGTTTTTTCTTGAGATGGAAATAAGCCGAACTAAACAGGGAATTTATGTTAATCAACGTAAATATATTCTTGACATTCTTTGCGAGACCAGACTTCTTAGTTCTAAACCTGAAAAAACTCCAATGATGAAATGTCTTAAATTGGAAGAATCTGGTCATGAATTGTTAAAAGATCCAGAAAAATATCGAAGACTCATAGGTAGACTTATTTACCTTAATTTTACAAGATCAGATATTGCATTTTCTGTTTAGCAGCTTAGTCAATATATGCATCAACCAAATACATTACATTGGTAGTCAGCTTTAAAGGTATTGAGGTATCTAAAAGGTAATCCTTCTCTTGGTATTTTTTATCCTTATAAATCTAATAAAATTGTTGAGTGTTTTTCAGATGCCGATTGGACAAATTGTTCAGATAGTCGCCAATCTTTAACTGGATTTTGCATTAAATTAGGACATTCAATTGTTTCATGGAAAACAAAAAAAATAGACTATAGTATCAAGATCAACTGCAGAAACAGAATATCGTAGTCTTGCTTCATCGGTATGTGAACTTGTTTGGATTAGTTATATTCTAACAGATTTGAAAGAAAATGTGCAGCTACCGATCACAATGTGGTGCGACAATCAAGCTGAAATTCATATCACCGAAAATCCAATTTTTCATGAAAGGACGAAAAATTTATAGATCGATTGTCATATTACAAGAGATAAATTTAAAGAGGGCTTTATTGTGCCCAAACACATTTATACTCAATTTAAAATTGCTGATATTTTCACCAAGGCATTAGATTGTGGTAGATTTCAAGATTTGTTGTCCAAGTTGAACCTCAAGGATGATCACCTTAGTTTGATATTCATTTGTAATTATAACATAAGTCTAAGGACTATTATTAACTTTTATCTATCATTTTAATAAACGGGAGGTGACCCCGTAGGAGTCATCACTTTTGTGTTTTTTTCATTTTCATGCTTTTCTCTTTTAATCCTAAATCTCTATCAAGAAGTGATAGTTTGAATCTTTAGATTCTTTAGATCAACCAACTTGAACCTCATACTTTTTCTTGAACAAATTAGTTTGCAATCCGCTAGTTTCTTGAATCCAAAAACTCCTAGAAATCCAAGAATATTATTTCAAGATTCACTATCTCTCTTCAATTGTCTTCACCAATGCTACAAATGATCATTTATAGTTTCTCTGAAAGAAATCGAATATCCTTCCATTTGAATTGATCGAACCTCTCATCTAGCCCCTTTTTCATGACTAGGAATCCCATTCAAGGTCTCAATCATCTCATTAATGAGATGACAAATAAATCATCTCATTCATCTAAACTATGATCCACAATGTATAGACAATTAAGAGAGAACAAAAGAAGTAAAAAAATCATCACTTTCGAATTAACCGAGTCACCCATCTAGCCCTTTTTCATGACTAGGAATCCCACTCAAGGTTTTATTTATCTTCTCACATTAGAAGACAATGCAATGATTTCTTCTTGGTCGTTTGAGAGTTTCTCTCAAGATGTCTCTACCTCAACTTATAAGTGTCTTTAATTAGTCTTCATCTTCTTGATCTTTCATTCATAATCTGTGTTAACTGGAATTATTTCAATCCTTAATCACCCGCCAACCCAATGCAATCTTACAATTTGGCCCGAGTATTGCCCTGTCAACATGTCGATAATGTTGTTATCGGCAAACACCATTTTGATAACAACTTTCCATACTCGACCATGTTTTTGTCAAGTGTAAAAGCACAGAATCTCACCACCGTCTTTATCTTGATTAGCTCTTCCAATAAGATAAGGTCATAATAAAAAAGATACAAACTTTTTGGCCCCAAACAAGTCAAATAAAACTAAATTAGGCAAACAATTTAAGCCCCAGAAAACAAACTTCGAGACGTCCAAACTTTGATCCGATCGTTGAAAATGTAGAGGAATGAGTTACCGACCCTCTCAATAAAATCTCAACGCAATCAGACTTCGTTTGAATATCTGATTGTCAGTTTGATGAACCTTGCGCAGTTGTAGGCAAAAATCTGCTGCTAGATTTTCTCTCTACCTCTCTTTTAATTTTGACTTCTTCAATAACCGTTTTACAAAGAAAAATCTCTCCAAAATCCTTTTAGTTGAGAATATTTTCAAGCCAAAGCCCTCAACATAGTGAAATAATATCACCCATGTATGCCAAGACAACAATCAATTATAATAAAACCTCCAACTAATTTTTAACAAGCATGAAGATGTATCGTTTGTTCTCCACATTCTTTAGTCAAATCCTGCATAAAAAGAATCTAACAAACTATATATATGATTAGTGCACCCTCAACTCATACCTTAGAAATTATCATTCTTGATAGAACCCTTGAGGCATCAACACCCACTTGACAATTTCGCACCAGCACTTACCGGGATTGCCAATCAAAACCTACTCAAAAGGTTGATGCAAATCCAAATCCGACCTTTAAACACACATATCAAAAACACACTCTTGCAAACAAACATTAAAGTCACCTGCTTTAATTAGAAAACCCTTTACATGATGCATCAATTGTCTTCCACAATCCACAACATTGAATAAGCACTTCACCTTCTTTTTCAACTCAAATTTTCAATCTCCATATTGACGAATATCAAATCTCTTAGTAGATAAATCACAAATCTCCATATTTGAGAAATTCAAGTCAAACAAGCCTCAATACAAATCCAAGATCAAAACATATAAAGCTTTGAGAGTTTGATTAAAATCAAACAAGGCTTATGAAATCAAACGAGACTTAAGTGAAAAGTATTAGTTGAAAAAGTCTTAGTTGTTGACCGCTTCAAAGATTCTTGGCTTCTCTCTATATATTATATTATATCATAATATAATATCTATTTATTTTGGAATATATATAGATATATATAGAATATATATGAAGATATATATTTTTTCTTTTTTATATTTTAATACACCATATGTTCCAAATTAAAATAAGTCAAAGGAATATACCTCATCTTCTTCATTCTAGTGTCGTTGCCTACACGACGACTTTTCGTCAACTGCACCCATTGATGCATTCGAGAAGAACAAAAAGTTCATTGTTTTCTTCTCTCTTATTCTCAAGACATCGTCACCAAAAACTAAGAAATATTTTAACGACCGTTGACATCTCCTTAGCAATTGAAAATTTCGACTCAAATCTTCACAGCGGCTAAATCTTCTTCAACCAATATCGTTTTCTCAAATAACCAACAATCTTCAACAAAAGTACAAATATCCAACAACTTCTTCAATGGTGGTTAGGGTTTCCATCATATCTTCACAAAAAGATTAGGTTAAACATTCTCAAAAATGCTCTAATATCACTTGTTAAGAAAAGATTTAATCTAAACACACGATAAAAGAAGATATAAAGATAAAGTGGTAAAAATAATAAAGAACACAAGATATAACGAGGTTCGGTCAATAATGCCTACATCCTCGAGGAGTCGTCCATTCTATTGATATTTCATGTAATAATGGTCCAAGTAACCCTAAGTTATAATGTCTCTATAAATAGAAGTACAACAAAAGCCAAAAAGACTAAACTACTACTCCTAAGCCCAATAAAGGCTTAAAGACCATTACAATATATAAAATCTAATAAAATATGAGCCCATAACCCAACACTTTATTCTCTCCCTTTTGATTTGCTTGGTTAACAGCCTCTTACCACCGATGCTTCATCTGATGTAGCTATTTTGTTTTTCTTTTTTGTCTTACTTTCTCAATTCGTGATTATATAAAACAAAACTTACAACATCAAGAGATACATTTCTCTTTTCCAGGAAGTAACGATGTTTCAAAATGTTCTAATTAATTAGTAATAGACGATAACAACATCAAAGCCAAAATCTTCATCCTCAAATTTCACATCAAGATTTAAAAGATTGACTACTAATTAATTAAACTTAATAATGTGTTAAGTCATGGTGGTACATGACTGATAATCAAACCGAAATATACGTTTTTTATAAGGAGTTTATTCTAACCACTATTTTTCATCCAATGCTAGCCATAATTTATGTGCAGATTTCCATTTTTCATGACATACTTCTATTCTCTAGACATACACAATTGAATTGTTTTGCACACCAATTGATTTATGATACTCAATTATTTCCTTTTATTTTATCTGATTTTTTTGACCTCAATAGCAACATCTAGAACCTCACTTTGCTAAATGTCAAAATGCCTAATATCATTAAATATTTCTACCGCAAATTCTAAATTCGACATCGGAGTCCTCGCCAAAGACAAATCTTCAGCTCTGATACCATTTGTTGTGGAAAACTGACATATAAAAGATGAAAAAAAAGAAAGAAGACAGTAAATAATTTATTAACAGGTTCAGACAAATGTGAACATTAAGACTATCAATTAATAATGAAGAAGAAATAAATATTGGGTACATCAAATGAATTGAAAGAGAGTTCATTTTATAGAATAAGAAATTTCCCCCATTTTCATCATATTCCGATGTGAGATTTTAATTGTGAGAAGAGTTTATTTTATATACTAAAAAACTTTTCTCATTCCCATCATCTTCCGATGTGAAATTCTATTTGTGCCCCAGCACAAACGAATTACTCAATCCTCCTATCCCATTAATTGATTATGGATGTAAGAGTTGATTTCAAAAAAAAATCAACCTCATATATCTTGAATTGAGCCGCGTAAGTAATTGTTAGGTTAGGTGCAAACATTCCATAATTAATGCAACTCGAATTAAGCCATGCAAAGCAAGAAGTGCCTTCTCAGAACACGATGATGATCACTTTCTTAGTATGCTCAAGATTTCCCTTTGACCATCATGGGACAACAAATAACTTTTCAAAAAGTGATTCTTAAGAAATCGTGGGTCATAAAAATTAAAAATAAAAGAATTTCTTCCACATTGGTGAATAATAAAACGAATTGAAATCAAATAAAAGAATTTCTTCCACATTGGTGAATAATAAAACAGATTGAAATCTGTAACGATCTTGTACAAATCAATAACATCTTATCCCCTTTACATATGATTTATCCAAATAACAAAACCAATTCTTATTAAATAATCAAACAATCCCTGTTCCAGATTAGGTTTCGAGCCCGTAGCCGAAACATTTCGTTAAATTGGATGGATGTAATTATAAAAAAGAAAAAGAAAATAAAAAAAGTTCTACCTCAAATATGAACCAATAAATTTTGAAGTTATAAATCAATTTCACATATTAAAATTTTGTTTTTAAATTAATATTTAACTTGCTTAATACTATTTTTTATTGTTAGATATTTTAAATATAAAAAGAATATTAGTAAAGATATTATTATTTTATTATTTACTGTTATATTGGATAAACAACTCATTTATTTAAATTCAATAAATAACTTTATATTTTAATTATTATCTATCTATCTATTATTATCATAATTATTTAGTTAAACAACTTTTTTATTTTAAATAATTATCTATAAATTTTATTTATACATTATTTAATAAAATAAATTATTTGAAAATTTTATTATTTTAGGTGTTTTTTTTGTTAAACATTATTCACGTATATAAAAAAAAATTATAAGAATCGTTTAAGTAAAACGAAAAAAACATAAAAGAAAAATAAAATATAAAAATCGGAATGGTTACGAAATAGGTAGGTCTATCATATTTAAATGTTTTTTCTAATAATTTTATATGATTATTGTTGTAAAGTTAGTATAAGCATTTATGTCTAATGTGAATTATTATTTAAGGGCTTAGAATTATATTTCATTTCTTATATATTCGGCCAATTAATAAATCTAATACGTTGAATGTAAAGTCTGATATATTGAGTTTTAAATCCACTAAACTGTATTCTTGTTATGCCTCCAATTAAAATGGTAGTGAAGCTAAATTGCATTTGTTATTATAAGAAGGAAAACAAATCAATTATAAAGAAGTGGTTATATGTGTAATCATAAATTTGCAATGGAAAATATCAAATGTCACAAACTTAAATCTGTGAGCATTGAAAAACAATAAAGCCTAATAACTTTTTAGCGTCTTAGTTGACTACAAAATATATCCGTTTTTCATTAATCGGATTCATCAGTAATCTAATCTTTTTTTTCTTCTGTAATGATCTAATAGTTTAGCTGTTTTTCCCTTTGTTGATCCATTGTACCAAATGTTGTGATGAAAGTTTTGGTAATGGATGAGATCTACTTCAGTTTTAAGTTTTAAGTGTTTATTTGTATTTCCTTGTTTCATATATATCTGAGACTATCATATAGCAACAATTTTTTTAATGTATAATAAAATTTTAACACGTTTTAATTTCATATATAATTTTGAAATAATTTATTTCTTGAAAAAAGGAAATAAAAAGGACTAATCAATTATTGATAGTTACTCTACACTGTAGGGAATCACGAGTCTCATTTACAGCTAATATACAAATGTATTAATGCAGTGCTAACATCATTTAATTAAATTCTCATTTTTATAACATTAAATGCAATTATAGTATTTGTTAAGAGAAAAAAAAAAACATTAAACCGCGTATCAAGCCATGATAAATTAGATAGTAATGTTATTATATTTGAATAATTTCAATAAAAATTATTTTAGCCATTATAATAATATGTATTCATTTTCTTGGCTGCTGAAATCTAATTATAATAAGCTTTGCATAATAATAATAATAATAATAATAATAATAATAATAATAATAATAATAATAATAATAATAATAATAATAATAATAATTAGACATGCAATTTATGGACATATCACTTCATCTTGAGGATTGTCAAGTGGGCAATTTGGTCCCCTAGACTAGTCGACCCATCTAATAATAATATATATAGTATTATATATGTTTAATAAAAATAAGAAACATAAATATGCTGTAAACTCTTGTATTTGTCCCCAAATAAAAGATATGTCACTTCTAGGGTTATAATTTGATTTTAGTTTTTAAACCAGCTTAATTATTACTAATTCATCGGTCTATCTTAACCTTGAACGATAATTAATTCATTGCATTTTACTGATAGATGTTTGGTCTCTTTATTCTTTAGTTTGAAGTGCTTATATATAGAGTCCAAAAACAAAAACTAGATTCTCTAGTTATTTCACATGCCAAGCTGGGTATTTTTTTTTCTTTCTATATTGGAATATGTTTCCTTATGATTAATTATTCTAAAAAATGTGAGATAAAATTTTCTGATTTAGCAATCAGTCAATAGGTAAGAAATTTTACTGAGAGTAAAGTTTAGTTACATATAATATGAACTTAATTAACTGAACTAGCTTGGTTTAAGATTTGTCACGGTTAACAGTAAAAAATTAACCATTTGCATGCGGGTTTACTACTATGGTACATAGGGATAGGGATAGGGATAGTGATGTAAATGAACAAAGTTATTCGCAAGTTATTCGAATCTCGACTCGTTAAAAAGCTCGTTCGATCTCGTTCGTTAGTCTTAACTGAAGTTCGAGCTCGTTTAAAAATTTGAAAATTTAAACGATTAAATGTAAAACTTTTAGATATTCGGCTCGTTAGCTCTTGAACATGTTCGTTTAGAGACGCGTTAATGGCTCGCGAACATGTTCGAATAGAAGTTCGTGAAAATATTCGTTTAGAGGATGTGTATAAACTCGTGAACATGTTCATTTAGAGGCTAGTTTAAAATCTCGTTTAATATTTATTAATATATTATTAGTAAGCTTTAACATTTGGGCTTTCTTAATATGCCGATCCAATTATATATTTACTACATCTATCTTTGATTCTATAAATGTTAGGATTATATATGTGTTAGGTTTTATATCGGTTATAATTTTATATCTGTTGAGGCTTATTTAAAGATGAGATTAAATTTTTCCAAAAAAATTGTGAATAAAGACTTTAGAAAACTGAACTCTTTTGTCTTGAAATTATAGCTTCAAGTCCAATTCTGTATTTGTTAGAGTCTTGGGAGACTAAGTATTATATACACTAACTAGTATTATAATTCTAGACTATTATGTTGTAATATATATTATAATTTATTCAATAATATTCTTTTTTTTAACGTAGTCAAATTTTATCTTTATAAACCACGTTAAATATGTGTTATTTCTTTATTGTTTTTACCATATTTTATAATTCGTTCTAACATATATTAATATTTAATAAACTAAAAATAAAGGTGAAATTGTTCATCTAAGAATGTAAATCTTTCTTTCATGCATATTGTAAACGAGCTCTTCACGAATTTTCTTAATGAGATATAAACGAGTTCTGAACAAGCCGAGCTCGAGACCAAGCCTGAAACTGTTTAATTTGAGTACTGACTCGTTTAGAACCCTACATAGCTATGACCAAACTAGTAAATTTCATATGTTTGAGATAATTCATACTCAATTTGAAATAAAATTATAAAATTCTCCAAACAATTTTAATCATTAATTTGGTACCAATCATATATATATATATATATATATATATATATATATATATATATATATAATTAAACTTTTTTTTTTGTTATATTCTTTTTATACTCTATACTATGCTAATTAGTTATCACATATAATTATTTTCTCTTATCTTGAATAAATTTATTCAAATATATATTTTGCTATCAAATTTCATCAAGTAATCCAAGTACTCATTTTAGTTAAAAAAAAATTATCATCTAATCACAAGTCACCTATAGCTAGCTTATTTTTATTTTATTTTATTTTGTAGCTGACTACAAGATGTAAATACATTTAATTTTTTTATATATCAAACAACAACTCTAATATGTTAATACAATTAATAAAGTTTTCTTTACTTTTTTAGCAACATCAGCATTAAAAAAATCTTCATATATATAATAATTTCACAATAAAAAATAATAATTTCACAATAAAAAATTAGTGATGCATAAAGTTCAAAATCCAAAAATTAGATAATTAATGATTCGATCAATCTCATAAATAATTACAAAATATTATTGTTTGGGGTGTAAGAAAATACTTTATGTAGATAATTTGAATAATCTTGTATTGAACCAAATCCAAAATTAATTATCCAGTCTAAACCAACCAAATAGCTTACCCAATTTACTAATTCGATTTTGGTTTCGTTTGGATTTCAAATTAACCCATATTAAATACTCGGCCATAGCTTTATGGAAAGATATTGTATCAGATTGCAGCGCCCACGCGGGAACGTGGACAAGAATTCCAAGCACGGAGCAGAACTGGAATATCTGTAGGAACTAGAATTTACCGTTTTTTAAACTCACTAAAATTGAAAGCATTGTAATCAGATAATTCGTTTACGTTTTTAGCTTTTTAGCTTTTATTCAGAATATTACGACTTCAAACTAGAATGATCTCTTAAACTCGTGAATTTTTTTTCCCATTTTTGGGAATTTTTAATGAAATGACGATGATTCGTTTTTCCCCCAAAAAAATTAAAAAATACTCGGCCATAGATACACATCTACTCTTAGATAGATCTTATGCTCATTCTGAATTAGCATAATAGGTGCAAAACAAACTCATAATCTTTGCGCGCATCCACAAGGACTATGGTGTTCAATCAAGCAAAGATTTTAAACTTTTCACTTGCCTATTTGTTTCGACTTTCTCATGTTTATATTTGATGTCGAGAGTAATCTAACTCCTTCAATAGTACTTTCATTATTTCTTCTTTTGGATAAGAACTGTTCATATATTACTCTATTACATGCAGAAAAACAAGATGATGGCGATAGTAGCTTGATTGTACCTCTCCCATGACATTTACAAAAAATCTAGACCTAAATTTGATTGAAATAGATAGTTTTATTTATTTTTTCAATAATATACAATAATAAAATCTCTATGGCATGTCCATGGGGCCACGGCCATTTCAAATGTTGGGAGTTTCTTTGCCTGACTGTCGGCCCATAAAGAAAAAAAGTCCATTAATCCAAAAGTCCACATTTCATTTTCTCCCCTCAAAAACAAGAGTATTCAATTTTCAATCATCTTTTAGATTTTAGATTATAAGTCAATCCAATATTCTTAATCATTTTATATCTATAAAAAGCTATTATCGAGAAATGCATAGAAAACAACAAATGTATACACATCTTCTTTTAACATAAGATAATTGATATTTAATTAATCAAAGTACTCTCGATGATACACAAGGATATGAATTAAAACATGAAATATATATATAGTACTAATAATTAATATTAGAAGCCAAAATGGAGATCGATACACATATTATATAGAGTAGTAATTACGAGATGACTAGTATATACTAATTATAATTAAAGCAGGTAATATAATATAATGGGTGGGGGATAGGATATTGATGAAGACTATATATATATATATATAATATATTATATATAATATTTGATTATTGGAGAAGCAAGCTCCTAATAATGGCGGCCTGAGCACTGTTATCATCTGTTGAAGCCAAAAGCTGAGACAAACGTTCACTTAGGTCATCCATTTCTCTGTGCAGGCTTCTAATGTAGTTGCATGTCTCTTGTAACACTCCTGAAGCTGATACCTGCCCCCACCCCCCATACATTTTTATTTTTTTATTCAAATTAATCATATCAGATTCTTTCTAAATCTAATAAATGAGCTAGGTAAGCTTGTGGGTGGTGACCCAAATAGATAGAATGATAGATAGATAGATAGATAGTGTGTACCATACTTGAAGTGAAACCAAGGCCACACAAAATAAAAATTAAAAAAAAAAAACATTTTTTTGGTGAATTTAATTTATGGGTATTGATTATTGAATCAATATCACATCTTGGCAGTAATTTTTTTTTTTTAACTGAATTTATAACATTTATAATTAAGTATAGTAGTACCTTGTTAGAGCGTCTTTGACGCATTTCGGGTATGAGTTGTTGTAACTTGGAGACTAGATCGGCAATTTGGTCGTCGGAGATGGCTGAACCGCCGCCGGATTGCCTTGAACGGGACCTTCTGCTGGACATTGTTGTTAGTTAATTTAGTGATGGAAAGAGTTTGTTTTTATATATATGTGTATGTTTCTGCTAGGGTTTTATAAGTTATAGAGAAATGAAATGGAAATGGAGTATATATAGGTGGAGAAGAAAGAGTTTCTTGCAGACAGAGAGAGATGGACTAGTCATTAACAAGATTAAGAGAGAGAGAGAGAGAGAGAGAGAGAGAAATAGAGAGAGAAAGAAGATGTTGGGAGTGATGAAGACAAGGGCATGGTGGTCTAAGTAAATTTAAATATAGTTTAAGGGCATACTTTTTTTTTAGTAAAAAAAAAATATTAATTTTTTATTATTTTAATAACTAACGGTTATTTGAAATAACATTGTTAAGGTACAATTTTTTTTTAAAATGTTATGATTGATTTATTTGACATTAGGGTTAAGAGACTGTTTATTAAGGGTTGTTTGGAAGCCAGTTAAGATGTTAGAAAAGATCATCCCCTAAAGAGATGAGTGTCTGACTATTATTGAAATTTGGGATGAGTCAACATCTCTCTATGGCCTTGTTTGAGGAAGTGTTTTTTTGAATTTTGTCTGGGTTTTATCCAAAAAAACCCTTATTTGATAAAAAGTAGGAAAAAACTGGTTTTTAAAATTTAAAGACTAATTTGTCCTTTGACTTTAGAAGATATGGTATAGGTGAGAGAATGATGGTTTAGAGAGAGAAGATAAGATTAGAGGATAATTTTAGTATTTAAATGATAAAATTATTTGATTTGATAGTTGATAAGATGTTTGAGTTTTAGGATAAAAACTGGGTTTTATCCCAAAAACCCCTTCATCAAACGAGGCCTATGTCTAGGTCTCGGAATGTCGGCCAATAGAAAAGAGGATTTTGATTATCTATTGTTATAAACAAACAAGCCTCAAGTGATATTCTGAATAAAAGATAAGGATATATATAAATATTTTTAATTTGTATATATATTTTAATTATTATGTGTTGTTGATGTACATGACTTTTTTAATAATGGATTAGTTCTTACTTAATTTTCTTTTAAACCGAAATTCTTAAATTTTAATTCTTTAATATAAGTATTTTTGTTTTTAAAAAAGTTACTCCAAATAGACTAACCAGTTAGGTCACATGTTGTCTTTGACTGGTCTAATGCATAGAGATGATTCGGGCTTGTTTGGTTTGGGAACTGATGATCATTTTATATTTTGTATAGTAGAGAAAAATAACATATCATCATTATTATATTTTTCCTTCTTCCAAAAACAAGATTCATATTAATTAAATAAATTATGATGATACTATATCAAACAAGACCTATCTAATTAGCTTCGGTTGTAGGAAACTTTAAATATAGAGTTTATTAATATATGAGATTTTATGATAGATGAAATATTGTGCTAGTTTACTTCAAAATAGAGTGGTTTTTAAAACATAATAATAATTGAAATAAGCCATGGTTATATCCTAAATTAGGTAGATTAGGACAAGACCAAACGAATCAATCTCTGACAGAGCTACAAACAAGTTACTATTAATTACCTTAATCAATTGAGAGAGACAAACAGGCATATATATATATATATATATATATATATATATATATATATATATATATATATATATATATATATATATATATATATATATATATATTGTTTAATTTGTTTTGGTTAATTTTTTTATTTTAAACTTTTAATCTGGGTACAAATATACTAATTTGTTTTAAAATTTAATTTAAAATAAGTCAATTATTTATGTGCATGATTTTCAATTTTATAGTCGTTGAGAGTTTGAGTCCATCCACACTTATAAAGGAAACAAGGAATAAATAAAAAACAAGCATATCAAAAAAGTTATTAACCAAAAGTCAGCTCTAAATTTCAACCAAAAATAATTATATATAACAAGTAAAACTAACACAAAGTCTTATAACTCAACTTCTCAACAAAACCATAGCACCCACAAAAAAAAATGAGAATATAACTATTCAAAACCAACCAATTAAAGCAACTCAAATGGTAAAAATGGTTCATAATAGATTAAATGTAACGGTTCTAATATCCCTATTTAGAAAACATTAAGTTAAGTTGTTTTTTTTTTTTTTTTCAAAAATCCATAGTAGCCATTGGTCTATCCCTATCTAGTTAAATGTTCCACCAAATTATGATTAACTGGATTAGTGCTTCTAGATTTTGGACTCCCTTCACTAATCAATCCAAGCCAAGCCTAAACCTAAAAATGAACTTGTTAATTGACTAAGAAAGATTCAAAATGTTCCACAATATAGGCCTAACTCCCCACCATTTGCCAAAAAAACGAACAAATGAAAAAAAAATGTGACAACCCCATGATCATGATCCATTTTCATTTATAATGTTAATGATGATACTCTTATAAATGACCCTCCATAACAAAATTATAATAAATATTTGTTTTGTCCAACAAAATCAGTCATATCATTTCTTTACTTTGACATTTTTAGTGAAAGGATTATAAGTCACTCTTATAATAATAAAAACTCATATTATAGCCATCATTACAAAAAAATAAAAATAATAATAATGTAATCTAACATTAATATTTTCTTTATCAAATATATATAATTTTTTAAATCAAAGATATACAGTCCCTTTCATGGTTGAAAACCAAACTAATTTGTCATATTATATTCATCATTACAAAGAAAAAAATATGTAATTTAAACTTAATATTTTCTTTATCAAATATATATATATATATATTTTTAAAATCAAAGATGTACAGTCCCATTCATGGTTGAAAACCAAATCAATTTAACACAATTTACAACATGAATTTACCTGGGTAAAAAGACTAAAACTTTATGAAGACATTAAGTACTAAAGAGACACTTGTTGCAACATCATATAGTCACTAGTGCCCCAGTGCAATTTTTAGTTTTTTATTTATTTTTTAAATCATAAATGAACAATAGAATATACATTACTCTATGACCAATACTCAATAGAGAAAAACTTCATACTTTTGCTATATTTTATTGAATCAATTTATACTTTGTATTTCATTTTCAATAAAATATATATGCATCACCTTCAAATTTAAAAAAAAAGTTCTAGTGACTCAAGACAATTGAATTCTTAATACTCCAACTCAAAGTAGGATTAAACATATTATAATAAAATAAAATAGAAACAAGGGTCAACAAATTATAAGAACTTCAATTGTTATTAAAAGTGTAATAAAATAAAATATAAACAAGGGTCAACAAATTATAAGAACTTCAATTGTTATTAAAACTTTATAGTATTTTTTAGGCCTTGTTCGGTATAAATTTTTAAAAAAAATCATACAAAATTAAACATTACTTCACTATCTTTTTATTGATTACATCACTCAAATTATTAATCAAAATACTAAATACTCTCTATTATAAATTATTATTTTTTATATCAATACAATTTATTTTTTTTTATAAAAAATAATCATCATTTTTTTCTCCCTCTAGCTAAAAAAAATAAATAAATCCAAACAGCCTCTATCTTGAGTTTTGATGAATGATTGAAGATGAATATTTATTAATTTAAAATTATTTTAACATGTAAGTATTTATAGAAATATGAATTTAGGTGTAGTTTAAAAGTAATCCTTATGAGTGAACGAACACAAGGATAGTATTTGATTGAGCTAACTTTGGGGCCTCTTTGTGTCAGTTATAGCACGCAAGCCCATGTTATCTTATTGTCTCCTGTCATTTAGATTACCCACATTACACTATATTCATACCATTATTATTATTATATTATTTGTTATTATTATTGCTTGCTTATTATTTAATTTTTTTTTAGAAGTTCAAATAACTCCTTATAGTTTATAGTTAAAATTAAACTAAATTCTAAATTATTTGGAAAATATATAACTGTTACATATATATTAGATTAAGTTTTAAGTTAATTTTATACTTATGTATTAATGTATTTTATGAACTATCCATGTGCCACACTCACTTATGTGTCACAAATAATCCAATATACCCTACAATTGTAGTGATGTCACTATGTGTTTTTATATCCCATATTAATGGGACGAATGTTGCTAATCATTTGAAAGTTAATTTGTAACTTATTTAATTAATTTGTAGATACAATTTTAATTTTAAAGAGTCATTTAATTTTTATCATTTTTTTACATAATTAATTATATATCTAACTTTCAACCCACTATCATGTGATTAAATGTCAAAATATTATTATGGTCGTGCAAACTAGTGTTTAAATCCAAAATATGTATTATAGTTTTTCTATTTAGAATTCTCTTTGAACTATTTTTTTTACGATTTATTTATTTTTTTAAATTTTTTTTCTCAAAAAAGAGTTTTAGAGAATAATCTAGAGTTTAAAATCATGGATGAATTTTAAAAAGATTCAACTGATCAAGATGGAGAAGAAAAAAAAATGAGTGAAAAAAGTAAGAGAAGGAGAAAGTAAGTTTGTTGAAGGATCGCAACCAAGTTTGGTGTGGAGGTCGGTGGTTGTGCCGCACAACGAGCCAGATGATGGAGAATGTTGGTTTTTCGTCATTAAAGGTGGAGGTGACCAGGTCAATGGTCGCCCACAGGTAAAAGTGAACTTGTTCTTGTCGTTGTTAGCTAGAAGGGTGATGAAGAGAGTCGGAGGGGTGTGCAGATCGTCGGTCTTCACTCGGGTGTTTGTGAAGCCCCAATGACCATCTCTAGTAGTTGGGTTCGAGAAAGCGAGATGGAGGAGTGAGATAGATAAAAAGGTGATAATAGTTTATGTATCTAGGATTGATGTTGGTAGGGTTAGACACTAGTGAAAAATGGGTCAAAACGAGAGTAAAATCTCTCGGTAATGACCCTATATCTCTCGGTATAGACTTAATACCAAATGTTTGAGTAACTCTCGCCATTCATCGATATTGCCTCTTTCGGTAAATATAATTGGGTATTTACCGAGAGATATCGTAGATTTTTCAGGTTAGATACCAGAGAGAAAAAACGAGAGTTAATTGAAAAACTTTCAGTTTTTCTTAAAAGTGAAAACCGAGAGTTATATGGAAAACTTTCAATTTTTCCCTTTTAAGAAAAATAGAAAGCTTTCAAATTAACTCTCGGTTTTTCCTTTTCAAAAAAACCCGAGAGGTATATGGAAAACCTTCGGTTTTTCCTTTTCAAATAAACCCGAGGAGGGGTATATGAAAAATTTTGGTTTTTCCATTTTAAAAAAACCCGAAAGATTTCCATATAACTCTCGGTTTTTTCTTTTAAATAAACGTGAGAGGTATATGAAAAACTTTTGGTTTTCCCTTTCAAGAAAAACCGAAAGCTTTCCATATAACTCTCGGTTTTTCCTTTTCAAATAAACCCGAGAGGTATATAGAAAACTCTCGGTTTTTCGTCTTTCTAGAAAAACTGAAAAGTTTCCAAATAACTCTCGGTTTTTTCTTTAAAGTGAAAAACCGAGAGTTTTCATTGAACTTTCGGTATTACCCTTATAAAATGTACAAAATAAGCCGATTGTTTTGTGCGCAACCAAAACCTGTTCAACCAAACCAATATATACAAATAACATTCATAAACCAAATGACCATTATCATTCCAAAATTCTAAACCAAACCAATCATCCAAACAACCTATTATCATTCGAATTAAAACGTATTCAATCATTCATAAACCTATTATCAGTCGAAACAAACAATCAAAACGTACTAGAATTAATTGGTGAGGGGAGGAGGAGGTGGTTGAAATTGCATCATAAATTGTTCATATCTCTCCATTCTTGTCCTCATTTCTTTCTATTCCGTTTGCATTTCATTAATAGTTAGATCTCTTTCTGCATCCCTCCTTTCCAATTCCTCCACTTTCATCGTCATCGATTTATGTTCTTCTCTTAATCTTTCATTGTCCTCAAAAAACCGATTAGTGGTTCATTGTGAATTGTTGCCACTTCGACGATCCTCTCGAAAGTGTGTGGGCCGGACACCTGATCCAATACTGATCACTATCCCATGCTTTTGGCTTCCGAACACTCTCTCCGTCAAGTCGAAGTCAGATATATCTGGTTCATTGCTTCTTACCTCCTCCATCTCCTCCTGCACATTTGAAATAAATTTTCATTTATATAACAATAAGTTACCTTTATGTAATTTATTTAAATTCAATTAACTTACAATTTTCTATTGCGATCTTTCGTCCGGGACGGGGGTTGGGTTTTCTTTCGTAGGTTTTGGGGTACGGGTCCTTTTGAATACTTCAACGATGGAGGGGGTCTGTCCTATTTTAAGCGTCTGTTGAAAGAAATGATTTATAAAATTAATAACAATCTTTATATTAAGTTATTAAAAATAATGAATAATGTACATACCAAGTCTTCCTCCACTTGAGAAAACGGTCTACTTCTAGTATGATGTGAGAATTTCATCTTATTCATGTTAACAACATTGGTACGACTGTACCTCTATATTTGAAATAAAATTGAAGTTAGAATAATTGATATCAGATTTGATTTAAATTTTGAAACTGCACCTTAAATTTATCGGTGAAATAATGGTTTCGACACACGAATTCCCAATCATCTCGATCGTAGTCTTGTAGGGGATTGTTAAGTATCGTCGTCTCGTCTCCTTCATTAATTCGTATATAATCCTTGTTCAAATCCGAGTGCCACCTATCCCATATTTGTTTGGCGTGTGCCAATCCGGTCTCTCGATATTGATCAATAGAACCATTAGTACACTCGAACAGATCCTGAAAAATAAATCATTCAAATATTATAAAAATTATTGAATTATTAATGTACAATTAAGTAATTATTACCGTCATAGCAAGGCAAAGTGAATCCAATTGGTCAGCACTTGATGCTTTCCAATAAACCTGCGTAATTATAAATTTGGGAAAAGTTAAAATCGAAGATTTTCTAATAAACCTTCGGTTTTGACCCTTCTCAATACTCAGAATTATTTTTAATTTTTTTTTGGGAAGGGTCAAAACCGAAGGTTTATTAGAAAACCTTCGCAATTACCAATTTGGGGAAAGTTGAAACCGAAGGTTTTCTAATAAACCTTCGGTTTTGACCCTTCCCAACACTTAGAATTTTTTAAAATTTTTTTTGGGAAGGGTCAAAACCGAAGGTTTATTAGAAAACATTCGTAATTACCAATTTGAGGAAAGTTAAAAACAAATATTTTCTAAAACCTTCGGTTTTGACCCTTCCCAACACTTAGAATTATTTTAAATTTATTTTGGGAGGGTCAACACCGAAGGTTTATTAGAAAACTTTTAGTAAGCCCTCATATCACCGAAAGTTTTACACACCTCTCGGAATCTTTTTTTATTAAAGAAAGTTTTCTTCCTCTCGGTAAACTTTGTCGGTAAAGGTCCATTTTTCACTAGTGAGATTGGATGCGTTCATTGTGCTAAACTTAGATAGGAGTAGTAAGACTGAGGATAATACTAGCAGCCTAAATGTGGTGGTTGATATAGTGTGTGAATATGTTGGGCAACTATTTCTCGTGTGTTTGGTACTCCATCATATGTTGATATTAAGAATGGTGTAAGAGTGTATCTTAGAGTGATATGTCATAAACAGTGAAGACATGATCGAAATCATTTAAGTTCGCTACAGTGGTGAAGTGAATAAAAATGGTGGTTATTGTTGAGATAAAGAATGACAAACAAAGGACAATTGAGTTTGGGTTGGATGATTTGATATTGATTCGTAGGTTCTTGTCTTTATTAGTTTGGAAGAGAAATCGACTTGGAACTAGTTATTTTAATGGTGAGTTTTGGTACGGATTTAACTTTTGGGGAATGTATGTTTCTCTTTAAATTGGATTCCACACTATTTTTATTATGTCCCATGAAAATTTTTATCCATATGGTAAATGATGGAATTCGACATCTTGATAACGAACGTATTAATGTTGGAAATAATATAATGACTAATAGTCCAATGGTTATTGATGCAGGTGAACATTGTCACGGACTCGGTCTTTCCACCAACAAACCGTGCGACACTAGTTACGATCTTCACAAGAACGAGTAATTTGTCAGCCTTACTCAAAACAACACTTGAACTTATTAGAATTGACACAAGATTTCTAGAGAGAGAGTAAACTCTTACAAAGAATAATATTATTTCACTTGAATACTTGTTGCTTTACAAAGTAATACCCTTTAAGTATTTATAGGACTAACTACAACTACTACATTAATGGTACTATCCAACTACACCATTAATGGTGTGCTAGCCAACTACCACATTAATCCGTTACTAACCAACTAACACATTTAATGACTCATTAATGTAATGAATGATTTCTTATAATGCTTCTAAAATGTTCATTGGGTTGGGCCTTCATGGATGATTAAGCCCCTTAGGCTAGAAAGAAGAGGGCGTTGTGAAATTCCCCCCCACTCATTCCGGTGACGCTCCTTGTAGGTCTAGATGATGTATCTAAATGCGACAGAAGTTTTTAATGATATGCTAACTTTCCAACCCGTTTTTCTCTAAAACAAAGGCCTTCGTATTGCCTCACAAGCCCTTGTGAACTTTGGAAAATCGTCTCCCTTGATGAAAGAGAAGTTTTACTATCACTCGGTTTCCTCCGAACTTCAAATATCTTCTCTTATTGTCCTCCCATTTCTTTATTCTCTTGGTTGCCTTAGCAACTTTTCACTTCCCTTTTTTGAAGAGAAACTCCTCCGGTTTCCTCTTCAATTCCTCTAATGTGGGAGGTTCCATGCGATAAAGGACCACCGCCGATGGTTTAGTACCTTTGACTAACTCTTCTTTGTGATCCACATTTTTCTTATTGTGGGATTTCTTTGGTAATCCTGCGGGCATTACATCCTGACCTTTCTCTAGGACAGTTGTAACTTCTTGAGGTGTCTTCTTTTGTGACGCATCTTTCTCATCTTCTTTCAAGGTGACAGAATATGATGGGTGGGTCTTCTTCACACTTTTTGAGAGTTGCATGGAAGAGAGGTGCCTAGTTTCTCTCTTGCCCTCCCTTGTTAAAGGTATAGTGCAAGTATTTCCTTTCTCTAGAATGCACATAGTATTGGTAGAAGAAAGTAGGAAGACATTTACCTTATTTAGGAACTCTATGCCGAGAACCATTTTATAGTTATCCATGTTAATGATGGAAAAATCCAGGAGGCCTTTCTTCACAGATTTTGGCTCTTTAAACTTTGCTTTAAGGGCATTAATGAGGTTTAACGACCCCAATCGAGCTTCATCATGAATGCGTTCTTGCTCCCCATCAATGCGGATAATTTCTTCTTCATATGGAGCTCTCTTGCTTTGTGCAGCCCTTCACAAAAGAAAAAATTTATTCGGGGTCTCTCTCCATGTTTCTCATCCCAATCTCCTTTATCATTGGGTTTGTAAACTTAACCAGGTCATCAATTTTGTAGAAATGGTCTCCACCATTTTCCCCATTGTCATTCCTCTAATAGGTCGACTTTGGTTTCTCTTTCCTTCACATTTGAACACGAGATTCAGCCACGAGAATAGCGGTGTTTAAATTTTGGACACCACGCCATTCCAACTCCAACTTCGCCCACATTTGTAGACCATTAGTGAAGGAGAACAAGGCTTCATCGTATAAGTAGTTAAGAATCTCAAGGAGAGTAACGATGAGCTCATTGACATACTCCTTAATACCCCATTTGTGAAAGCTGCTGAAACTTGGCCCTTGCTTCTCGAATGACGTTTTTAGGATATAACAGTCTCTTGAGTTCCTCCTTGAATTTACCCCAAGTATTGATAGTACATAGACCTCTTTCTATGTCATTACTTCTTCTCCTCCACCACAACATTGCGGTGTCTTCTAGGTACGTCGTGGTAGTATATATTTTTCTCGCCTCTTTCACTAGGCTAAGTGCTTTGAAGTATTGATTCAGACCCCATAAGAACTTGTCAATCTCTTTTGCATTTCTCTCTCCTAAATACGCTTTAGGCTTTAGAACGTCTATCCTTGTCGGATTAGGGACTCATATAGGCGCATATTCGCACTTTTGAACAACCGCTTTCTTGAGTAACGCCACATCCTCTTTAGTGGCCTGTAACATGGATGTCGTTACCTCGAGTTTCTCATTCAATATATTAATCTCACCAAGGAGGGTCTGCTCCATGATCTGAGTTTTCTCTTGATATATGGCAACCCTTCGTTCAAGGCACCTTGCATCCCTTCTCGGAGCTCGTCTCTCTCCTTCTCAATCTTGGCGATACGTTTCTCCAAGTCCCCGAAGTTATCTTGTCTGTAAGCCACAGTTAGTTGTATTTTCTCCAACCTGGCAACAATGTCCGCGATAACATCTCTTGATCTCCCCCTTTCTTTGGTATTTTTGGATCCTCCCACTTGAACTTGGCTCGGGTTCATAAGATCATCTTTAATCTCTTGGAGAAGTTTCTCCACTCCATCCACGTTGTTGATAGTTGCACTTTTATTCGATCTTTTCGTCATTCTACTATGTTACCAACTGTCACGAGCTCAGTATTTTCACCAACGATCTGTGCGGAACTAGTTACGATCTTCGCAAGAACGATTAACTAGTCAGCCTTACTTGAATCAACACTCGATGCTTATTAGAATTGACACAAAAATATTAGAGAGAGTAAACTCTTATAAAGAATAATATTATATCACTTGATGCTTTATAAAGTAATACCCTTGAGGTATTTATAAGACTAACTACAACTACTACATTAATGGTTATACCCAACTACACCATTAATGGTGTGCTAGCCAACTACCACATTAATGGCTTACTAACCAACTATCACATTTAATGGCTCATTAATGTAAGGCATGCTTTCTTACAATACTTCTAGAATGTTCCTTGGGTTGGACCTTCATGGATGATTAAGCCCCTTAGTTTAGAAAGACAAGGGCGCTATGACAACATGCTCCAAGTAACTAAGTCTGATAAGGATGGTAATATGGTGCAAGTCAGAAAGTTGCATGTCCAAATTGAAATGATTTTTGATACATGGATCTGACTATTTAGGTTTCCATCGACTTTTGGCACTCTAAATGTTTAAATAGTGTGGAAGATGAGTTAGGTGGATTTGTGAAGATGGATGAAAATACATCGTTAAAACATGAGGTTGGGTGTGTAAGGATTCACATGGGATTAATGTAGAAATTTCCAAACACGATTAACGAGGAAAAGGGTATATCAATTTATAGAGTAGCGGTGTGGCCTGAAAGACCATTGATTGTGTCACTTGTAACAAAGATTTGTTTATGTCTAGATAGTGAGGAATAAGAACTATTGTGTATGTTTCCTCCTATGGGACTAAATCATAACAATGTAGAGAATAACCTTAAGAAGTGTAATGAGAAGTCAGGATTACAAAGATTACAGATGACCATCTATGTGACAAAGAAACACTTGTTACAAGAAAATTTTCCTATATTAGATAGTGTTGTGTTGAAGGAGAGTCAGTATATGGAGATTGAAAATGAATTGTCGGGTGGTGTGTTTAGGTTGGTTAATGAGATTTCACCATCCTTATACAAGTTAGAATTTGACCTTCGTGTAACATTTAAGAAGACTTTTTCAAGTATTATTAATAAGCCTCATAATATATTTGAGTTTGTTATGTATCAAAAACTGATGAGTTCACCACATCCTATTTCAGTGATGGAAACTAAATGTGACTTGATTAAAGAAATAAGGAGGGATGATTGTGCACTTTCATGGGAGAAGCGATTATTATTAAGCCAATGAGATCTCTTTATCCTGAAACCACATGTGAGTTTTTTATTAGGATGCATGAGATGTTATTGGAAGAGTCGGTTGAATCAGATAAAGATTAACACAGATGAAGAGTTAGGTGAGATAATCTCGACTCGGGACATGACGTGGAATAAAATAGTTCACCTATAAGAGAGATTAATGCTAAAAAGTCATAAATATGGCCCAAAATTTGTGAAATCCCCTATTTGACAAATAATTATTAGAGTAGTCAGATTAAAAAGATAGATGACCTCCCTCATGGGTTTCTAAAGTCATTAAAACGTACATTGAAGCCAAATTAGATATATTCCGCTTAAAATCTATATGATTGAAAAATATTATCATGGAATGTTTGTGGGATCAATGATAATGTAAAACATAACATCCTTAAATCTCTTGCAGGATATATGGGTAGTGGGATCAATTGCTTTTGTGAGACGAAAATATGTCATATGGATTAGTGGATTATTAGGGATATGTGTAACTGGAGATTGTGTGGTTGAGAGGCTCTCGACTCTATCAGGACATCGTGTATAACTGGTTGCTTGGAATGATGATTTATTCAAAAAATTGGATGTTAAAATATAAAGATTTTATGTTAGTATACAACTAAGGAATAGGAGTGACAATTGCTTTGGGTGATATCAGCGGTTTGTGGGTCGGTGCTCTAAAATGAGAAATTAGAGATTTTTAATGAATTGTCAAGAGTAGCAGGTTTATAGGATTTACTAATCATTTTTGTGGATGATATGAACAAGGCAAGGAATCTGTCTAAAGGAACTAGGGTCAGGAGATTAACTAGCATAATAAGTTTTTTAAGACTATTGATAATTTTGAGCTTATTGACCCGCCGTTGAAAGTATGATGGTATATGTTTAGAAGAGGTAATTGAAGAGGCGAATTGGTCTAGTCCCATATCGACAAATTTCTTATTAGTGAATCGGTTTTTCAAGGAGTGGAAAATATCTGGTAGAAGGCCCTTTCTTGGAGTTATTTAGATCATTGACCTATTATACTTGAGCGTAGAGAGGTGGATAAGGCATGTCGCCCCTTTAGGTTCGAGAATAAGTGGTCTAATAGGGTCGAATATTTGAAAATTTAAGGAACTTGAGGAAGTTCTTGAAAAGTTGGTACTTGGTTTACATGCGATTTTTTGTGTAAAGGTCGATGAATTATGTAATAAAATTAATGAGATTGATGGGAGGAAGAGATCCGTGATCATTTGATTTTGGAATCAATTCTTATATTTATTTGGTGAGTAAACTTCTAGATATTTTTTAAGGAAGAGAAGATGGGGAAGAGACAATGATGTAGAGCTATCTCGCTGAGAGATGATGTGAATTCAAAATATTTTCACGGGCTATCAAAGACAAAAGCGAGAAACAATGCGATTAACTCGAATTAGGGTCAAGGGGTTCTTTAGGATTGTGAGCTAGTAATTTAGAATAGTATCATGCAATTTTATTAAAAATATTCAAAGAACCATACACAGTTAGTTCTTGACTGAAATCGGATGATGTGTCTTTTGATGATATTAATGAAGAGTAGAAGATGTTTTAGAAGCTCGTTTCACACTTGAGGAAGTGGATGCGACCATCATTAGATGTGGTAGTGATAAGGCTCCAAGAAGCGATGATTTTATATTGATATTTTTTAAAAAGGCGTGGTCATTCCTTAAATATGATATCATGAATGTTTTTGAGGTTTATTTCTTATTCTCTTGACATGAGCTACAACTCAATATTAATTTGTCTAATTTATAAGGCTTCCACAACCACTGATATAAAGAAATTTAGACTGATTAGTCTTGTGTCATCATTCTATAAGATTGTATCCAAATGTTTGACAAAAAAGTTCCATGAGGTTCTTGAACTGGTGGTTTCAACTAATTAGATGACTTGTATCAATGGTCGTCAATTTTTTTGATGCAGCACTTATCACAAGTAAATGCATTGACTCAGAAAACTACAAGGGAGATAAGTGTGCCTTTATTAAGTTGAATATAAAAAAAACATATGATCACATGAACTGAGAATTTATATTTGATGTCATGGGTAATATGAAAATGATGGTTAAGTGGATCAGTTGGATTAAATTTTGCGTTTCGATGATCAAGTTATTTATAATTGTGAATGTAAGTCCTAAAGAGTTTTTTTTAAAGTTCAATTGGTATTAGACAAGGTGACATGTTGTTTCCATTTTTGTTCGTCATTGAAGAGCTCTCTAGAATGTTGAAGTTCGTAGAACAATGTGGTTTCATTAAAGGAGTGGATTATGGAGATTGATTCTCATTTTATCATTTCTTATCTACTTTTTGCTGACAATACATTGTGCGTGATACAGGCCACACACATAAATGTCAAGCATTTGCGTGATATTTTATGGTTGTTCAATGCATTCTTCTAATTGTGGGTCAATATTGGTAAGTCTAATATTTTCTTCTCAGACTTTGTTTCTAATAAAAGGAAAATATATTTGATAAGTATTATGAGTTTCGGTATTGGAACATTTCTATCTACTTATCTTGGTATGCCTCTCGGTGCTAAAATACATTCCAAAGCCTCTTAAGACCCAATTATCTCTAAAATGAAGAGGAATATACATATTCAGAAGAGCAAGAAGATTTCGAAAGGGGTCATTTGGCCTTCATCAAGAGTGCATTATCATTTATGTACACTTTTATCATGTATTTGTTTCTTATTCCCAAGAGTGTGGTCGTGAAGATGGAAAAAATTATGTGTGAATTTCTTAGAAGATTCTCCGAGTCCTCCTTCGGTCATTTGGTGAGTTGGACTGAAGTAAAGAGATTCAAAGATAAGGAGGGCTTGTGAGTTAGTGATTTTAATTCATTTAACAAGCTCTCTTGTCAAATGGTGCAACAAATTCTCTTTGAAGCCTAACTATTATTTATGGGCTGATATGATTAAATGCAAGTACGGAAAAAATTGGTCTAGATGGTTCACCAAATTTAGCCCTCGACCAACTAGTTGTAACGTTTTTATAGACTTCTCTACTATGTGGAAGTCTTTTTATGGGTAGTGAAGATTCTCGATAGGAAATGGCTCATCAATCAACTTTGTTAGGAAATGAGTCAACAATAGTAGGGGGTTGACCAATTATTGTTAAATGCAAAAAGATTCGTTTGATATTAACTCTGTTAGAAGTTAATATTTGTTTCTATTCTTCGCAAGTCATTACAAACTCTTGAACGGAGTTCAAGTGCGGAACTTTTTGTTTAGACTTGAAGCAACAAATAACGAGTAGGATAATGCTGAATGCAAAGAACACAAGACACAAAGATGTTTATGGATGTTCGAAGAAAACTCTCTTATGTCACCCCTTCTTTTCAACCTTGATTATAACGCGCACACAAACATAGTCGAACAACCAGGACTTAGACATTGTCTATTTCCGAACTCCTAGCACACAAGACTTCTGTTGAACAGAAACAGATTTTGTCAACTTACAATACTTAAAACTCACACAAGATAAACAATATATAATACAACTTTAACAATCTAGCAAACTTAAACCCTTAAAACTTGAGAGCTTGAGAGATTGATTCATGAAAGCTTGAGACTCGTGAAAACAATATGATAGAACCGGTGATCAAAGAGTTGTGCAAATTGTCTTCCAACTTCCTCTTAAATAGATAAAAACTAAATGGGAAACTTTGCTTCAGAGGACACTTGTCCTATTTCGGTTGGCTGAGCTTTAGGGTAGTACATCAAAGAATATTCTTTTGATCGTGGATGTACTAGCTGAAGGTAGTGCGTTGAATATTCATTAATGAGATCATGGTATACTGGGAACATAGATCATATGGGATTTGAAATAGTTGGCACATGATGGTCTTCTTTAGGTTTAGCTCAGCTGCTGTGTTAGACTGCCAATAATGGATGCTTGATCAAATACCGAATTTGATCAAGAACCGAAAATGCTTAATATAACCGAACTTGATTAAATGTCGAATTTAATCAAATACCGGAAGGCCTTATAAAATACCAAAATGGAGATAAAACCGGAAGTGCTTGTCCAAAATACGATTTGGACACACTACCGGATGCGCTTCTACAAAATATCGAAATTGACATAAAACTGGATGGCTTTATCCAAAAATCGATTTGAACAAAAAACCGAACGCACATCTAAAATATCGAAGGCATATAAAACTGGAAGAGCTCCATATAAAATACCAAACGTGATATAAAACCGGAATCGCCTTGATATAATATCGAACTCAATATAAAACCGGAAACACCTTGATAAAATACCGAACTTGATATAAAACCGGACGTGCTTCATAAAATACCGAACTCGAATATATAACCGGAAGCGCCTTGATAAAATAATGAACTCGATATAAAACCGGACGCGCTTCATAAAATACCGAACTCGAATATAAAACCGGAAGCGCCTTCATAAAATACCGAGCTTGATATAAAACCAGATGCGCTTCATAAACTACCGAAATTGATCAAATACCGAATTTGATCAACTACCAGACAGCTTCCCGATTCGGTTTTCTTCACTTTGATCCTACATATAATAAATAACACAACTTAGTCTTATTGATACACTGAAAATTGATCAAAGACTTTAACTTAACAATTTCTCCCTTTGATTATTTAAACTAAATTATCAAAACTAGGTAATTTTATAACTTTGATTAATTATCCTAGGTTAATTAACAACTTTAATCTAACAATTTCTCACTATTTGATTGTTTAGAATAAATTATCAAAGCCAGTGATTTGTATCTAGCAAACTTTTAGGACGATATTTGGTGTAGTATTAGAAGACTTGCATTGTCATTCACAACGCTCGCTTCGGCCACGATATATAGAAATGCTTCAGTCAAGGACATATTCGATCAATGTTAGTTTCACGAGTAGAATTAGATACATAAGAAGAATTAATGTTAGATATGTAACCTTATATGAAATGATGTTGCTCTTAGTGGGTTGCAAAGTGGTGGTTCCTTCTTCGTGTGATATATTACATTGATAGGATATGGATTCCTTTAAGGTTGGTCATCTTTATATATTTGTAGAGACTTCCCCATATGACTTCCTATGGGAGAAGTTGCGAGATTCTAAATTCCCTTCAAAAATCTTGCTTTTCGACAAAGTATCACACATAGAGGGATCTTAACGGATGATAGATGCATGAAAAATAGTGTATTATGGTTAGTCATTGCAGGATGTGTTTCTAAGAGATAGAGACAACACCTCACTTACTTTTGCATTGTAAATGAGTAGTTGCGATTTAGAACTTACTTTGGAATATTATTGACATTGAGTGAGTTATGCCTAAGTTCATCGTTAATTACTGAGACGTTTGGATAGAAACTGCGAGCTCGGTTAGATTGAGTCGATGGGTCCCTAACCCGATTATTTTATAATAGACTATTTGGCTCGAAAGAAACCATTGAACATTTAGTGATCGCAGTCGACCAATAAATTTATTTCACAATGCTATTATTATGACGATATAAAAAATCTCTTTTGAAAAGCTGATGTAGGTGATCGATAAACTCATTGATCTTTTTGAAGATTTCTAAGTTCGTTAATATTAAATTTTATGTTATGTTTATTCGTTGGTGAGCATTTTTAGTTTATGTTTTCATTATTTCTCTCAAATAATTAATCTCGTTGTGTTTTGATTGTGTTTAATGACAATGTGAACACACGTATTTTTGTATTGTTTTGTCATTACGTTTAAATGATTATATTTATATTATATTACATTGACTTTATTTTTTTTTAAAAACTAATTTTTAAATCCAAATAATAATAATTATTATGACTAATATTAATTTTACTAAAATTATACTATATCTTGATTTCAATGGTACAATAAAATTTGTTTGAAAAATACTACAAATATTACAATAAAATTTGCTTGAAAAGAAAAGTAGATGACTTAGGACTGATCACATGAAACTGAATTTGTAGCAAGAAATATTTAACAAAATTGAGCTTCCACAACAATTTCAATTAAAATGGCCATTATTATATATATCGGACTAAAATTATATATTGTATTTGTTGGGTTTTATCCTCCTAGTTAGAGAGACCCAACTTAGTGTGGAATTTATTTAAGTCAATATATAATGTGAAAATATCAAATATTACAATAAAATTTGTTTAAATAAAAAAGTAGATGACTTAGGCTTGATCATATAAAACTGAATTTGTAGCCATAAATATTAAACAAAATTTAAGCTGCCACAAAAATTTCAGTCAAATGACCATTATTATATGTATGATCGAAATTATAGATAGTATTTGTTGAGTTTTGTCTCCTAGTTGGAGAGACCCAACTTAGTGTGAGCTTTATTTAGACCTAGAGTATATAATGTGAAGGGATATTATGTTTTATTTAGGTTTTCAGTGAGTTTTACAGAACAACAAAAGAGAGTAGAGCAAAAATAGATTTAGGAGTTTGAGGTAACAGTTGTAGAAGATTTTCGTTGTTAGAGTTTCCACCGTTTAATCGATTTCAAACGTTGACAACTTGTTAGTTATTTATGGGGCTACGTTCTGAATAGTGAAGATCTATTTTCTAATGCTTTTAAGTCAATGAAGAGAAACCAGAATTACAGAATTAATATGGTTGGTTGATCTTACTCTTTATATTATTTGTTGTTATTTTCCAAGATTGTTGTGTGATTTTGATGCAATTGATCTATAGTTTGGTTTTATCTAGAGTGCACCCTTACTTATAACCTTGTTGATGATGGTAGATTGTTAAGTGCCAAATTCAGGTCCCGTAGTTTTTTACTCTCGATTTGAAGAGAGGTTTTTCCACACTAAAACTTGTCTTGCATTATCGTTTCAATTTCATTTTGTTTTGCTCATCTCTCATACCCAATCAGTTGGAAAAGTGTTCTGTTTTGAATTAATCATTTTCCCATGAAAGTGGTATTAGAGCTTGGTTTATTTGAGTATAAGGATGGAGACTAACACATCTAAAATTGTGAGCATGAATGGTTATAATTATAAAATATGGAAAGCTAAAATGGAAGATTTGTTGTATGTAAAAAAAATTCATCTGCCAGTGTTCTCTTCAGTTAAGCCTATAGAAAAAAGTTTAGATGATTGAAATTTTTTGCATAGACAAGTATGTGGTTATATTCGTCAATAGATTGATGATAATATTCTAAACCATTTGATTTCTATTACTGATGCTCGTACTCTTTGGACTAAACATGAAGAATTTTATGAGAGAAAGACAAGTAATAACAAGTTGTTTTTGATAAAAACAATTGATGTTCTTAAGGTATCAAGTTGGTTCTCTGATAACTGGTCACTTTAATACTTTTGTGGGAATTATTAATTAATTGGAGGCAATGAAGCTCAACTTTGATAACGAGATATAAAGCTTACATTTACTTAGTACACTGCCTAATTCATGGGAGAATTTTAGAACAACTCTGTCCAATTCTACTCAATATGGTGTTCTCTCAATGGATTTAATAAAAACAATGTGTTGAATGAAGAGATAAGACGAAAGACACACGACTGCTATTTATAATCTGAACTCTTGGTTACAGAATTCATGGGAGAAGTAAATAGAGAAATGTAAATAATTGTTGCGAATCTCGTGGGGCTTCTAATAAGTGAGAAAATATTGAGTGTCATCATTGTGGCCTGAAATGTCATATTAAGAAAAAATATTTTAAATTGAAGAAGGAGAACAAGAAGAAAATCAAAACACACTCACTACTTCCAACTATAAAGAAGGTAAAATTTATGATGATGTGTCTATTGTTGATGTTTTCCTTACTAATTGTTATAATGATGTTGAGAATGTTAATGTGTCTTGTGATTAGATGGATTGGATTGTGGACTATGGTGTTTCTACTCATGCTACATCACGACGAGATTTTTTCTCAACATATGAGGCTATTGATTTTTTATTAGTCATATGGGAAATATCAGTCAAGCTAAAATGGTTGGAATTGATCATGTTTGTGTTGAGATGGTCAATGGCAGTACTCTTGTTCTAAAAGGTGTTAAGCATATTCCAGATATTCGCTTCAATCTTTTATCGGTTGGGAGATTAGATGATAAATGCTTCTTTAATTCTTTTTATAGTGGTTAATGGAAGCTTAAAAAAGGATAATGGTTGTTGCTAATGGTAAGAGAGTTTTGAATTTGTATATTGTTCTAGAATATATAAATGTTACATCATCACTTGTGAAACTGATTCTTCTTCTGAGTTGTGGCACAATCATTTGGCTCATATTAGCAAGAAAGCCTTAGTTATGTTGGACAAGAAGAATGTGTAATGTGGGGTTTCAAATGTACACTTGAAGAGATGTTCAGATTGTTTGGCTAAAAAATAAAGACGAGTATCATTTAGATCATCTAAATTTAAAAGAAAGTCAGAATTACTAGACTTGGTGCATTCTGAAGTATGTGGGCCAATGAAGTCAAGATCACTTAGTGGTGCATACTACTTTTTATATGTGGGTCAATGAAGTCAAGATCACTTGGTGGCGCATACTACTTTGTAACCTTCATTGATGACTATTCCAGAAATGTTTGGGCCTATACGTTGACGACGAAAGATCAAGTGCTAGACACATTAAAAGTGTTTCAAGCCTCAATTGTGAGGTAAATTAGAAAAAAAGGTGAAATGTATTCGAACGGATAACGGGGGAGAGTACATTGGGCATTTTGATGAGTATTGATGTCCACAACAAGATATTCGTCACAAAAAGATCGCCTCCAAAAATACCATAATTAAATGGGTTGGCTGAAAAAATGAATATGACACTGGTGGAAAGAGTGAGATGTGTACTTTCACAACAAAGTTATTAAAATACTTTTAAGGTGAAGCATTAAGTATAGTGGTACATGTGTTTAATCTCACACCATGTGTTCCTTTGAACTTTGATGTGCCAAACCATACTTGAAGTGGTAAAAATATCTATTATGACCATCTTCGAGTATTTGGGTGTATGACATATGTGCATATTCCCATAGATGATAGGTCAAAGTTGTAAGATAAGACAAAAAAGTGTGTGTGTTTGTCGGTTTGGACCGGATGAGTTTGGATATTGGTTTTTAATTTAGTTAATAAGAAGCTTATTTGTAGCCACGATGTTGTATTTATGGAGGATTATACAATTGAAGATATCGACAAGGTAGATGAGTTCGTTCTCACTCAAGTAAATGAGGAGATGGTTGAAATGAATTCAATTTCAGTTTCTCCTAACTCAAAAAGTAACAACAACGATCAAACTAAAAATTAAATGTAGTGATTTATATGTTGGTAATACTTTAAATACTAATGATTTCTTTGATATTGACTTTAATAGTGAAGTTAATGCTGGAAATAACAATCAACAAGGGAATGGAAATGATGATGAGTCAATTTCTTTAAATGAACCAAGACAGTCTACTCGAGAGAGACGTCCTTCAGTTATATACCCAGTAAATGAGTTTGTAATTTTCATTGATGTTGAAGAACCCGGGAGTTTTCAAGAAGCATTAGAAAGTGAAAATAAAAGGAATGGATGGATACATTGGAGGATGATATGCAATCTTTTCGTGTGAATAACACTTTTGAGCTAACAAAGTTGCCTAAGGGAAAGAAGGCTTGGAAAAATCGATAAATTTAGCGGTTGAAGCAAGATGAGCATACTTCACAGCCTAGATATAAGACTCGGTTAGTTGTAAAAGGCTTATAATAAAGAAAATGTATTGAATTTGGCTAGTTCTTTGCTCTTATGGTGAAAATGCAATATATTCGTGTGGTTCTTGGTTTTGTCGCTAGCCTTAATATAGAGGTTGAACAAATGGATGTGAAAACACTCTTTCTTTATGGAAATTTAGAATAAGAGATATACATGGAGAAACCAAAAGGTTTTCAAGACAAAATGAAAGAAGATTATGTTTGCAAATTAGTGAAGAGTCTTTACGGTTTGAAACAAGCGCCGCGTAAATGGTATTGTAAATTTGGTTCAGTTATGGTTGAACATGGATACAAGATGAACAATACCGATTATTGCATTTTTGTGTGAAAACTTTCTAATGATGATTTTATTATTCTTCTTCTCTATGTAAATGATATGTTGATTTTTGGAAAAAAAAATCTAAAATTAATGAGCTAAAAGAGACTTTGAGTAAGTCATTTACCACGAAAGATTTGGGACTAGCACGTCAAATTCTTGGGATTTAAATTATACGTGATTGAGATAACATAAAGATGCATTTATCACAAGATATGTACATTGAGAAAGTTTTTCAAAGCTTCAATATGGACAAAGCTAAAGTGGTGAGTATTGCTTTAACTTTTCATTTTAAGCTTAGTCATATTGGTTGTCCTACTACGGATAAGTTTTTTTATAAAGAACAATTCATATTCTTCAGTAGTTGGTAGCATTATGTACGCTATGGTTTGTACTAGACCTGATATAGCGTACGATGTTGGTTTGGTGAGTAAAAAAAATTATGTTTGTCGGAGTTTGCACTGTTTGATACGTTTACAACTTGTTGGTTATTTATGGGGTTACATTCTGAACAGTGAAGATCTTTTTTCCGATGCTTCTAAGTTGATGAAGAGAAACTAGAATTGCATCATTGATAAGGTTGATTGGTCTTGCTTTTTTTGTTCTTTGTTGTTATTTGTCAAGATTATTGTGTGATCTTGATGCAATTGATATCTAGTTTGGTTATATCTAGAGTGAATACTTACTTGTAACCTTGTTGATAATGGTGGATTGTTAAGTAGTATGTTCAAGTCCCATTATTTTTTACTCTCGATTTGAAGAGAGATTTTTCCACCTTAAAACTTGTATTGTATTGTCGTTTCAATTTCACTATCTTTTACTAATCCCTGTTATTCAATTAGTTGGGAAAATATTCCGTTTTGAAGAATAAATTTTCCTATCATATATGTGATTATGTTAATAAATAATCAAACTTTTATCTTTAGAGATCTATATATAGAATATATAAAAACCTAACACTATTTTTCTTTGGAATCAAACATACGTTAAATTATATATAAATGAATGTGGATAACTTATAGAATGGTTAAAAAATTATAAAAGACTTTATAATAACATAATTTTTAATCATTTCATATTTTTCCCTCTCTCATAATAAGAACTTATAAAAAAATGTGGCCACATGCATATATCTCGCAAACACAATTAATCATTTAACCAAGCGTGTCACCTAACAAGTTTGAACCCGAAATCTCTCAAAGAGACTGAGAATATCTATATCTTATTATCGTTAGACTAGAAGAGGTGATAAGCTTATAATTTATAAGGTAAAAGGTAATTGGGAAATTGTAAAATAATATTACATTATAAGTTTTTTTTAAAAAGAATTAGGACGTATTTATGACATCACACATTATAAATTTATTTTTAAAAAATGATGATTTTCATACCTCATAAAATTTATTGGTGAATTTTGTTAGGAAACTAATAGAATTTTAAAATTGTCAACAATAATAGCACAATAACAAATTACTAAGGATTGATAATGGGTTCCCGTATGATTGATACTCGTAAGTACCTGATGATCGGGTTTGGGGTCAGGTTCGGGGTGAACACGGGGAGGGGAGACGGTACCCGATCGAGTACGGGGTGGAAATGGGGAGAGTGCGAAACCCAAACCCGATACCCAATTATATTAATATTAAAAATAAAATATTTTTTATTAAAATTTAATGTCACATTTCAAATTGGACAAATAACTTGGGTGACCCTTCAATTACTTTGTTCACATACTTTTAGTCCTCAAATTGTATTTTGAAACAAATCACCACTCAAACTTTTAAAAATAGTCATCAATGACTATTCTATCATTTTTTTTGTTAAAGTTTAATAGCTCTACCTAAATATTATATATTATCTTAAATTGTTAATTTATCTATAATATAATATATATTATTTTTTATCATTAATTTTTATGTTTATATATATAACTATTAAATCTCTTTCAAGGTTAAAAACTATTTGGGTGACCTTCCAATTACTCACTTTTTAATACACAAATTATTTTTTAAAATATATATTATATAAATATTATATATATAAAAGGTTTAATAATTATATATATAAATATAAAAATTAATGATTAAAGATAATATATATAAATATATATAAATTATTTTTAAACTTTGTTTTATATATATATAGATATAGATATGACATAAAATATATGTATATATAAAAGAGATTTAATAATTTTATAAATATAAAAATTATTGATAAAAAATTATTATTATATAGAGATTTTATAATTATATATAAAAATATAATAATTAATGATAAAAGATAATATATGTAAAATAATAGCTGTTATGTTTTAAAAAATTTAACAAAAATGATATTGGTAACCTTTCTCAAAGTTTATTGGACGATTTATTTTAAAAAAATAATTGAAGGGCTAATTGGAAGATCACTCATATAATTTATCCTTTCAAATAGCATATTTATTTAACTTTTATTCACACATTATTCCAACTTTAATTTTATATTTTTAAAAAAATAATTATTTCTCTACTCTTCGGATAATTTTCTTCAGCTTATTCGTTTCAACTTATTCGTCAGAAAAGAGTGATAGAGAGAAAATTACGTTTAAACGCAAAATATGTTTGATAATAATTTTTGTGTTAGTTTATTACGCAAAATTATTGTAGCAAATTATTATGCAAACACTAATGCTAAACACAAATGTTGAATCAAACGCACTCTTCATCTTAAACTTTTTTTTTAATAACAAAATTTTATTTCTCTCGTTACTCTTCATTTAATTTTTTATTTTTTTCCTTAAACTTATCATGTTTAACATTCGTAGTGTAAATATGTAAGATGGGTAAATAATTTTTTTATTTATTTTGTTAACATTTTGATATTACTAATTTTAAAATTATTTATAAGAAAATTATTATTTTTCTTAAATTTTTATAATCTTGTAAGTATTTAATCGGGTAATTAGATATCCGTCAGGGATCGGGTACCCGGCAAATCGAGTATCCAAAAAATCAGGAATAAAGATAAAAAATAGAGAGGAAATGAAGAAACCATAGATCACCTATTCGGGAGCTGCTGTATTGCTTCGGAGCTTTGGGACAGATTCTATAAAAGCCTGGAGCTGACCAGTTTCCCGAGCGAATAGAATGAAATCAAAGAAGCAGCACTACTCAAAGCCAAGGGAAATAGATTTGCAACAAGCGTGTTCAAGTGTGGCTTTGGAGCAGTGGTGTATAACATTTGGCAAGAACGGAATGCAAGGGTATATGATAGAACCCGCAGGAGCATTGACGAGTTATGGAAAGATATTGTATCGGATTGCAGCGCCTTCGCGATAACATGGAGAGGAATTCCAAGTACGGAGTAGAACTGGAATTTACCGTTTTTTAAACTCACTAGAATTGAAAGCATTATAAACAGATAATTCATTTACGTTTTTAGCTTTTATTCAGAATGTTACGACTTCAAAATCATTCTAGGCCTGTCTAGAATGATCTCTTAAACTCGTGGTTTTTTTTTCCCGTTTTTGGGAATTTTTAATGAAATGACGCTAAGTCGTTTTCCCAAAAAAAAAAAAAAAAAGATTAAAAATAGAGATATAAGTCGGGACTAGAGTCGAATAGTAAAATAAAAGTTGGTTCCAAAATGAGTACTTCGTTACCCTACACCGACGACGAGATTTACCATGTTCAATAATTTTAAATTTTATTGAATAGAATGTGAGACTGATAATGTGTTTAAGCTATTTATTTTAATAAAAATTGTTAATACAATATTATATATAGAAGAGAGTTGTTTAAAGAGTGAATTTAAAATATAATATGTATATTATTTAAAAGATGTAATCCTAATTGATTGATGCTACCATCTCCCGCTTTTCGAAGACGATGCATTCTGCTATGGCTAAACCTAAATATAAAATAATAGATAGCTAGCTTTGATAGAGGGAGTTCGTACATGGGCAAGTGTGATCGATATTGCATGCATGTGTTGACCACTTAGTTATCCGTGTAACCCAAAATTATATTCAATAATAATACGACCACACGAACGGTAATTAAGTTTAATTAATGTCTCGTTTATTTCACATTATATAAACTACGACCAAAAGTAAATCTATTTAAGAATGTAATTATTGGGAAAATAAATTAAAAGTTAGAAGATTAACCACACTTTGTCATTATAAGGCACACTTTGTAGTATATCTAAAGATATGTTATTAAATGTTGAGTAATCAAATTAAAAGACTAATTGAATAGACAAGAAGACAAACCGCATGGAATATTGTTGTCGTCAATACTTTGTTTATTTTGTAGTACTCGTTGATCGATGCTTTCTATGTTAATTATCTTTGTTTTTATGGTTATTAGATTATAACCCATTTTAGTTTAATGGTTAATTATTTTATTGTATATTTTGATAATAAAAAAAAGAATAAGAAGAAGCAATCTACACGATTTCAACTAGAATTGGACGTGTGTCATTTTTAATGAGCTAGTCAATGTAGTGGATTATGATAGTAATATATTTAATGATAAATATTTTCTCTTAAGTACGAGATTTGAAGGAAAATAATTAACTAAAAGATCACCATGACTACAATAATACATACTTAAGAATTATTTAGGTATTTTTCTCTTATAGGTGTCATGTTTATAACAGAGACAGAGTAAGACAAATTAAATTAATCAGAGAAAATTGTTTATTTATTCATATAAATTAAATGAAAGAGAAAATAATGCCATCAAGATTTCCCTTGTTATTGAGAATCTCACTTCATTTTATGAATAAATGGAGCTCATATGACATCAAGATTGTTCAAAATTACATATAAATTGCTAAATATTTTTGTATGATAAAGATAAAGATGATCATACTTCCATATTTCTTATAGGTTTTATTTTTTCCTTTTTATGAGATATTGTTGATATTTAGACTTATTTGTTTTTGAAAAAAAGAATACAAACATATTTATTTGCTGCGATATTAGTCATCATATCGCTACTTATTTATGAAATAACAACATTAAAAAAAGGTTCGAGTGTAGTGTATTTGAAGAATATTACATTAAATTATACATTAAAATTACTACGTACGTTGATATTAGATACATTGATAGAAAATACAAAAACTCAATTTGATGAGACAAATTGATGCATATATAATAAACAAAGTTATGATTTTTGGTGAATATATTATAATTTTAGCTTGTTTATTATTGAAGTTTACCTATATATAAGTTTGGTGGATAGAACAATTATTTTGTATAAAAATTGATATTAATTTTGATTTTTTAAATTTAAATATTAATAGTTTACTTTTAATATTGAATATTTTAATTTTAATATAATGCATTAAATTTAATAGTTAAAAACAAAGTAATTTTTAAGTTTGTTGTAAAATATTTTGCAAATATTATATTTGGTAAATAGTTCCAAAAGGTAAATAGTTGTATGATAGTTATTTTTAGATTTAGTTATAAAATAATTGGACAAAATATTTTATTCAAAGTTAACAAATAATTATAAGTTTCATAATTATATAACTTAATAGATGTAATATGATTGAAAAATATAATTAAAAGTGTTACAAATTTTATTGTAAATAATAATTATAAAATGCATTGCAAATTATTATTTAAAATAATTATAGTAGAGACTTAAAGCTAAGTGGTATATAATATTTTTAGTCCAGTAAAAATAATATTTTTTTTTGTAGTGTCTCATGTCTTGCCATATATATATATATAATTGTAACATCTTTCCAATATTCTTTATATAATAAATAAAAAATCAGTTACCACATATATTTAAGTTCAAATTTAAATTAAAAAGCTTATTAGAATATATATATATATATATATATATATATATATATATATATATATATATATATATATATATATATATAATTTCACATTTATAAACATTTTTTTCTTTCTTTCTTGAACACAACAACGTGGACTGTCCCATAACAAGGGTAATTAGTCACAGGCGGGCCTACAGGAAATTTTTAAAATTTGATCCGTATCCTAATAGTTATGTACATATGGCAGACATGTGTAGGTGTGGCCCTTAATTTGAAGGACTTTTCTTTATTGAGGTAATGTTTTAAGCCATAGGCCTTACATTTTTTTTAAGGGCACCAATTTTTTTTGATTCAACTAAATTTTTCTTAGGGAGTAAAAGATTTGTAAAGTGTACAGGATTAAGATTAATTAACAAGATTTAATGAGATAGGGAATGGTTAAGATGGATGTTGAGAAAACAATGTGATTAAAAGTCTTTTTTTCAGAGAGGAAGAGACATATATATAATAGGGTTGAAGTAGGTGATAAGAAGGGAATATGGGAATAATTAAATTAAAATTTGAACTCTAATTTACTTTTTTTTTTTTAGATTTTAAGTTTTTCTAATATTATACTTAATTTTGGTAATGTATTTAAATAATTCTTAAAAATATGGCAACATAAATTAGTTTGTCACAATTAAGATAACTCACGTGGATATGACGCTAACCCATGTCAACAAATCTTCATGGCAGATTTAAGTGCTTCATTAATTAATTATTAATCACTTAAATAATAACTAATCTGGATTCTATGAGATCAAATTGATACTATTAATTACCTAGTAATGGGTGGCATGAGACTGATCGATCAGGTCTACCTAGCTAATTAAATATGTGTCAATCGAATCTCCAATGTATTATTTACTTATTAATCTCCCTTAATCACATATAAATGATCCAACACATGCAAATGGCAGCACATGATGTAGAGGCACAAAGCAAGTCAAATTGTGATATTGTTTTTTTAAAATAGATTTGGAAATAATAATGGTGCAATCCTTAAAGGTAGTTCAAGACTAGCATATAAAGAAAAATATGAATTGATAAAAAGGTGAAGCAAGTTCATCATATGATTGAAGTCAACTTGGTTTATGTTATATAAAGTCAACTTCCACAAAACTACATATACTTTATCACATAAACATGAACAATCAAAAAGTTTGCCAAAAACTACCATAAAACAAGCACGCACAACATCAATTTGTTCATTTAGTTACTAAATTGTGAAGATCGCGGAATTATAAAAAATAGGGTAATTGTTATCTTTGAACTGATATTGACTTTCGAAACTTTACCCTTTATTCATTACATTTAATTTTCCTAACATTTTACTTTACAAATCTTACAATTTTATGTGTACCTAATCGTCGACACAGTTCAGTGTCAATAAAAATTTGTTTCTCTATGACCAAGAGAGGTTACGTCGGACATATTATACTCCCGTGATTTTTTTTTCTTATGCAATAAACCTTTGCCAAAAAAATATTGGGACTTATTATGGAACATGGCAACAAGCCAACAATTGAGTTATGGGGATGCTATCAAATTAAGGTTCACGAGATATGTGGATAGATATAGGGAGCTCAAAACAAAATGTTTTGAAAACAGTGAAATGCTATTATAATAATAAATTTCTCCATTTAGTTAAATATAAATGAAGCAATTAATTATACAAAAATTATAAGTAATTAAATGTAGAGATGGGCATATATGGTCTGGGTGTGGAAGCATGGGGTCTTTGGCGGATAGCTAAGCAGGGCAGGTCGTAGGGCAGCCCTATAAAGATGACCAAAACTCCCCATTGTTGAATCTTCACGTGACAATTCCTGTATTTGTCTCATACCTAATTAATAATAATAATATATTATAATTAACTCTTAAGAACCCACATCTCATTCTTTCATGTTTCCTTTGCAAACAATTTATTTATTTAATTACATCCCATTAATGTTTATATTATTAAATACTATAAAAAGATATTCACGGGATTCATAATTCTTTTCTTATTCTTATTTTCAAAATATTTATTACTCCACAAAGTAAGAAAACATATATTGTGAGAAGACATTTAAATAAAATAATATAAAAAAGGATGATAAAATATCTTTCCCGTTTCTAATAACAGCCCGTATATATAAGAGCTATCCCGGATCGATCTCCTGTTGGTAAAGAAAGAAGAAAAAATGATAATGGGTTGTATATATAATAATTAAATGTGGGGTTGGATACAAAAACATTGACATGTGGCAAAAAGGTATGACCATGTTTGATGAATTGCTAGCTGACAATAGCTGAGGATGTTGTAAATTTGGTTGCACATGGCTTTTATTGAGACCGGCCACACCAAATATCAAACTTTGATCAATTAAACATTTCAATGAAGAAGCACCTGATCATGAATCTGCAAATTGCTACCAATACATTCCAAAAACATCATTCATAATATGGTTGGTTAGCTAATCCCAAATTTAAAGCTTTTAGGGAACCACCCATGAATCTAACTTAATTACAAATCCATTGGCCTTTGTTTTTTTTTTCTTTCAATAAAATGAAATGACAAGAAATCACCTAGATCTGCCTATGAATGAGGCAATCAGTGACATCTATTTGCCATATTCTATAAACATACAGAAATGAATTCATATTGCAAGTAAATGTTAATTGTTATTATTTTAAAATTAGTTTTAGTTTAGGTGCAAGATTAATTAATGAATTCTCATTAAAATCGTCTTAAATTGAAATAAAGTTATGATCGTGAGATCGTGCTAACTTTTTAAACTTAAAAAGATATGATTTTTAAATTACGATTTAATTTATAGGATAGGTTGACCCAACATCTAATAACATGTTATTAATACCCAAGATTTGCTTAGGGTAAGCCCAACAAGCTCATGTATTAGGATAGCCCAATCTTAAGACATTCAAACAAAATAAACAAAATAATTGGTAAACTTAATAGGATAAAGAAAACCCATTAGGTCAAAAACATTTTTTTTTTGAAATTTATTATCTATAATAATTTAGTCATTTAGAATAAATAAAAAAAAATTGTATCTACTTAGGGAAAAAAAACTTCTTGATGTAAGATATTAGTTAAATTAGATAAAAAAAAAATTAACATATCTATGACTGCCCAATAGTTATAGGGACGTCAATGTAATAATACCTACTTGAAATGAAAAGAGGGTTTAAATGAAATTTTATATTAGGTATTAACTAGGGAATTTGTTCAGCTTCATTTAGTTACATATTATAATTTATTCATATTATTAATTTAAAATAAAAATAAAAATATATGCCTACCAATGGTGTTTGTTTCGGTCTTTTTTTGCTTTATGCATTGTAACTTTGAAAAATTATACGGAGGCGATTAAAGATAAGAAACACACAAGCTTGAATATGTTAAAAAAATTCAAAGGCTGATGGATAAAATCATCATTTTAATGCTCTAATTTAATACCAACAAAATTTCTTTCAGGGTCAATAATAATTTACCATCTTTAATTTAAAGACATTTTTTTTTAATAGTAAGTGTCAACATAAATATACAATATATAAAAACATTTAATCAGATTCGAATTTGAGACATTAACTTATAAGTGTCCAAAATATATGGACTTGAGTGGGGTGATATGTTTATTATTGTTATAACTTTGAAGAAATATGAATTTTATTGCATGAGATAGATAATCATTTTCAGTTTATGAAATTTTGTTACAATATAATTGAACCTAGCTTAATTTGTATTAGTAAGACGGGATAATCTCTTTGAAAGTCTTTTTCAAAACTTGGATTTCTTTGGCAGTGTTTTGTTTGGTTGGACTCTTTGATACTTTTGGTTGGAAAGAATGAACGAATTTCAACGACATGGCATGTGATCCTGAGCTTAAATGTCAGTAAACTTCGATCTTTGAAACTTCTCCGGCCTATGTGGCTGCCATTTCTTCATAAAAGCCTTTTCTCTGTCACTAGCTGTTTGTAATAATTGTTATAGCATATTGTGATGGTAGAAATTTTGTGGGTAAAAATGAATCAATTGGACATTTAATTTTTATGCTAAACTCTTTAACTTTAATTTAGTTACCTTGATCAATTGAGAATTCAAAAACCATATGCTTACTTTTTTTTAAATAAAAATTTATTATTTGTTCTTTTACCAAAGGATGAATACCTAGAAAATGTTTATGATCAACTATATAAACCAATCTAAAGAGCAAAAACTCATTGATAAGTGATAGAACACGTGAACTCATTTTCTTAAAGTTACATGTTCGAATCAATCAAATGCTGAAAGACATGTATAAATTGTTCCACACGTTCGACATAATTTCCAATGTATATATGTATTCCCTTGTCGAGGTCAAAATTCCTCAATAATATAAATGTGGAATTGGGCCTATGGTTTTGAGGCCAAATTTGGCGTGCCTCAATGTTAGGTACAAAAGGAAAAAGAAGATATGTGCGATTATTTTTGGATTTAAAAATGAATGAAATCACATAATAGTGAAGATGTCAATCAAATCGTATTATTTTATAAATGTCAATTAAATCGCCACGAGATCATATCATGGTGGATGGAAAAGATATTACATGATCTTTACCCTAATTATGAATTCTAAAAGCCTATATATCTACATTGTAAATGAGAAGAGTGTTTGAGACTAAAACCTAGAACAAACATAGAGAGTTAACGTTTGTAATCCCTATTATAACTATATTGAATCGATTCTCTAAAAGCATGACATATGTTATTGTTGGTCTGAACCTGGGTAAGATTTTTGTGTTGTTCTTTCGTTCTTTCTTACTTTTACGCTATTGTTTTGTATTCATCTATGGTTGCTACTACTTCGCTTTTATTTTTAGGGTGATAGTTTTTACCACAAACTGGTATAAGAGCCAAGTTGGGATAAGACGATCATTATTCGATATTTTTGGTGATTACTTTTTTCTTGATTCGATCAATTATTTTGAAGATTTGAGATGGGGTCGACTTCTAGTGTTGATATTGAGAAGTTTAATAGGACGAAGGACTTTGTGTTATGTAAAATGAAGATGAGGGCACAATTAGGCAACATGTGAGTTGCTAAAGCACTCAATGGGGAATTGCAATTACCGTCCACGATGGACGTGGAGAAAAAGATGGAGGTGTTGGAAAGGGACTATAACACTTTGATTCATTGCCACAGTGATAAGGTGTTGCGAGAGGTTGCTAGTGTCACGATGGCAACATATGTGTGGCTTCAATTGGAGTATTTGTATATGACTAAGACATGGTCATCTTATATCTACATCAAGTAGATATTATTCAAGTTTAGATTGGCTTAGGGGAAGGACTTACAGACGCATATCGACAATTATGTCAAGATTCTCCTTGATTTGAAAAATATCGGAATGAAATACAAGGATTAGGATAAGGCGCTGATGCTTTTTAATTCTTTATCTAAGTCGTATGAGATTTTCGTAGACATACTCGATCATGGGAGGGAGGAGATTTCCATAGATGATGTGATGAGTGTGTTAAGATCGAAGGACCAAAAGAAGAAGAATTAAGAGAGAAATGTAAGTGGATATGAACTCTTGGTTCGATGGAGAACCGAGAGGAAAGAAAATAAAAACAAGAAGAAGAGGCGTTCAAAGTCTCTTAGGAAGAAATCTACTGAGTGCTACAATTGTGACAAGGATGGGCACTTTAAGCGAGATTGTCCAGATTTATGTAACGACGGGAAGAAGAGCGGAGAAGTGGCGGTTTTAAAAAGATCAAGAATGGGTACTGTGGACGTTCTCATTGTCTCTATTAATTAGTCCAACAAGCATTAAATTATGGATTATAGGCGTTTATTCCATATGACACTTAACGAGAGTTAGTTTGAGACCTATGAGAAGACTTCGATGGGAGAGATTTTGGTAGGTAACAACAAGTCTTGCAGGGTGATGGGGATTAAAATAGTGCGTGTGAAGATGCAATATAGATTCAAGATGGTAATGACAGACGTACGACACGTCCCGGACCTTCAGATGAATTTAATCTCTCTCGGCTCATTGGACCAACATGGTTTTGTATGGAAGAGTTAGAAAAATGTATTGAGGATCACAAAGAGGTCGTTAGTGGTAATGAGAGGCGTGTAAGAGAATAGTCTTTACGTCTTTCAAGTCAACACTTTAGTTGGTGATATGGCGATAGTGGCGGAGCCTCGAGATGTATCGTCCACGAGTCTATGGTATAAGAGATTGGGGCACGTGAGTGAGAGGGGTTTGAAGGAGTTGAATAAGAGGGGCTATTTTGGCAATGAGAAACTTGATGATTTGGAATTTTACGAGAACTACATATATGGTAAATCTATGAGGGTGGATTTTGGGCGGTCGATTGAGGTGACACGGGAGATGCTCAATTATGTTCACTCAGACTTGTGGGGGTGGTGAGGACTACAACTCTAGGTGGAGGTCAATATGTGATCACCTCCATTGATGACTGTTCGCGCAAGGTTTTGGTATACATCTTGAAGCACAAGGATTAGGTATTTGCTAAGTTCAAGGAGTGAAAGAAGATGGTAGAGACTTAGACTGAGAAAAATGTTAAAAAGCTCATATTAAATAACAGTTTTGAGTACCTAGGAGAGGAGTTCAATTAGTTTATCAAGGAACAAGGAATGGTTCGTTACAAAACCGTTTGACAGACACCATAACAGAATGGCTTGGCGTAGCTAATGAATAGAATGCTACTTGAGCATGTCTGATGTATGTTGTTTGAGGTTAGTCTACCAAAGCGGTTTTGGGGTGAGACGATTAACAATGTTGGCTTATCTTATCAATTGTTGTCCATCGACGACATTCGAATGAAAGACACCGGAAAAAATTTGGAATGGCGCTCCTCCAAAACTCGAGAACTTGAAGGTATTTGGGTGTGTGGCTTACGAGATGGAAAGTTTGATCCGAGAGCAAAGAAGTGTATGTTCGTTGGATACATGAGGGAGTAAAGGGTTGGAAATTGTTTTATAAGGACAAGGAGAAGATCAAGTGCATCATTTGTTGGGACATGGTCTTTAGGAAAACTAAGTCCTATTATGGAGCAACACATTCAATCGAAGTTGGCGAAGTCGCTAGAGAGAGGACTAAATTTGAGGTGGAGTTCCTAGGAGGGATAACTAAAGAATAATTATACAAAGGGAGGCTAGTGAAGAAGATTAAATAGACAGTCACGTAGAGGAAAAATGTATAGATCTAGAAGAGAACCTTAGCTCCTACTAGTTAGCACAAGATAGAGACCATAGGACAACACGAGCTTCAGAGATATTTGGCTACAACGATTTGGCGAACATTGCATTCCTTATGGAAAATGAGGTATAAGATTTAAAGCCAAGATCGTTTAGAGAAGCGATGGAGAGAAATGAGAGAACTGAATAGAATGTTCTATGGTGGAGGAGATGGCATCACTTGACAAAAACGAGACGTGGAAATTGGTGAACAAACTTAAGAATCAATAGGTTGTTGGTTCAAAGTGGGCGTTCAAGTGCAAATAAGGTGTAGAGGGTAGTAATAAGTCAAGGTTTAAGACAAGATTGGTAGTTAAGGGCTTCACACAATGCGAAGGGGTCAACTTTAACGAGATACACTCCCTAGTAGTGAAGCACACGTCCATGCGTGTGTTTCTCACTCTAGTGAATTAATTTGGCTTGGAGCTCGAGTAAATGGACGTGAAAACGACATTTCTTCATGGGAATTTAGAAGAGAAGATCTTCATGATGCAACCCGAGGAGTTCATCAAACCTTGTAATGAAGGCAAGGTATGTCTCCTTAAACAATCAATTTATGGTTTTAAACAATCCCTAAGACAATGGTATTTGTGTTTTGATGAGTTCATAGTTTGTAATAGAGAGATAGAGTTTTTAATCCCTATTATAACTTTATTGAATCGATTATACGAAATCAGGACGTAATACATTGTTGGTTCGAACTTGGGTAAGATTCTTGTGTCGTTATTTCGTTATTTCTTACTTTTACGCTATTGTTCTGTATTCCACTACGGTTGTTATTATTCTGTTTTCATTATTAGGGTGATAGTTTTCATCATAAGAATGATAGTTTTCATTCTTAGGGTGATAATTTTCACCCTAAGATATGTGTGATTATTTGTTTGATTCAAAAAGGAATGAAATCACATAATAGTGAAGATGTCAATCAAATAGTATTATTATGAAAATATCAACTAAATCGTCACGAGATCATATCATGGTGGAGATATCAAAGATATCACATGATCTTTATCCTAATTATAAATTCTAAAAGCTTATATATATACATGTTAAACGAGAAGAGCGTGTGAGACAAAAACCAAGAACAAATAAAACAGTTAGAGTTTGTAATCCCTATTATAACTTTAATGAATCAATTCTACGAAAGCAGGACATGGGACATTGTTGATTATAACCTGGGTAAGATTCTTGTGTCGTTATTTCGTTATTTTACTTTTACGCTATTATTTTATATTCCACTACAGTTGCTATTATTCTGTTTTTATTCTTAGGGTGATATTTTTCACCACAATACATGATCCAATCATGTCGATTGCTATATCAACACCTTGAACCTCACCTCTACAAGAGTCTTGAAGACGAAGGTCATGATTAACTATGTTTGTCAGTTCTTGTTATCAAATTCACTAATATGTTATGCTCAAGACAAATTGTGTACCATATGATGAGAATGGAGAGTCATATTTTGATCTTCATCCCTTTATAATTCTCAATATATCCACAGTTATTCTCATATGTTTCTGATGTAAGAAGAATGTAATATCACTTGGATACCCAACTATCATCACTGAAGTTAGGGATGTCTATGCATAACCGACATATGCTCATGATCAAGATGCATTTTTTTAATCTTATCATAGTTAAGATGGTTTTTAATTAATATATAAAACATTCGCATTACTATACACCAGTCCACCAACCCTTTATTTCTTAGTTGAAGTCTCTATATATTTTGTATATTGAGTTATGAAGCATACACTTATAATAAACTCAACAATTATTAATTAGAGTTTATTGGGTTTAGGCTTGGGTCTGACCAAGAGTTATTTAGGTTTTATTACCTTAATGTTTACCCTATAAATAATTTATTATTAAGGGTTCACATTGACAAGATAGAATTCTAGAGAGATAAAATGTGAGACAAAAACTTTGTATTTCTTCTTCACAATGAAATCTAGTGGTGGCTGAAGTAGACGTAGCTCATTTGAGTGAACCACTATAAATCTATGTCTTCTTGTGTTTTTACATATCGTTTCAAGTAGGTCAGATTTGGGGGATCTAAATCCTAACAACTGGTATTAAAGCTTTTAGGATAGATCAGAGCATTAAAAATGATGGCAAGCGAGAACATTATAGGACACGGGATTTGAAGATTTGATGGAACAGATTATACCTTCTGAAGAATGCATATTGAGGATTATCTCTATGGAAATAAGCTTATGTTTTTTTGAGTGAGAAACTAGAGAAGATGGATGAAGCTGAATGGAAACTTCTTAATATACAAAATTTGGGAGTTGTCTGATTGACGTTATCCAAGACTATTGCGAACAATATAGTAAAGGAGAATACCACCATGGGTTTAATGAAAGCTCTTTCTAATATGTATGAGAAACTATTTCCTAACAACAAAGTATATTTAATGAAAATACTCTTTAATTTAAGAATGGTTGATGGTACTTCTATCACTACTCATTTGAACGAATTTAATACAATTGTGAATCAACTGTTATCTGTTGAGATTAATTTTGGGGATGAAGTTAGTGTCCTGGTTTTATTAGCATCTCTATCAATGAGGGCAACAATTAGTAACTCTATTGGAAATTCTAAATTGATATTTATTGAAGTTAGATATCGAATTCTTCCTAAAAAGGTTCATAAAATTGATTCTGGTGAAACGTTCAAAAATTTTGCTCTGAATGTTGAAAATAGGGGCAAAGGTATGATAGAAATTTCAACTAAGGTAAAAGAAGATTCATATCGAGGAATAGAAGGAATCATTCCAAGTTTGGGAGGAAATTTGATTACTTGAATTGTGGTAAGTAGGGTCATTTGAAGAGGAACTGTAAAGCACACAAAAGAGAAACATTGATTATAAAAATGATGCAGCCAACGTAGTTACATAAATTGTCATTGATTTGTTACTTTTGTGTGTTGATAGACCAATAGATTCATGGGTTTTGGATTTCTTGAGTGTCTTTTCACACCACTGCGCACTAAGAATTAATGGAGAATTATGTGGCTAGAAACTGTGGGAAATTTTATCTCGTAAATGGTGAGTCACTGGATATTGTTGGCATGGGGGATATCAATTTGAAGATAGAAAATTATTCTGTTTGGAAAATTAATAAGGTGAGACACATTTCAGGTTTAATGTGCAATCTGATTTCTATTACACAACTTGATCTAGAATGTCACAATTTCAATTATGGAAATGGTGCATGGAAGGTGCTAAAGGAGCAACAACTGGAACGTTATACAGGACATCAACTTGTAGAGAAACAATTGTTGTTATAGTTGATGACTCAAGGAAACAGTGAGCTGACATTGCAGGTTGGGCCATATGAGCAAAAAAATGATAAAATTTTTTTTGAAGAATTGACAGATTAAAGAAGTGAAGTCTGTTGAACATCAGTTATGTGAAAACTGCAATATTGAAAAACAGAAACATGTGAGTTTCTTAAAGATTGGGAAGGAGTTCAAGAAAGGAAGGCTAGAGTTGGTACACACTAATGTGTGGGGACCTGCACATGTTTCTTCTATTGGCGGATCATACTACTACGTGACGTTTATAGATGATTCGACGAGAACGGTATGTGTTTACACAAGTTTGCGTAGAATAGAAAGCGAATTAAATCCCTACCAGGATTTATTTTAAACCGTTTTTCATAAGCCTTCATCCTTAGCTAGACCCCCGTCTTTAACGATAAAGTCGATCCTATCAATTGGTATCACAACCTTGTTTCTATTCTCAAGCATCAAGTTTCCAAGCATGTCTTGCATTAATGAAATTTCTCTTCTGTCAAAGGGCAACTATGATTTGTGGATGATAAAGATGCAAGCTCACTTGGCTGCCATTGACTATGATATGTGGAGTGTCATCACCGATGGTCCCATAAAAATCTCAAAGCCAAGAAGTGAGTGGACCACTGAAGATAAGGTGACAAACAACCTGGATAATGTTGCTAAGAACATCCTGTTCCAGTCTCTCAACACTAAGATGTTTTGTGAGATTAAGTCCTGCTCCACTGTAAAAGAAATATGGGATAAGCTCAGCCAGATCCATGGAGTGAGCCCTCAAGCAAAGAACAACCAGAACGCTTTCATGTGTAGTCAGAACAAATCCAGATGGGCTGACAGTGATACTGAGGAATCTCCTACTGAAAAAGAAAATTAAGCTGTAAAATGCCTGATGGCTGATGACCAACCTAAGGTAAATGATATCTCTGAACCGGAATTTACAAACGAGGAGCTAACTAATGCACTCAATGACATGGCTATTGAGTACAAAAAGTTAGCTGACTCTTTTTATGAAATGAAAGTCAAATATGAATCAACTGTTCTCTTTTCAAAACAAGAACCCGAATCAAATTCTTTTGATGAAAATTTAACAGAGATCTCATTAGAGAATGAGATGCTCAAAGAACAGATTCAAACTCTTTCATTTGAAAACAAAAGACTGAACTACATAGTCAGTGCATGGACAAGGTCTGGTGATGCTGTCAAATATCAGATCAGCATATTGAAACCTGTTAGATCTAAATCCGGATTGGGATTTGATAGCAATGATCCTAACCTGTCCTGCAAAAAGTCAAAGTCAAATGACAAACTTAAGCCAATAAGTTTTGTCAAAGGAAGTATGACTGACATGGAATCTGATCATATTCATGAAGAAATGGCTTTTAAAAATGAAATAGTTTATGTTCCACCAACTGTTAGCTGGCTTAAGAATAAGCTTGAAAAAGCCAATAAGTATGGTAAATTAAAACCTGACTCTAAGTCAAGGAGTTTTAAAAGAAAATCTTCTTCAAAAACTAAAGGATCAGTGGCTAGCAGGAAGTCATCTGCTAAGTCAAAATCATATGCATTAATAACAACACAGAATGGGAAATCCATCAGAATAACTCAAATATGGATTCCTAAGGGACTGATTGATCGAGGACCCAATTGAATGTGGGTACCAAAATATTGTAAATATTTATTTATGTAGGTACAAATAAATGAAGGACTGGAGGAATCTGTATGGTATCTTGATAGCGGATGTTCTAGGCATATGACTGGAAACAGATGGCTTCTCCTTGATATATCAGACTGCTCTGGACCTAAAATCACATTTGGTGACAACAAGAAGGGTAAGACCATGAGTAAGGGTAAGATTATCCATGGTAACCTAACCATTAATGATGTGCTGCTAGTTGACAACTTGTGTTATAACTTAATCAGTATCAGTCAACTCTGTGATAATGGTCTGTCAGTAGATTTTCAAACTCATGCATGTTTAGTTAAAGATCAAGAGGGAAACATCTTATTAACAGGAAGTAGAGTAGGAAACTCATATAAAATGAATTGGAAAAAAGAAACAGCTGATCCTATGTGCATGATTGTCAAAAATGACCAGAAATGGTTATGGCATAAACGTTTGAACCACTTGAATTTTAAAACCATCAACAACATTTGTTCAAACAACTTAGTTATTGGTTTACCTAATATTCAATTTTCAAAGGACAAGATTTGCACTGCTTGCCAGTTAGGCAAATAGGGCAGATTATCGTTCAAAAGCAAAGGAAAATCACAATCCAGCCGTATCCTAGAACTTTTACATATGAATCTCTTTGGTCCAATTCCTGTAAAAAGTGTAGGAGGAATGAGATTTGTCTTAATTGTTATTGATGATTTTTCACGTTTTACATGGGTTGCATTTTTGCCATCAAAAGATAAAACTGCTGAAAATTTGATCAGAATATTTAGAGGCATTCATAATCAGAAATCTCTGAATATCTCATGTAATAGAAGTGATCAAGGAACTGAATTCACTAACAGAATTCTATCATCTTATCTTGAGGAGAATGGAATTAGGCACAAGTTGTCTAGTGCCAGAACTCCACAGCAAAACGGAATTGCTGAGAGAAGAGTGAGAACTGTGAAAGAAGCAGCGAGATCTATGCTTGCTGAATCAGATGTTCCTCAAAGATTCTGGGATGAAGCCATTAGTACTGCCTGCTATACTCAAAACCGTTCAATTATTAACAAACGTTTTGATAAAACTTCTTATGAACTATATTATGGGAGAATTCCCACAGTTTCTTATTTTAAAATATTTGGATGTAAATGTTTTATCCATAACAATGGAAATGTTTATTTAACTGCTTTTGATGCTAAGGCAGATGAGGGATTTATGTTGGGATACTCATCAATAAGCAAGGCTTACAGAGTATACAACAAAAGAACTCAGACTGTTGAAGAATCCCTTCATGTAATCTTTGATGAGCCTGTTGAGAGCAAATCCAAAGAACCCATTGATCTTGCTGACAGACTGCAAGCCGCTAGTCTTGAGTCTGTGAGTGAAGAAGAAGAAACTATGGACAATCGAATGGCTCTATCTGATCCTATGGCTGATCCGGTTGAAGCTCAACCAGACGTACAAACTCCTGTTCAACAAGATGTTGAAAGTTTGGATGTCGCGGTGTCACCGGTTCAGATGACCAATCCTCTTGGTTCCAACTTCAGATGGAACAGAAATCATCCACCAGAACTGATAATTGGTAACCCTTTTTCTCCTCGAAGGACAAGATGTCAATTGATGGATGAAATGGCCAATTCTGCATTTATTTCTCAAATTGAACCAAAGAAAATTGATGAAGCTATAGTTGATCCAGACTGGATCAATGCTATGCAAGAGAAGTTAAACCAATTTGATAGAAATAAAGTGTGGTATCACACTCCTAGACCAACTGACAAGTCAGTTATAGGAACAAGATGAGTCTTTAGAAACAAGCTTAGTGAAGATGGCCTAGTCATCATAAATAAAGCTCGTTTAGTTGCTCAAGGATACAGACAAGAGGAAGGTATTGATTTTGATTAGTCTTTTGCACCGGTTGCAAGACTAGAGGCAATCAGAATCTTCCTAGCATATGCATCATTTAAGAATTTTAAAGTTTTTCAAATGGATGTAAAAAGTGCATTTTTAAATGGAAAATTAAATGAAGAAGTATATGTTGAGCAGCCCCCTGGTTTCGTAGATCATGTTTTACCTGATCATGTTTATAGACTTAACAAAGCATTGTATGGTCTAAAACAAGCTCCTAGAGTTTGGTATGACACTCTAACCAATTTTTTATTTGATCATGATTTTGTTGTTGGAACAGTGGATAAAACCCTGTTCAGATTTGCTAAAGACTCCCATATACTACTTGTTCAGATATATGTTGATGACATTATCTTTGGGTCAACTAACCCCAAACTATGTGAGAAATTTGCCAAGCTGATGCAGGATATGTTTTAAATGAGCATAATGGGAGAACTTACATTCTTCCTTGGTCTTCAAATCCGTCAGTTGGAAAATGGGACCCTCATTAACCAAGCCAAATACACCAAAGAATTGCTAAAGAAATTTGGTTTGGAGAACTGTTCTGCAGCAGCTACTCCTATGAGCTCCTCAGTCAAATTGGACAAAAATGAAGGTGGCCAAAGCGTAGATGTTACAGCATATAGAGTACTCATCGGTTCCCTTCTATATGTAACTGCCAGCAGGCCAGACATCCAATTTGTTGTTGGTGTTTGTGGCAGATTTCAGGGTGATCCTAAACTTTCTCATTTCACTGCTGGTAAACGTATTCTTAAATATTTAAAGGGAACTCAAAATGTGGGATTGTGGTATCTGAAGGATTCCAATTTCAATTTAATTAGCTTCTCAGATGCAGATTATGCATGATGCAAAATTGATATAAAATGCACAAGTGGAACTTGCCAGTTCCTTGGAGATCGTCTGATCACATGGTTCAGAAAGAAGCAGACTTCTGTGGCAACCTCTACAACTGAAGCAGAGTATCTTGCAGTTGGTAGTTGCTGCTCTCAAGTTCTGTGGATTCAGCAACAGCTCAGAGACTATGAAATTGAGGCTGATGAATCTCCAATTTTCTGCGACAACACTAGTGCTATCGTAATATCCTATAATTCTGTTCTGCATTCTCGGACAAAGCATATTGAAACCAGGCATCATTTCATTCGAGAACACGTCAATCAGAAGCAAATCCGTCTTGAACATGTTCCTACAGATCAACAAACTGCAGACATTTTCACAAAACCTCTTCCGGAAGCTAAGTTTTCTCATTTCAAAAACATGATAGGTCTTGTTGATCTTGATTGACGTAATTATGTGCATAAATTGAGGGGGAACGTATTGTTCAAATCGAAACTGAACAAATATGAAAGACGGAGGTTCTAATTCGTCCTAAGGATTCAGAGTCTGAGAAACACAGCTACTTAGACGAACATTTCCCTTGAGCAGTTTTATTTCTATATAAAATCATTGTCTTGGTTATTTTAACCTGCTTGATTAGACGGATGCATCTATTAAACGGACACGTCTAATAGACGTTAGACGTTTTTACGTCATGAGCAAGAGGCTGCTCACTTCTAATCAGACACGCGTGTATCACGTGCTGTTATAGCATAATTAGACGCACACGTCTAATAGACTGATTTTCAAAAGAAATTGAAAATGTGAAAAGAAGAATAAAAACGTCTAACTACTGGTGTAATTAGACTCTTCATCTTCTGGAAATTAGGACAGCTGTCCTTTTAATGACGTCTGTTTGAGTTATTTTTCCCGCCGAAAAATAAATCAGTCATTTCTCAAAAGAATTAAAGACACGTGTCTCTCAATATGCAAGAAATGACAAATATTTCTGACATCTTTTTCTTGTACATTTAGTATTAGACAGATTATTTCATGCTAACATTAAATGTTGTGTATTGGGAACTATCTTTTGAAATTCTTGATGGTAGAAGTAATCATTAGCATTCTTCTTCATAATTAAAACCCCGGTATTAATAGGTTCATTCTCTCTAAAAGGTTAGAAGTTCCCTGAAATCTCTTTCTCTCTTTAGAAATCGAACCTTTTGAATCTCTCAATCCTTTGTTCTTCAACTCAGCATGCTGCCCTTCCGACCAAAATCGATTCAGGTGGAAGTTCAATCTGTTTCCACTCTTGAATCTTCGGGCATGCAAAGGATGTTCGACTCTCTGAAAGCTATAGGGCTGAGAAGATTCCTCACCCCTCATGAAACCTATCATGAACAACTTGTAAATGATTTCTTCCAAAGCGCTAGCTTCTATCAAGATAGTGTCATTGTCGATGCTGTAATGGGCCAGATGGTATGGCTCACAAAAGAATCCTTTGGTGAGTTTTTCCATCTCCCAACTGAAGGTATTGATGACTTTTCTACTACTCACCCTAAACTCATGATTTCGATCAAAGTCTTTTCCGATTCCCCTGAAGTAGATATTCATGGAAAGAAGAACCTTCTGAAGGTTGAATATGCTCTTCTAAGTGATATCATTTCTAAATCCCTTCTGTCTAAAGAAACCTCCTACAAGTATTGTACGAAGGTTTTTCAGATAATGGTGGCTATCACTAGGGGTGTTCATGTGAACTGGAAAAGCTTCCTCTTCGGGAATCTTGTCAGAATGGTTGTAGCCAGAAAGAAGATCTTTGGCTTTGACGGTCCTCTCAGTTCCTTTCTCTGTCATCGTCTGAACGAATCTGGTAAGAGTTTCCCCCTCCCTTCTAAGATCTGAACTACCAGAAAGTGGTAGATTATATTCAAAGGGTGGAAACACTCAAATCTAAGAAACGTAAAAGTGAAGACTCCAACTCTCTCGTAACTGCTGTCTTAGAGGCATCTTAGGCTGAAGTGTATCCCGTCCAGAAGTTATGACCAGGGAGAAGAAGAAAACTATTGTTTAAATGTCTTTTGTAGTTATTTTTGAATGTCTCTATAATGCTTTTGGTAAAATTATCATGGTTAAAATGAACAATGTTTGAGTGTTTCTTCTAAAAACACTTATATGTGATTAACGTAGATGTTTTTGAATGTTTACTTGCATGTTGTCCGTTTGTTTATTTATTGGATGAATGCATGTTGTGTTATTTGTATGCAGGTTTGCAATTTCTTCATCAAAAAGGGGGAAATTGTTGGGTCAAATTATTTTGACTAAGTGTTAAAATAATTTATCCCCTGATATTTTGATGATGAAATAAGTTATAAGTTTTGATACAAGTGTATTAAGACAAACTTGTCTTTGGACTTGGATCTAATGAGGATCATTAGACCGATTTTGATCTCCATTCGCATTAAGTTAGACGCAAGTCTAATGAAATTAGACGCTCAGTCTAATTCAACGGAGTTAGACGTGTAAGTCTAATAGACATGTAAAGAATTAGACGGGTAGTCTAATGAATACACGGAATTAGACGTGAGTCTAATGGAATTAGACGTACAGTCTAACTCATCGGAGTTAGACGTGTAAGTCTAATAGACGTGTAAAGAATTAGACGGGTAGTCTAATGAATACACGGAATTAGACGTGAGTCTAATGGAATTAGACGTACAGTCTAACTCATCGGAGTTAGACGTGTAAGTCTAATAGACGTGTAAAGAATTAGACGGGTAGTCTAATGAATACACGGAATTAGACGTGAGTCTAATGGAATTCGACGTACAGTCTAACTCATCGGAGTTAGACGTGTAAGTATAATAGACATAAAGAATTAGATGGATGGTCTAATGAATACGCGGAATTAGACGTGGTAGTCTAACTTAGTGGAGTTAAACGTACCCGTCTAATGGTTATTATAATTAAACAGATTGTCTAATTATTGAAAGTTAGATGTGGGTCTAACTCCTTCAGATAAATCTGAGGTAGAACCGGAATTAGACGTGGTAGTCTAACTCAGTGGAGTTAGACGTACCCGTCTAATGGTTATTATAATTAGACGGATGGTCTAATTAGTGAAAGTTAGACGTGGGTCTAACTCCTTCAGATAAGTCTGAAGTAGAAACGGAATTAGACGTGGTAGTCTAACTCAGTGGTGTTAGACGTACCCGTCTAATGGTTATTATAATTAGACGCTAGTCTAAGTACATTAGACCAGGCAGTCTAATAGACGCTTTTCATCAGAAGGAGTTGACTTATTTCATTAGACTGATCCGTCTAACTGAAATACGTCTAATGCTCTGATTCAAGTAGTACGCTTGAATCTAGCATTTCTCCTACCCACGTGCTATAGCTGTACCCTACTACTGCTCCACTTTCCTATGAAGATTAGTACAACAACTATATACATCCAATCAAGGAATGACACGTAAGAGAATTTTCCTCACATTACCCGTTTTGCAGGTACATCCCTGATGGAATATTCGGCGCACTACTAGTTCGGTACGGCCACGATCCTTGTGCTCAGAACCTGCTGTGTACAATGGAGGCTTTCCAATAGAAGAGCGCCACGTATCATTCTTGAAGATTCGACCGTTAGCTTCTGATCAGTATTTAACCAATCCTTAGAGCAACGGACGAAGTACCGATTCTTACCTTGCCTAACACGAAAAACCTTACGAACAAGCATACTGATTTTGCAGAGAGAGAGTCTACTCAATCATCTTGCTTATTGAACTCATTCTTGAAGCTTCTTTCTGATTGTACTGTGTGTGAATCGAGAGAGAGAGCTAGAATCAAAACACCATTAGCTGAGTGATATTCTTCAGCTTCTTGTAATTGAACAGAAAGTGTTCTATTCAATAGTGAGCTAAGTGTGTGTGTAAACTGTATTTGATTCTCATCATATAGTGAATCCTTCCGGTTGTTGGAAGAAGGGGTGACGTAGAAGAGTTTCTCCGAACATCCATAAACAAACTGTTGTGTTCTTCATTTTCTGTCATCTTTTCATATTTCGACTTGTGCTTCAAACCCAAGTAAACAATTCCGCCTTGAATCCGTTTCAAGTGTTTACACAAGTTTACACGTCATCGGAGTTATATGTGTAAGTCTAATAGACGTGTAAAGAATTAGACGGGTAGTCTAATGAATACACGGAATTAGACGTGAGTCTAATGGAATTAGACGTACAGTCTAACTCATCGGAGTTAGACGTGTAAGTCTATAGACGTGTAAAGAATTAGACGGGTAGTATAATGAATACACGGAATTAGACGTGAGTCTAATGGAATTAGACGTACAGTCTAACTCATCGGAGTTAGACGTGGTAGTCTAACTCAGTGGAGTTAGACGTACCCATCTAATGGTTATTATAATTAGACGGATTGTCTAATTATTGAAAGTTAGACATGGGTCTAACTCCTTCAGATAAGTCTGAGGTAGAACCGGAATTAGACGTGGTAGTCTAACTCAATGGAGTTAGACGTACCCGTCTAATGGTTATTATAATTAGACGGATGGTCTAATTAGTGAAAGTTAGACGTGGGTCTAACTCCTTCAGATAAGTCTGAAGTAGAACCGGAATTAGACGTGGTAGTGTAACTCAGTGGAGTTAGACGTACCCGTCTAATGGTTATTATAATTAGACGTTAGTCTAAGTACATTAGACCAGGCGGTCTAATAGACGCTTTTCATCAGAAGGAGTTAACTTATTTCATTAGACTGATCCGTCTAACTGAAATACGTCTAATGCTCTGATTCAAGTAGTACGCTTGAATCTAGCATTTCTCCTACCCACGTGCTATAGCTGTACCCTACTACTGCTCCACTTTCATGTGAAGATTAGTACAACAACTATATGCATCCAATCAAGGAATGAAACGTAAGAGAATTTTCCTCACATTACCCGTTTTGCAGGTACATCCCTGATGGAATATTTGGCGCACTACTAGTTCGGTACGGCCACGATCCTTGTGCTCAGAACCTGCTGTGTACAATGGAGGCTTTCCAATAGAAGAGCGTCACGTATCATTCTTTAAGATTCGACCGTTAGCTTCTGATCAGTATTTAACCAATCCTTAGAGCAACGGACGAAGTACCGATTCTTACCTTGCCTAACACGAAAAACCTTACGAACAAGCATACTGATTTTGCAGAGAGAGAGTCTACTCAATCATCTTGCTTATTGAACTCATTCTTGAAGCTTCTTTCTGATTGTGCTGTGTGTGAATCGAGAGAGAGAGCTAGAATCAAAACACCATTAGCTGAGTTATATTCTTCATCTTCTTGTAATTGAACAGAAAGTGTTCTATTCAATAGTGAGCTAAGTGTGTGTGTAAACTGTATTTGATTCTAATCATATAGTGAATCCTTCCTGTGGTTGGAAGAAGGGGTGACGTAGGAGAGTTTCTCCGAACATCCATAAACAAACTGTTGTGTTCTTCATTTTCTGTCATCTTTTCATATTTCGACTTGTGCTTCAAATCCAAGTAAACAATTCCGCCTTGAATCCGTTTCAAGTGTTTACACAAGTTTGCGTAGAATAGAAAGCGAATTAAATCCCTAACAAGATTTCTTTCAAACCGTTTTTCATAAGCCTTCATCCTTAGCTAGACCCCCGTCTCTAACGATAAAGTCGATCCTATCACGGACGATTCAAGAGAATGGAGTGGCTAAATGGATGAATCGAAGATTGAATGAGCGTGTTAAAAGTATGAGATTGCATGTAGGGCTACCTAAAACCTTCTAAGCAGAAACTATCAACACTACTGCCTACTTGATAAACAGAAGACCCTCTATTCCTTTTAAATTTATAATTCCTGAAGAAGTAGTTAAACATTTCTTATTTGAAAGTGTTTGGTTGTTTATCATATGTTGATATTAATGAATGTGATAGGAGCAAACTTGATCCAAAGTCTAATAAATGTTTTTATTGGTTATGGTGATACAAAGTTTGGTTATCATTTCTAGGATAATCAATATTGGAAGATCATTCGTAACAGAAATGTTATTTTCAATGAACAAGTTCTTTATAAAGATTGTGTTGGGAAGATATCAGATGGTGATTCCAAGTTGGAATAGACTAAAATAGTCGATTTAAGAGAATTTTCAACTTAATATATACCGACTGTCGAAGAAAACTAGTGTGTTGTTGAAAATGAAATCGTTGAGAATGTGGCCCCATAGGAAAATTAGAAAACACTGATTATATAGTTGAGAAGATCGTCAAGAAATCAAAAACTAGTCGAGAGGTGGTCCTCATCTCTAAACTATATCTCGTTGATAGATAAAGGCGAACATTAATGCTATGATGAAGCAATACAATTTGATGAATCAGTTAAGTGTGAGTCTACAATGAAAGATGAGATGGACTATTTGACATCAAATCAGACTTGGGAGCTCATTGAGCTACCAAAGGGAAATAAATAACTTCACAACAAATGGATCTCCAGGATTAAAGAAGAACACGACAAAACCATGAGGTACAAAAAATAAGGTTGGTTGTGAAGGGATTTCAACAGAATGAAGATATTGACTACAATGAGATCTTCTTTGTAGTGGTCAAATTGATGACAATTAGAACTATTTTGAGTTTTATTGTGAAAAAAGACATTTCTCTTCAACAAATGAATATCAAAACTGTTTTTCTTCATGGTGATTTGGATGAAGATATTTACATGTGACAACCATGCGACAACCACAAGGATTTAAAATTAAAGGAAAAGATGAGTTTGTGTGTAAGATTTAGAATAGTCTGTATGGTTTGAAATAGGATCCAAGGCAATAGTACAAGAAGTTCGATAGCTTCATGAAAAATAACAATTTTTTGAGGTGTAAAGTTGATCATTGTTGTTATATCAAGAGATTTGATAAATCATACATTATTTTACTCCTCTATGTTGATGACATGTTGATTGATGAGCAGGCTTGTATAAGATTAATAAGCTAAAGAAAGAGTTGTCTTAAAAGTTTGCATTGAAGGATTTGGGTGCTGCAAAATAAATCTTTGGGATGAGAATTTTTAAGGATAAAGAAATTCTCAAGTTTTTTCAAGAATAATATGTGAAGAATGTTCTTATCAGATTCAACTTGTACGATGTAAAATGATTTACTACCCCATTAGCTAGTCCTTCAAACTATCTAAAGATCAATCGTCTTCAACAGAGGAGGAGAAAAATTACATGAACACCATTCTGTATGCCTCTGCCATTAGTTTTATTATGTATATGATGGGTTTGCACACGACCAAACATAGCACATGTAGTGGGAGTTGTTATCAGATTCATGAGCAACCCGCGTAGACAACATTGAGAAATAGTAAAGTGGATACTACAATACTTAGGAGGAAGTATTGGTCTCTCGCTTTGTGTTTCAAAAGTCTAATATGGGTTTGGAAGGATATGTTTATGCTAACAATGGTGATGATGTTGATAGTAGGAATAGCACAATAGGGTATATACTCTGAGAGGTACTACAATCAACTGAGTTTCAAAATTACAGAAGATTGTTTCTCTTTCTAGTTGTGAGGCAGAGTATGTTACTGTGAAAGAGGCTTCTAAAGAGATGATGTGGTTGCAACCTTTTTACGAGAATTGGGTCAAGACTACGAGGGAAGTGTGTTGCGATGCAACAGTCAGAGTGTCATAAATTTGGCAAAGAATCATGTTTATCATGTTAGAATGAAACATATACAGGTTCGTTATCATTTCATCCGATCAGCTTTAGAAGATAGAGTGTTAGCTCTTGTTAAGATTCCCGGAAGTAAGAATCCAGCTGATATGTTGACGAAAACTGTGACAAATGTTTCAAGCAAATCAGATTTAGGGGATCCAAATCCTAACATTGTATACTTTACCACACACAAATTTATGGATTTTTTTGTTTTTTCTCTCAATCTTTATTTTAATAATTTCAACTTGTTCGTTAATATAATTTATTGATGCTATTTTATTGATCATGATGGTACATAAAGATGTGACTTCTTCTAGGCATAATGTTATGTCGTGATAAAGACATCATTTGCTTTCCCATATGACATTTTTATAACATATTTGTTGAGTTATCTACATACAATTTTTTTTTAAAACAGTTAGAAACTAAAATTCCTTCAATTATTTCTTCTATTTTTGTTGGGTGTTATTTATGGTGCAATTTTGATGGACGATAAATTCATTAAAGATAGATATATTATTGTTAGTCAAATATGTAATATAAATGTTGAATCTAGTCTCGCTTTCTTCTGCATTATCATTGGGTGACAGATATTTGAAATCTCTTTTTCGGACATGAATTATTGATCGAGTCATTGTTACTAGTATCTTTTGGTGGACTGTTTAGTAAAAATTAATCGATGTATTTTTTAATCATCCATACCACTAATATTAATTATGAACCTCAACAATATTTGAAAATTGTCGGCTCCACTTCACAACCAAAATGGTTGCATATTTAATTAACTTAAACAGTAAAACAAAGCATCACTAGATTTTAATGTCCATTTAATGCATTGACAAACTTCCAAAAAGGGCCTAAGCTTTTGTTTTCGGTTGAGGAACTAGCCAACTCCTCTTTGCAAATCAAGGTTTGGAATTGTACATTGATTGTAAGCTAGCCGGTGGTGTTGATGTATGACAACTCTATTGTTACTTGTTGAGGTGGGGAGCATTATTGTTTCAAACCTTTTTCATTTTCATTTTCATTTTATAATGTTTATTGATGCTTTTTAGTGTCGAAGCATAATAAAATTAGTTTTGTCCTTTATGAGGAAAAATAGGAAGAAGTTAATTTAGGGTATATGGATCCTAGCTAGCTATTGATTAGCAATTCCTAAATCCTAATTAATGAAGAATAAAATAAATCCTAGGTTTGAAGAAAGGGAAATCTTTTAAATTAATTATAAAAGAAAACAAACATTGGGGGTGGGAGGGAGAGAGATTATCATGTGGGGTGTTTGAAATTTGGACCCCACAATTACATGATTGGGTCATGGTGTTTGGGACGGCGGGGAGAGGTTGTAAGTAGGGTAATGCATTAGGCATCCAATATCTATATATGACTAAAACATGCACCATTTATATATAAATGTCTCTCAATAAACATACATGCATATGTAAGACTTGTTTTTTCATTTAAAAATGAAGTCCCACCTAGTGGATTATAGGATGGTCCAAGCTTTGCTAATTTAAACAAGGGATGGAGGATGATTTCACCATGTGGTGTGTGTGTGTGGTGAATGATTTGAGGTCAGATGAATAACAAAATAAAAACATTCTATGAGAAAAAATTATATGAAGAGAACTACACTCGAACAAACGATAAAAACAATTTCAAAACAATTTCTTTTTTATGTGGATGAACAATCCTAATCATGGGGGTTAAGTTGGAGATGATGATATGAATAATAGATATAACAAGTCTTGTGATTTGATTTACATGTTTAGGTCCCCATTTATTGATGTGTAAATGAAGCAGTCAATTACATGCATATATTAGGACCCCCATTTATTATTGATGTGTAAATCAAACAATGGAAACATATTATTATCTTTTATCCACTCATAGGGAAAGTGGAAATTTTGATCCATGTATTGGTTGACTAGACTGTATAGCGTCAATACCATGGATGAGATGTTAAAACCGACCGGACATGACCATGTTAAGCACACACATTATGGTATTAGTACTAGGTAGCGTGTTTATTGTTAAATCCTACAAACTTATACATGTCAATACAGATAGATACATTTGATATATCACATCCGATCTTTTGGGAGGAAACTCTTGTTTTTTTTAAGGTGACTTTTTCACAATTCTATTCAAAAACCAGTTATTATTATTATTATTATTATTATTATTATTATTATTATTATTATTTTATATATATATATATATATAATATTATATTATATTATATTATATATATATATTATATATATAGTTGGGTTGACAGGTTTTGGTTCTCAAGCTAAGCGATACTAACCTAAATTTAACCTGTTTAATAATTCTTGTCAAAATCTCTAACTTAAACATGATCCGTTTATTTTTAATTGAACTAAATCTCTTATTCAACTTGAACTCAATCCAATTTGACCCAATGTAATTAAAATGACGTAAAAAAATAAAATGAAATCACAATGGTTAGAGAATAAGAGAGAATTTGAGATAAGACATGGAGAAGATGATTGTGTGATAATGAAGATAAAGATTGAAAACAGTGGAATTGGGCCTGAATTTTGAGGCTCAATTTAGTGTGCTCAATGATAAGCACAAAAGAAGGAAATATATATTATATTATATGGAGAGAAAGATATATTCTAAGAATATATATATATATAGAATGATTTTTTTTAATTATGAATTTAAAATCCTATATATATTTACATTGTAAACGAATTGTGAGACTAAAATTTATAACATACTTAGAGTTAGAATTTATAAATATAATTCTATTGATCTCGATTTTCCAAAAGCAGAACATAAGACATTGTTGGTCTAAACCTGGGTAAAACTTTTTGTCGTTATTCTGTTTATTTTTTGTTTTTACGTTATTTTTTTTACATCCATTACGTACGATTGCTATATTTTATTTTTCATTCTTCGGGTGATAGTTTTTCTCAACAAATATAATATCCATTACGTTTGCTATAAGAGAGAATTTGAGATAAGACTTGGTGAAGACGATTGTGTGATGAAGAAGATAAGATTGAAAACAATAATCAAACAATAAAGAAAATAAATCTGAAATTTCATTATAAAAAAAATATGATTAGTATGTTTTTACATTCTAATCTATTTATATTTGTTATTATAGTTTATAAGGGTTCAATCTATTTTTAAATGAGAAGTATGGTTTTATTTAATGTTGTAATTTCAGCTAGAATGATTTGGTTAATTGTGGCTCTTGATTCGTCCCATCATTTACATTCAGCAATTAATCCTAGCAACATTTCATTTCACGACATTTCTTTCACCCTTCAACTGGGTAAACGGACCTTCTTCGTAGTCCTTTGGATTTCCAGCGAATAATAGGATAATTGGTAAGAATCGACTGTTAGTATTTTTGTCTTTAAGCTACAAAAAATATAAATGAATATGATATTACAAAGAAAATAATTATAGAAAATATATATGAAGCAAGATATCACCAAATAAGTGGTTGATTCGAGACATTTGATTATTACATTTTTCTTAAAACAGTTTCATCGTCTCCCGTTTGTGCTGAAACTTATCGTAGATGGCTGTCTCTCAGGGAACAACGAATCTAGTACTGATTTTGTACTGAAATAACTACGTATCGAATTTGACCAGCGTACCTGAACTATCATCGGGTTTCAACGAAAAATATCGAGCGAAGAACTCGAATATTACTCACAAAATAAGGAAAAAACTTTTGGAATTCTAAAGTGAGAAAGGATAAAATGATGTGTTGATTTGAGATTAGAGACGAAGGGTTTTATATTATTGAAAAGATAAATTTTCATAAAAATAAAAATCAATCATTAATCTTTGATTGATTGCCTTTTCATTGCACTTTGCATTTTCTCTTCATTAGAAAAGACAGTTACATGATTTTATAAATTTTATAAATTGATAACAATTATCTCATACAGGTTACAAACAATTAACAAAATTAAATATATTTGATTTGATAATTGTTATTCAATCCATTAAATGTTAATTACATAATTAACAAATTAAATTAATTAATTCAAATTATATATTTGGATCAAATTTCACCCTTTAATTCACATTTGAAGTTTGTGTGAATTTCGTTTGAATTTCATTTGATTTTATCTATCTAAATTCTCATTTTCATTCATCAATGAAATTTATGAATTAGTTTAAAATTCAACAATCCCCACATTAATGGAAATTGAAATATTAACCTAGTAAAAAGTTCAACAGTTGAATCCTACAAAGAATAGGTAGGTGTAACTCTTTGAACCTTCCCTTATGAAAGCAAATAACTTACTAGCTGATTAGTAGGCTCGATGTCTTTGAACTACTGTCTTTTGTGTAAATGATTACACACTTTCACATAGAATTCTTCTTGATACATGTCCGTTTTGGCATGGAACACGGGTTTGGTTCTGTGAGAGAGTCTAGAATTGAGTCGTGCATTTCTTTCGAACTGGCCTCACTTCTCACTCACATATGTGATCTTTTTGCTTACAAAAAATCATTAAAACGATATGTTTATCTTTGTCAAAATATATATTATTTCGTTATAAAATTAATTCTCAACAATAACTTTCTAAATCAGTACAATTAGGGTTATCCTGAACTTAGTTCGTGGGATCTCTAGTATGCATATGTTGGGTTTTCTTTCATATCAACTTATAATAGGCTAATGTCTCAAAAAATTTCAAACTAACTTTTTATTCAATAATTTGATTAATGGATCAACAATGTTATTTTTGACGAACATAGTCAAATGTGATAACTTTATTAGAGAATATAGTCTAAGATATTTATATTTTGACTTGTCATAGACTCTAAGTGTGACACCCAAAAATACTAAATTCTAGACTAGGATAGAGATGGGTGAACGTAACCAATTCAGTCACGTATGAGAAAGTGATAGGGTGCCTTTTATCATTACTAGCAAAACAGTGTTATAAAAGTCGGTCGTTCACTACATGTTCCTACAAAACTATGGTCGAATAGTCTTGGTCCCTTCTTCCACATGCTATACCTTGCTCCACTTCAAGTCTCCATTCACATGTCACCTAGAAACTGTGGCTGGGTACATACACCACACAAGCATAATAAGTCTAAAGACTCAACAAGCATAATGAGTCTAAAGACTCAACAAGCATTTAAAAGATTATAGAAAGAACATTTAAACTACATTGCATTCATATGTGGGTTTTTAAGAGTATATCATCAGTAGTGAAGGTACATTTACATCTTGAACACATATTTAAGCCCTAGACCTTCAAAGTTGATCCTGAAGGTGAGGAATCATTTTCTGTCAATTCGCAGCCAATATTTTTGAATTAGACTATCAAAGCTCATCTTGGTTAGCCCTCCTGGACTCCCGTATTCATTTGTCAATTCCTTCATCAGTATTTTATCACTATAATTTCATAACCCTTAACATTAAAGTTCCATAAAACAGATCATACTTTGGAAAAATGATTTTTATTAAAATCATGGACATGCAATAAAATAATATTTTAAAACAGTATGCATCATTTATATAAAATACATTAATTATATAACATTGTGTGGGTTTCTAAAGATGTTTAAGAAAGATTGTTTGCCTTATATTTCGAACTGCTAAGGATGGTTGTTCTTCAATTGCTTGTAAAGGTTGGCTCATGAGGTGGTTTAAGTATGAGGTGGGTTAAGCATATGATCCTCGGTCGGACCTCTCAATCTTGGGTTTTAATTTTCTCGGTCCTAGGTCTCAGCCAGGACTGAAGTTGTTCAGTCGGAAAATGGATTTTTAGGTTGTTTGATATGTAATATTGATATATTTAGGTTTGATTTTGGTTGATATATATTATTGATATATTTATGTTTGATTTTGGTTGATAGATATTATTGATAGATATTAGGTTTTATAGATTTAGGTTGATATTATTAAATTAAGTTTGAATGTTAGATCTATTTGATAAGTTGTTTGATTTTGTTGATTTAGATTGATTGATCTATGTATATTGTCGTTGTTCTTTATTTTTAGTTTTATCGGTCGGAATCAAATAAGTATTCGACATTAATCTTCGGCCGCATTCTCCATTTGGTAAGTTTTAAAATTTGCATATATTTTTATTATTATGGTTGCATGTTTAGAGAAATTGACTTACTTAGATTATTAAGGCTGTATGTTTAGAAAAATGAGTTATTTGAATTATTAAAGATCATTTTTAGAGAAATTATTTATCTGAATTAATATATTGGGTTTTTTCATTGTATTTAGGTTAGTATGTTGATTATTTAATTATATGTTGCTAGTAATTGAATAGGTAGATGTTAATTTCATTATTGGTTGTTAATTCTTTGTTAAAATGGAAGTCCCCAATAAAAGTTGGATGACTCTACGCCGATATGATCCAAATTATATTTAAGGGTTGAAATGTCCATAGACTTCGCGATTAGGTCTATAACATAAACTTGATTGTTTGTTCGAGTGTAAAATGTGCAAATCAAACTAATGAGAATAAAATAGTGGTGAGAAATAATCTAATTGCGTTTGGGATTCGTCAATATTACAATTATTGGTACATTAATGGAGAAACGAGATCTTTGAATGAAAAGGGTGACGAGGAGGTTAATAATGATGAATTAGATTACCTTAGAGATGAGAATCGGGGTGGAGTATGAGAGAATACCGTTAATGATGAAATAAACAAAAAAATTGGTTAAGATGGTCAATTTATTGAAGACATTATAAACGATTTGTATCCAACCCCTAAAGCCTTAAATAATAAACGTCTTGTTGACGATGCTAAGACATTCTACCGGTTGTTGGATGATTCAAAACTTCTCTTGTACGAATGATCCCAAATTTCAAAAACATCCACCTTACTTAAATTACTTCACATAAAAAATGTTGGTCAATGGACCAACACATCATTTGATTTGTTATAAAAATTGTTCAAAGATGAAATATTACCAACTAATTCTGAGTTGTCAAATTCATACTATGAGTATAAGAAATTTATTACAAATATCGGTTTAACATATAACAAAATAGATGCTTGTAAAAATGGTTGTATGCTCTTACGTAAAAAAAGATAAAGATTTGGGCGAGTGTAAAGATTTGGACGGGTCTATTTTGGGTCATTTAGTCGACCCAATTTTGACATGTTTATTAATCAAGTTAATCGGATCGACCGAACCTGATTTTTTCATATTCGGTTCGTTACGCATTTTCGTGTCGGGTCAGAAATTGTCAGCATTTATAGTGCATAAAGAGTAGAACTGGCTACTCCATAAATTCGATACAAAAACTAATCTACAAGAATAGATAAAGTAAAATAATAAACACAAAATATATTGAGATTTGACCAACAAATGTCCACCTTCTCGAGAAGTTGTCTCACTAAATTACCCTTTTGACTAAACTCACTAATAATAAACCATAATGTAAATACCTGCATTGCCAAGATCTAGTAAGCAATTGCAGCAAAAAAATTAGGGTAATCATGGAGTATAAAGTCTTATTTTTGGCAACCCATTCTTCGACTCTACTGCATATTCTACGTCATCTAAGGATCATCGTACATTTCATAAATTTCTTCTATAAAGATAAAAAGAATGGTGAATTAAATAGGAGATGGTTAATTATTTCATTGTCGTTCCTACATAGAGGGCACACAATGTCTTCTATAAGGCTATAAGCAAGATAATAAATTGATGCCTAAGTACAACTATTATACTTTTCTAAATATGCTTACTGGTTGAGAATAAAGAGAAAACCAATACACAATATTACATGGATTTGCAAATGTTGAGGTTCTTGGCCATGTTCTTCACGGGATGTTTCAAGGGAGGCATTTGATTCTCTACAGAAATGACAAAAACAAAAGGCCAAGGATATAAGTGAATGAATCATACCACATAATATCGTCGACTTTCTTTACCTGTCTTTCAATTTCAACAGCCGAAGCAGCAAGCCTCCTTCGCAAGCCCACGTTTTCAGCTTCACAAGTTTCTGCCTTAGTATCTAACAACATAAACAATAAACAAAAGTTTAATAATAACCCAAAATTCATCTCAACCAAAATCCTTACCATAGTAGTAAGTCGAGTGAATGGTTATACGCTCCACAGGCTGAAAAACAAAATCAAAATGGATTTGAATCAATACATTTCCTTTCTAATACACATAAATAAACTTAAAATCATACCATCACGAATATCCCTTCACGGCGTGTAGGAACATCTTCGAGCTTTCTCAATGTTTCATCTCCTTTAGTAAGTTTTCCAAATATAGCATACTGAAGAATGGTTCAACAATCAGATCAAGTGGTCATTGTTCATTGAAAAAAATATGGCCAGCAAGAGAATGGGAAGAACCTTTCGATCGAGATGGGGGGCATCTCCTAAAAGTATTGAGAACGATGAGGATGCACTATCTGGATCGTCATACCTATATAAAACAGAATGAATCTTCATTTTTTTTCTGTAATAGACTTCATTGAGTTTGAGATCTTACATTACCTTCCCATAGAAAGAATTCCTCTCACATGTTTGACATGGCTGAATTCTCCAATGACAGTTTTCTGAGCTTCCTCTCTTTGCTTATCATTCATGGATGCTGTTCTTCCACCATTAACAGCAGCAACTTGGGCCACAAAGCCTTTATCAATCTATGCAATGTTTCAAAAATATCAGACATGAAGTTTCTTAATTTGCAGTTTCTGAGGCAAAGAGGATAGAATACCCTAAAGAAATGGTTGGTATTATAACTTCCTAGACGAACAAGCTTGAAAATGTGATCGACAGTCTTTGGGGCCACAGAAGGGTAGAATCCGAATTCAATATCTCCATAATTTGTCTGCACCAATTCCAAAAAACCATTCTCAAGATTAACCCCAACACAAACAATTTGAAACTTCCTTTTCCATGTCCTGTTAAGAATTCAGCCATTCTTGGAACCAAAGCCAATTTCAGAAATTTATGCGCGAATGTTGATCAAATGAACACAAGAATCTATACCAAACCAAGTAACCGCCACAATCTCACTGTTAAATCAAGAATATATACACACACACACACACACACACAAAACCCACATAAATCAAGAAACAAGAAACCCATCTTTACACAAAACCCACATAAATCAGGAGAGATTGACCTGAAAAACAACACGGGCCGATCCAAGTTCAGGTTCTTGAGCGAAGGCGGCCGAGAGGACTGAGCAGAGGACAAAAGCGTACGCGATCAAGATTGAGGATTCACTTCTGCCAGACCCCATTTTGACTAAAGAATCATTAAGAAATTTTCAGAATTATTCATGAGTTTAGTCTTTCCTAGAGCTTAGTTGCCCGGGGCTCTAGTTCTTCGATCTGTTGTGAAAAATGATTCAGAACTCAGAAGGTGTCATTTGGGCTTTTCTCAAATTGGGCTAGGCTTCTTGGGTTTCTAGATACAACCCTAGTTATGAGCAAAGCTATAATCTTTTTTCAATATTTGTTGGGCTTTTTCATTAGAATTTAGAAATAACCTTCATAATCAATAATCATCATCAATTGATCATTATCATATAAAAAATGAAGTTTGATTCTTCATGAATGGTTGTTGATAGGTCAAGTAACATGTCTTAATCACATCACTATTTACAGTGGACATATGGATAGTGATTAATTGGTTCTTTCTGTCTATTTTTTATTACCTTTCTAGATATTGCTATTTGTATTAACTTAAATGTTCTACTTTTGTTCCAAACATAGACCCTAGATATGCTCTACAAAACTTAGTGGGAGACGAACTTGTTCATCTCTCTCATTATTGAAATAAATGAAAAGATACTCAATTTTTTTTTATCTTTACTAGCTAGTTAGATCCACAAAAGTTTTGCAATACTAATTTTAAGAAATAAAAAAATTCTGATTTAAAAAAAATATATCACTTGGTAAGACCTGTTTTCTAGGTTTAAACGTGAGAGGGATGTGTAGAATAGATGGCCTAAAATAAAGGATAATGATTGACAAATCCATCAAAATTTAAAAGACTTTTGGTTAGGTTAATGTAAGAAAACAAATCAAACACAACTTATGTGACACCTAATTAATGATTGTAAGCCAATTTAGAAAAGGGACAGATAGTACAGAAGCCAATTATGAGTAAGCTTAAGATTATGGCAGTTAACAAGTTTAATCGACAATTAATTCATCAATTGACAACAAGTACTCAAGGATAATAATAATAATAATACATAATGATATTGATCCATTTGTCTACCCCACACCTGCATTAGCTCTTTATTATGGGTTTTCATTTGGACCACCCAAAATCACCGCTATTCTTTTGAGTAGGTATAATAGATATTAGCCAGCCATGAACCATTTTAATAGATTCATCAAGATCAAGGACTGTGATTATATTCATATGATAACTTATCTTGAAACTCCATATTTATTATGTGTTATATCACTTGTCAATATATGAACATGATATTTATCAATGAGGAGATTAAACTTTAATACTCTTGCACATTTAATTTGATTGTTTTTATAGATATTGTAACATGTGGGTTTGAGGTTGTTAAACTTAAAACTACATTGAACAACTCATACGATTTAAATATTGTAAACTAAATCTTGTTAAATATTTTTATGTTCATACTTTTACCTAATTTCTCTTCGATTAAATTGACGGTTTAATTTTACATAAAAAATAATAAAGAAAAAGAAATTTGTATGCAACAATAACAAGTACACAATGAAATGATATAATAATAGCATGACTATTTTAAAATTCAATTTATTGATGAAACATTTCATGCAATATTTATATTAATATTATAAAACAACATATAAAAGGCTAAAAAACAACATTAATTTTTCTTTCTTTGAATGAACTAGCTTCTAAATGGGTCATACACACACAAAAAGCAAATGAATTTGTAAGGAGGTGTTTTAAGTGGTGGTTCCATCTTAATTTAGAAGAATGAAAAAGTTTGAGAGTGGCTAGTTAATGGTCTTTATTTGTAACCAATGAAAGGAAATGAAATTCCAATATGTCTATGCTTAATATGACATATACCCAAGTTTTAAAAGTAGATGGGACCTACCACCAGTTCTTATGTTAGTTAAGGCAGCATAATTAGGCTTACTTAGTGATCAATCATCCCATCCCATCATTTTGTGTTCTTCTTGCTAAAAATGTTAAAGCTAATGGAACTTAATCGGTCACAAAAAAAAAAAATCCTTCACTTGGCTAAGTGGTCATGGTTGATGAATGGAAGTTCACTTCCATGATATAATCTAAATAAAATCCAGAAAATGGGTATCACAAATCCATATGTATCTAGAAGAATGAACATTCCCCTTTATTAATATTATTGACCATTTAAAAATAATTTATTTTAAAATTTTGTCCACTAAAATATAGTAAATGAGAATCGTTTAAGCACACAACGAAACAAAACAGGTCATTACAAAAATAAAAATTATTGACAATAAGATAATAAAAAGACAGTAGATAGACACAAAAAACTAACGTAAACGAAAGTCTTCAAGAAAGGAGATGAGCTCCCCAACCGACTCCACAGACTTTTTGAAAAGAATCTCAAATAATATCATAATAGTAGCGTTATGGATTATACACTTCGGTCAAATTCAATCAATGAAAAACGATCATTTATGTAAAACTAAACGGTCCATTAAAAGATAATAGGGATAGTAACTCAACAATTCAGACTCATCATATCTATTGTCTCGATCCAGGCTTCTTAACAACTACCAAGAGACTTAAGCATCACTCGTTAAATTTTAGTCATACTCCATAGAAGACTCCAAATGCTCCTCACCCCACGACATTACAGAAGAATGCACATCCGACTAATCATAATACAACATATTTTCATACATATGTCGCCTTTCAAAATCCCACCATGAATAACACTCTAGCCAAAAAACAAGATTTTAGAAGGAATTTTGGATTCCCATGAGTTCTCTCAATGGTAATCATATGGAGACAAGATGAAAACAATCAATGTTTTGTCACTGCATAATGTCATGTATGGTGGGTTTTACCTTCTTACATCTCACCACGATCAAAATACTAGCTCTGCATGGTGCTCAACCTCCTTTTATATCTGATGTGATTAGCAAAAACCGCTAGTTTGAGGATCAAACATATCCTTAACAATGACATTTTTATAAATTTCAATGGAGGCAAGCTTAGAAATTTCATAGTGAGACACTTAACCCCACACCAAACATCATCCTAGAAGCGAATCGAGGCCCCATCCCCCATATTGAATCTGTATTGTTTGCGATAACTCTTTCATAAAGAATATATTTCACTCCAAATGCTACAACCCGTAGGGCGCTTAGACTTTTTGGTGAACCATCCACACCAATCATGACCATATTTATTTCTGATCAATGATACATAAAGACTATATAGTTCATATATAAATTTATTGCACCATTTGAGAGAAGGGCTTTAATAAAATAAACAAGATTCTGGATACTTAGACTCACTAATCTTTATATTGTTTGACCTTATTCCAATTGACCAAATGACCGAATGAATAATTAGACGATCCCCAAAGGAATTTACACATAAATCTCTCCATGTTCATCGTGACATTCTTGGGAAGAACGGATAAAGACATTATATAGTTGTGCATAGAGGCCAAAGTACTTTTGATGAGAACCAAACGCTCCATTTTCTAGATCATTTTACTTTTCAAAATTGATCATTTACATTCCATCTTAGTGATAATTGGGTCCCTTTAGGCTTTAGAATGAACTTTAACACTCAATAACATACCAAAATATAACAAATGGAGAATTTAAACTAAAACCCTAAACATAGGTGAGCCTTGTTCTTTTCCTTAACAAAACAGAGCCTGAGAAAAAGATAATAAATTTATTAAGATTAACAAGTAAGTTAGAGCAGTCACCAAATAATCAAAGGATATCATGAAGGTATTTGAAATTCTTATAGGTGGCTTAGATCATGCATAGAGAATCATCAATAATAAGAATATGAGATATGGAGAACTAAGTTCTCCTACCCCACAATCTACACTACGTATAAGCCTTATTGTATGCGTTTAAAACACCCGTCCCTAAAATGCGCGCTTTTTCAAAAAGGAAATATATTTAAATAAATTAAGCATGTTGGGTCAAATTATTTTAACCAAGTGTTGAAATAATTTAACCACTGAGATTTTGATGATGAAATAACTTATGAGTTTTGATACAAGTGTATTGAAACAATATGTCATAAGACTTGGATCTAATGAGGATCATTAGACCGATTTTGGCTTTGAATGCATAAAATTAGACGTACAGTCTAACTCATCGGAGTTAGACGTGTAGTCTAATGAATGTAAAGAATTAGACGTAAGTCTAATAAATACACGAAATTAGACATAAGTCTAATATGTTCGGAATTAGACGTACAGTCTAACTCAGTGGAGTTAGACGTGTAGTCTAATAGACTTGTAATTAGACGGTTAGTCTAATTGATTTTCGGAATTAGACGTACAGTCTAATATATTTGCAATTAGACGGGTAGTCTAATTTATGCGGAATTAGACGTGCAGTCTAACTCAGTAGAGTTAGACGTGTAGTCTAACTCAGTAGAGTTAGACGTGCAGTTTAATAGAAAGTGAAAGTTAGACGTGCGTCTAACTCCTTCAGACAAGTCTGAGGTAGAACCGGAATTAGACGTGCAGTCTAACTTAGTGGAGTTAGACGTGCAGTCTAATGGTTATTGGATAATTAGACGTGTAGTCTAATTAGTGAAAGTTAGACATGCTTCTAACTCCTTCAGACAAGTCTGAGGTAGAACCGGAATTAGACGTGCAGTCTAACTCAGTGGAGTTAGACGTGTAGTCTAATAGTTATTGGATAATTAGACGTGTAGTCTAATTAGTGAAAGTTAGACGTGCGTCTAACTCCTTCAGACAAGTCTGAGGTAGAACCGGAATTAGACGTGCAGTCTAACTTAGTGGAGTTAGACGTGCAGTCTAATGGTTATTGGATAATTAGACGTGTAGTCTAATTAGTGAAAGTTAGACATGCTTCTAACTCCTTCAGACAAGTCTGAGGTAGAACCGGAATTAGACGTGCAGTGTAACTCAGTGGAGTTAGACGTGTAGTCTAATAGTTATTGGATAATTAGACGTGTAGTCTAATTAGTGAAAGTTAGACGTGCGTCTAACTCCTTCAGACAAGTCTGAGGTAGAACCAGAATTAGACGTGGAGTCTAACTCGGTGGAGTTAGACGTGCAATCTAATAGTTATTGTAATTAGACGCGAGTCTAATTCTATTAGACTAGGCGGTCTAATAGACGTTTCTCTATTAGAAGGAGATGACTTATTTCATTAGACGGATTTTCACAATCCGTCTAACTGAAATACGTCTAATGCTCAGTTTAAGCAGTACGCTTGAATCTAGCATTTCACCTACCCACGTGCTATAGTTGTACCCTACTTCTGCTCCACTTTCTAGTGAAGATTAGTACAACAGCTATATGCATTCAATTAAGGAATGCCACGTAAGAGAATTTTCCTCACATTACTTGTTTTGCAGGTACATCCCTGATGGAATATTCGGCGCACTACCAGTGATGTACGGCCACGATCCTTGTGCTCAGAACCTGCTGTGTACAATGGAGGCTTTCCAATGGAAGAGTGCCACGTATCATTCTTGAAGATTCGACCATTAGCTCCTGCTCAGTATTTAACCAATCTTAAGGACAACGGACAATCTGCCTCACGAATTAGTCTTAACAAGCACAACTGTCAACCGTACGAACTTGCCAATCTTGAGAGAATTCAAGCCTTTGAATATTCATACTGTGAAGCTACTTTCTGATTGTACTGTGTGTGAATCAAGAGAGAGCTAGAATCAAAACACCTTTAACTGAGTGATATTCTTCATCTTGTAATTGAACAGAAAGTATTCTATTCAATAGTGAGCTAAGTGTATGTGTAAACTGTATTTGATTCGAACCATATTATAGTGAATCCTTCCGGTGGTTGGAAGAAGGGGTGACGTAGGAGAGTTTCTCTAAACATCCATAAACAAAATGTTGTGTTCTTCATTTCTGTCATCTTTTCATATTTCATCTTGTGCTTCAAACCCAAGTAAACAATTCCGCCTTGAATCCGTTTCAAGTGTTTACACAAGTTTGCGTAGAATAGAAAGCGAATTAAATCCCTAACAGGATTTAATTCAAACCGTTTTTCATAAGTCTTCATCCTTAGCCAGACCCCTATCTCTATCGATAAAACAGATCCTATCAATTGGTATCAAAGCCCTGTTTCTATCCTCAAGCCTTTCCTGAAATATGTCGACCATATCCAAAGATGTCAGTGCTACAGCCATTCCAAAACATGAAAAACATATTTAATTCGATAACGAAACAAAACATGTCATTACAAAAATAAGGATTATTGACAATAAGATAGTAAAAAGACAGTAGATAGACAAAAAAAACTAATGTACACGAAAGTCATCAAGAAGGGAGATGAGCTCCCCAACCGACTCCACAGACTTTTTGAAAAGAATCTCAAATAATATCATAATAGTAGCGTTATGGATTATACACTTCGGTCAAATTCAATCAATGAAAAACGATAATTTATGGAAAACTAAACAGTCCATTAAAAGATAATAGGGATAGTAACTCAACAATTCAGACTCGTCATATCTATTGCCTCGATCCAGACTTCTTAACAACTACCGAAAGACTCAAGCATCACTCATTAAATTTTAGTCATACTCTATAGAAGACTCCAAATGCTCATCACCCCACAACATTGTAGAAGAATGCACATCCGACTAATCATAATACAACATATTTTCATGCATATGTCGCCTTTCAAAATCCCACCATGAATAACACTCTAGCCAAAAAACAAGATTTTAGAAGAAATTTTGGATTCCCATGAGTTCTCTCAATGGTAATCATATGGAGACAACATGAAAACAATCAATGTTTTGCCACCGCATAATATCATGTATGGTGGGTTTTACCTTCTTACATCTCACCACGATCAAAATACTAGCTCTACATGGTGCTCAACCTCCTTTTATATCTGATGCAATTAGCAAAAACCACTAGTTTGAGGATCAAACATATCCTTAACAATGATATTCCTATAAATTCCAATGGAGGCAAGCTTAGAAATGTCATAGTGAGACACTTAACCCCACACCAAACATCATCCTAGAAGCGAATCGAGGCCCCATCCCCCAAATTGAATCTGTATTGCTCGCGATAACTCTTTCATAAAGAATATATTTCACTCCAAATGCTACAACCCGTAGGGCGCTTAGACTTTTTGGTGAACCATCCACACCAATCATGACCATATTTATTTCTGATCAATGATACGTAAAGACTATATAGTTCATATGTAAATTTATTGCACCATTTGAGAGAAGGGCTTTATTAAAATAAACAAGATGCTGGATACTTAGACTCACTAATCTTTATATTGTTTGACCTTATTCCAATTGACCAAATGACCGAATGAATAATTAGACGATCCCCAAAGGAATTTACACATAAATCTCTCCATGTTCATCATGACATTCTTGGGAAGAACGGATAAAGACATCATATAGGTGTGCCTAGAGGCCAAAGTGTTGAGGTGTTCCTTGCCATTGCGGGCGGTTTTTTTTAAATTCCGGGTAAATGAGTCAGGGTTTTCTTTTATGAAAACGGGTTAGAGTATAAATATTTTTTTTGGGTATTTTTCTCATAACATACAGTAAATTGAGAGAGAGTGAATTACAGATCTAGGGTTTTCTGGTTTCCTTCTTCTTCTTGTTCTTTGGCTGATCCAGAGAGAGATTGAGGGAGCTTTTGATTGTGGAGTAGTCCAATCATTCCTAGTGTAATCACTTCTTTCATTTGAGAGCAGGGCATGTAAGTTTCTACTATTGACATTTGTTTGATTTAGTGAAACTTATCCCTCCCGTGGACGTAGGTCGATTTTGACCGAACCACGTATATTGTGTTGTCATTTATTGCTTTGTGCTATTTCAGTTTTTGGTAAATATGTTGTTCATCATAGACGATTTGGAAACTGATTTGTTACAGGTTTAATTTCTAAGAAGATCCATAGTTTTGTTGTTGCAAAACCCAACAGTGGTATCAGAGCAGTATTGATTGGTTATCTGTTTTAACATTGGAACAGAGTGCTTTGCTGGTTATTTGGCGAAATTCATTGAAGAGATCAACTAGTTTCTTTGCTGGGGTTTTTGTCAGTTGTTAAGGTAGTAATAATGGGGAAATCTAGATCTGATATGGTGAGTCTGAATGGTATAAACTATAGGCAATGGAAACTGATGATTAGTGATTTGTTAGTTTCAGATGATTTGAATGAAGCAATTGAAAATGAGGGTGTTAGACATGAGACTACAAAAGAATCTGATTGGAAAAAGATAGATAGAAAGGCATGCAGCTTTATTCGTTCCTGGGTTGGTGTAAATGTTGTGCACCATGTTGAGAACGAGACTACGGCATATGGTGTGTGGAGCAAACTTGAAGCTCTCTATGCTGGGAGGTCAGCAGGGAATAAAGCAGCACTGGAACGAAGGTTGGTGAATCTGAAGTATATTGATAATAAATAAATTGTTGAGCACTTGAATGAATTTCAAAATATTTTGAATCAGCTGAGTAGTATGAAGATAAACTTTGATGATGAAGTGCAAGCACTTTTAGTCCTTGAATCTTTGCCTGCAAGTTGGGAGACACTTATTATCACTCTCAGCAACTCAACACCAAATGGTAAAGTCAACATGGCATTTGTCACCAGTTCCTTACTTGATGAGGAGAATCGAAAGGGGGATAAACCCTCTAAGTCTGATATGTTGGTGGTTGATAGAGGAATAGAAGTGGTTCGAGCAGGGGAAAGTCTAGAAGCAAGTCTAGAGTTCCAAAGAAGGATGGTGCTTGCCATTACTGTGGTAAAATGGGTCACTGGAAAAACGAGTGCTGGAAATTTAAAAATGATAAAGCGAAGGGTACAGTGAAGCCTAGAGAAAAGAAAGAACAGAGTGCAGATACATCTGCTTATGCTTTAGATGGTGAACTGACATATGCTTCTAACTGTCAAGACTCTTGTCTTAGCACATATTCAAATGAAACAGCATGGATTGTTGTCACAGGTGCCTCATTCCATATTACTCCACACAAAGGTTACTTCCAGTCCTACAAAGTTGGTGATTATGGTGAGGTTCGCATGGGTAACAGTGGTGTGTCCAAGATAGTTGGTCTTGGTGATGTTAGAATCGAGACAAACATGGGCTGCTTCATGACATTGAGAGATGTAAGACATATTCCTGATTTGAGAATGAATTTGATTTCAGCAGGTAAACTCGATGATGGAGGCTACCATAATGTTTTCAGTGGTGGAGCATGAAAGCTAAGCAAGGGTTCATTAGTTGTTGCACGAGGTAAGAAATGTTGTTCCTTATACAAGACAAATTTGAAAATTGTCTATGATGCAACATATTCTGTTTTGATGGAGTCATCCTATGAGTTGTGGCACAAGAGACTAGGTCACATTAGTAAAAAGGGGCTGAATGTTTTGATCAAGAGGAATGAGTTGCTGAATCTCAAGGATGCTCATCTTGAAATCTGTGAGCATTGCTTGAAGGGTAAGCAAAACAGGGTCTCCTTCAGTAAGTCGAAAGTGGAACTGAAAAAGAATGTCCTTGAATTGGTCCATACAGATGTTTGTAGTCCTATAAAGATTAAATCCATAGGTGGTGCTTCCTATTTTATAACCTTCATAGACGATGCATCTAGGAAGGTTTGGGCCTATGCTATAAAGTCCAAGGATGAGGTTGCAGCAAGGTTTGAGGTCTTTCACAAGCTGGTTGAAAGAGAGACAGGAAGAAAACTGATGAGGGTGCGGTCAGATAATGGGGAGAGTACATAGGCTCATTTGATGATTATTGCAAAGAGCGGGGTATTCGACATGAACAGATTGTGCCCAAGACTACACAACAAAATGGTGTGGCAGAGAGGATGAACAGAACAATGTTAGAACGGATGAAGAGTATGCTCTCACATGCCAGGTTGGCTAAGCATTTCTGGGCTGAAGCCATGAGCACTGTAGTGTATGTGATCAACCGTTCTCCCTCCAAGCCATTGAATAATAAGTGTGCAGAAAGCGTCTGGTCAGGTAAAGATGTTAATTATGACTATTTACGTGTTTTAGGTTGTTGAGCTTTTGTGCATGTTCCAAAAGATGAGAGGTCTAAGTTAGATGCAAAAACCAAGCAATGCATATTTTTGGGGTATGGTGATAAAAAGTGGGGATACAGGTGTTATGACCCAGTTGACAAGAAGGTTTTGAGAAGCCGAGATGTGGTATTCCTTGAAGATCAAACTATTGAGAATTTTGAAGATGGTGAAAAACTTGATGCATACATAGTGATCTTTCTGGTCTTGAGTTGTCTCATGATGTTGAGGAGACAAGGCCACATGTAGCTTCAGACTCATATAGTGATGATGATGTTCCTCAAGGTCAAGCTATAGGCCATGGAAATGATACTAATACTGAAACTGATCTTAGTGATAATGTTGAGGTTGATTTTGAAGTTCAACAAGAAGATGGAAATCAACAGAATCAACAAACAGAGGTACTTAGGAGGTCTACTAGGGAGAAAAGATCTAGTTCTAAGTACCCTGCTACAGAGTATGTCCTTCTAACTGATTGTGGGGAGCCTATATGCTATAAGGAGGCTCTTAAGGATGCACCATAAGAAAGAATGGTTAGCTGCCATGGATGAAGAGATAAAGTCATTGCTGAAAAATGGCACATATGATCTATTTGAAAGACCAGAGAACAGAAAAGTATTACAAAATAAATGGGTGTACAAGATCAAACAAGAAGGTGATGATAGCAAGACAAGATACAAGGCTAGGCTGGTTGTCAAAGGTTTTGGCCAGAGGCATGGAATCGATTATGATGAGATTTTCTCACCGGTAGTGAAGATGACTTCTATCTGAGTGGTGTTAAGTCTAGCTGCTTGTATAGATCTTGAGGTTGAACAGCTTAATGTCAAGACTGCATTTCTGCATGGTGATTTGGATGAAGAAGTTTATATGGAGCAACCTGAAGGTTACAATAAGAAATGTGAGGAAAGCGAGGTGTGCAAACTTGTTAAAAGTCTGTACGGTTTGAAGCAAGCACCAAGACAGTGGTATCTTAAGTTTGAGTCGTTCATGATCATCCATGGGTACATGAAGACGTCTACAGATCATTGTGTCTTTGTACAAGAGTTTTCTTCTAATGATTTTATTATACTTCTCCTATATGTTGATGACATGCTGATTGTTGGGAGAGACAAGCTCAAGATTGCCAAGTTGAAAAAGGATTTGACTAAGTCTTTTGAGATGAAAGACTTGGGTCAAGCAAGACAAATTCTTGGAATGCAGGTCATTCGTGATCGAGTGAAGAAAAGGCTATGGTTATCTCAAGAGAGATATATTGAGAAGATTCTAAAACGATTCTGTATGGACAAGACAAAGCCAGTTGCTTGTCCATTGGCTACACACTTGAAAATAAACAAGACAATGTCTCCCAAGGATGAAGAGGAAAGACAAGAAATGTGCAGTGTTCCATATGCTTCAGCAATAGGCAGTCTGATGTATGCAATGGTCTGTACAAGACCGGATATAGCTCATGCGGTTGGAGTACTTAGTCGTTTCCTTTCAAATCCTGGTAAGATACACTAGGAAGCAGTTAAGTGGCTACTGAGATATCTTCGAGGGACCTCCAAATACACTTTGTGTTATGGTACTGGAAAGGCACATGTTGAAGGTTTTCTGATTCAGATATGAGTGGTGATATAGACACAATGAGATCAACTTCAGGGTATTTGTTTACTTTTGGAGGAGGGGTTGTATCATGGCAGTCTCGTCTACAGAAATGTGTTGCTTTGTCTACTACAGAAGCTGAATATATTGCCATTACTGAATGTTGTAAGGAAATGAAATGGATGAAAGAATTGTTGAAAGAAATAGGCATTACACAAGACAGGTTTGTGGTGTTTAGTGACTCACAAAGTGCTATACATGTGAGCAAGAATCCAAGTTTCCATTCACGTTCAAAACACATCCAAAGAAGGTACCATTGGATCCGTGAAGTGCTCGAGAAGAAGGAGTTGTACTTAGAGAAAGTGCATACAGATGAGAACGGGTCAGATATGATGACAAAGGGCTTGCCAAGAGGAAAGCATGAGATATGTTGTGCCAAAGCCGGGATGGTTCTAGTAGAATCGTCACGATGATGAATGTTTATAGCAACATTCTCCCATGGCTTGGAAGGGGGAGAATTGTTGAGGTGTTCCTTGCCATTGCGGGCGGGTTTTTTTAAATTCCGGGTAAATGGGTCAGGGTTTCTTTTATGAAAACGGGTTAGAGTATAAATACTTTTTTTTGAGTATTTTTCTCATAACATACAGTAAGTTGAGAGAGAGTGAATTACAGATCTAGGGTTTTCTAATTTCCTTCTTCTTCTTGTTTTTTGGCTGATCTAAAGAGAGATTGGGGGAGATTTTGATTGTGGAGTAGTCCAATCATTCCTAGTGTAATCACTTCTTTCATTTGAGAGCAGGGCATGGAAGTTTCTACTATTGACATTTGTTTGATTTAGTGAAACTTATCCCTCCCGTGGACGTAGGTCGATTTTGACCGAACCACGTATATTGTGTTGTCGTTTATTGCTTTATGCTATTTCAGTTTTTGGTAAATCTGTTGTTCGTCATAGACGATTTGGAAACTGATTTGTTACAGGTTTGATTTTTAAGAAGATCCATAGTTTTGCTGTTATAAAACCCAACACAAAGTACTTTTGATGAGAACCAAACGATCCATCTTTTAGATCATTTTACTTTTCAAAATTGATCATTTTCCTTCCATCTTAGTGATAATCGGGTCCCTTTAGGCTTTAGAATGAACTTTAGCACCCAATGACACCAAAATATAACAATGGGAGAATTGATACTAAAACCCTAAACATAGGTGAGCCTTGTTCTTCTCCTTAACAAAACAGAGCCTGAGAAAAAGATAATAAATTTACTAAGATTAACACGTAAGTTAGAGCAGGCACCAAATAACCAAAGGATATCATGAAGGTATTTGAAATTCTTATAACCAAAGGATATCATGAAGGTATTTGAAATTCTTATAGGTGGCTTAGATCATGCATAGAGAATCATCAATAAAAAGAATATGAGATATGGAGAATTACTAAATTCTCCTACCCCACAATCTATACTACGTATAAGCCTTATTGTATGCGTTTAAAACACCCGCCCCTAAAATGCGCGCTTTTTCAAAAAGGAAATATATTTAAATAAATTAAACCTCCTACCATACAGCACCATAGATTACTTTGATATTATAAGTAAATCAATAACGAATAAACAAAATCACTAAAGAAACGGGAACAATATTGAGTTTGATGCATGAGCTTATTACATTTACTTTAAAATAGTTTTATCATTTTTTTCTTGTCTTGAAATTTATTGTAGATCGATGTCTTTGAAGAGACAATGAATCTAGTTGTAATTCAATATTGTAATCACTATATAACTAACTTGTCAAATACATGAATGTATATCATCGAACAACAATTTAGAATTGTGTGAAGTCACACTTAAAATAATTAATAAAAGATTTTATGAAAACTAAAAGTTAACTAGTTTTTTATGTTGATGATAACCAATATTAATATTCATCCAGCCAAATAAAGTTAATAGAAAAGTAGTTTATAAGTTAGAGAAGTGATAGGGGAGGGAATTTGAGAGAGAAAATGACTTGACATCACCTATTGGTTGGAAAAATAAAAAAGTATGAAGAAAGAGATAGGAGTGAGAAATTATTTTAATACTATTTTTTCAGCCAATCAGGTTACACCAAGTGATTCCCTCTCTTATTCTCTCACCCAAATTTGGTTAATTCGACGCTACCTCTTTAGGAAGTGCCCTCACTCCATATATTTAGAGCCACGTGTAATATTAGCCTTAGCCATTAACCTTTATTAAACCAAGAATAAATAACCACAGTTTATTTATTTATTTGATTACAGCATAATTAAGGTTTAAACTGAGGTAGAGTATCAATTTTTTATCTCACTTGTGTATTCTTCTTCTTTAGTTAAATTTGCTAATCTATCTCCCGTCCAGTGCTACAAAAAAATTGGTCTTCTTCAATTATATCTGATAATCTGTCTTCCGTCTTCCGCTACACTAGAATCAGGATCCAGAATTCTTCGCCGCTACACTAGAATCGGGATTCAGGATTTTTCGTCGTTGCACTAGAATTGGGATTCAGAATTCTTCTTCAGGATTTAGTAAAGAGCTGCAATATCTCTTCTTTTGCCTAATTCATATGTACGTATCTATCTCGTCTCTTAGATACTGATTTTAACTTACTTGTTACCTCATTTGTCAAACAATTCTATTGAGCTATAAAGATATTACATATCTGTTTGATTAAATGGATGTATAATAGGATTATATATAGGGTATAATCATCTAATTCTTAAGTTTAGATTCTTCTTTACATTTGATTGAAATCAGTCATCAATTTTCTCTAAAATCTAGTTCATTTATGAAATTCACTAATTATGAGTTGAGTAATTCTCCAAGGAGTTAATGATTTTATTCATTGATTGAGTGTAACAGTCTGCATTTATGATCTCATTAATCAAATTGTGTATCTACCTCATCAGATCTTACATATATTTTTGATTAAAAGGATGAATAATAGAATTATATATAGGGCATAATCATCTAATTCTTAAGTTTGGATTCTAATTGAAACAGGGAATCTTGAGAAATGATGAGCATACGAACACCACATACTGCGTTTATAGTTCAAATGTGGCAACTAGATATGTGAAAAAGGTTTTTCCATGTCTTGGTTGTTCAAGAGAAGTTAGTTGTTCAAGTGATATCTTGCAAAAAAAAATTAGGATTTGTATTGTTTGTTTGATTATTGATATGCTTAACTTTATTATTGAAATAGTTGGTAGTATAAACTTTATAAACTATATAAGTTTTGATTATTTAATAACCGGTAATAACATAGTTTTGTTCAAGTCTCTAAACATCATCTTTTAACCATGAACCTTACACTAGAATCATCATCACAATTAAAGAAATATTATATTTTTATTCTTTTCTTTTTTTGAAATTTTAAGAAAATAATATTAACCCACAATTATACTCCTAAAAAAAGACATTATTATAAGAATATCTTAACATGATCAAATGAGAAAAATGCTAGGAACCCAAACTATGAATTAGGCCCCCAACTTGATATGAAGACCCCAAAAATTGTGATGGATGAAAACCTCCAAATGAGGACCTCCAAGCTGCATTAAAAAAAAAAAAAAAAATATATAAGATATAAATTTTTATTGTGCCCAAATTCATCATTAATATTGAAAATTAAAAAAAAAAATTAGTTACCATAATAAAATGATAATTGTGTCCATAAGAAGATGTAAATTGAGGAGGTGCTAACATATATTACAATAGAGTGAAATTTGAGTGTTGTTGTCATGATATACAGTTCATTTCATGTGTGTTTATGGCATCTTGTAGATTAATTATATACCGAGTACATGAATATGAAATATAAAAACTTACCTGAAATTTGAGCTTTTCCATTTCCTTTTCCTTTTTCGTTTTTAGCATCTTAGTGTTGTGTAATATTTTTATTTATAACTCCTTTTTCTTTAGTAGTGAGTGAGTTGCGTACATATATTCCACCATTTTGAATATCATCACATGGTGTCTAATCTTCTACATTCAAATTCAAGACAAGTTCGGAGATTTCATCTTTTGTATTGTCGAGCAATCTACATAATATTTTTCTCGCATCCTCGTAAGGTTTGCTTAGTTGAGTTATATCGTATATCGATTACTTGGTTGACAAACACCATCTCAGATACACGACCACCACTATCACTTTCTTGAAAATCAGAGTAAATTATATTTCTTATATTTTTCGTCCATCTCTTTAAAATGTAATAGTTTGGTAAAATAGTGACATCCATAGAGTTAAACACCATCAAGGCATGCTTACACAAAATTCACACTATCTCAAACTTATGACAATTGTAATTTATCTCATGATTATGTTTGTTGAACATCACGTGTCTAACCCTTAAATTTTCATCATGAGATTTACTTTGATCTAAATCAAATTCCAATCATTACCAAAACAAGATGGTGGCTCAATATATTTGTAATTCAAAGAATTAACCAATTGAATTTCAAATAATTGTTATATGGTAAGTGTATAAACATCAGCAGCATGAATCAACAATGGATGTATTTTCAAAATTTGTGAAGGCTTACCATGACGACAACGAGTATCCTCGGTCTTCTATTTTATCCCCCAATTATCTTCAATCTTTAGATAATTCATCACAAATTCATACAAAGAACTCATTTTTCACCTGTATTTTTTAAAACCATAACTGTGACCTCGCTCCTTGAAGTAGCCAAAAGTTCTACATTTAACTTTTCATTACTAAAAGCAGTAGCCCATTTTCTCCTAAGTTTGTATATTCTATTCAACCAATTATGATCATCTAGATTATATTTATCAATCATATATTTTCATGTGGTATCAAATTCATCTTCAGATTCACAATATGTCATGTATTTATGCCATGAACTTTTAAAAGCTCGGTCACCATTTAAACTCCCAAAGTGTGAGTGCGCATTTTGATTTATATGACATGGAAATAAACGATGATGTGAATTTGGAAAAACATTTTCAATGGCATTCATCATGGCTTGACATTGGTCTGAAAAGATTGTTTGGAGTTGTTTGTCATTCATAGAACTAAGAAATGTTCTAAACACCATTCAAAAGAACTTTTGGTTTCATCTAACATAAATGTCAAACCAAACAAAACATTTTGCATATGATGATTTATACCAACAAATGGAGTACATATCAAATTATACTTGTGTGTTCTATATGTTGTATCAATCTATATAACATCACTAAAATATTCATGATCAATCGCACATTTTTAGTCCTTAAAGAAAAAGTCCATCATCCTATCGTCATCATCCAATTGCACATTCTAGTAAAACTAAGTCTTTTTATTCGCCTTACTTATAAAATATTGAATAAGTGCATTAACATCTCCATTCTCAACTTTTGTATGTTTTCTCAACCGACCTAAATGATCATATGCATCCTTTCTAACAAATCCTAAATTTTTTGGCCCGCATGCTTCATTTTCCATAAAAAAACAACACTATAGATAAATATTCCGGTATTTAACATAGCTTCTAGAGTATTCTTTTTTACATATGATATATTGCATGCTGATCTTAACAAATGAGTTTGATCATGTACAAACATCTCATGGTTATGCTCCATAAAAAATCTACTCACCTTCTTTCTCCCTTGTAATTTTTTCAATTTGGCTTCGCAGTTAGTTCTAGTTTTTTGTCTTTCAAATCTTGACATGAACAATTAAATTTCATTGATTGAAGCTCATTAGTATGATGAAAACATCTTTGATCACCCTTTCTCACATTAAATCTCTTGGCATGTGTTTATTGACAATACAATAAATAAACATCTTCAAGATTACTTACAATCGTACTCACTAATAGTTTACTCTCTAAAAGATCAACAATAGAGTTTTCAGTTTGTCCTTCAATATTTTTTGGCATGGATAAATTTGAGGCTTCTTGATTGTAGTGTCTCTCCAACTCTTCAAGAGATACTAAGTTATCTTCCATTTTAAATCAAGAAATCAATTAATTTTTTGAAATCATAAAAAAATTAAAGCATAAGAACCTATAATAAAATATTTCAATCACATGATAAACAAACTGTAATAATACCTAATTCATTTTTTTTTACAAATAAATATAACTTTAAAAGTGCATCTGGGATCTCATATTTTTATTGTCGACACCCTAAAAGAGTAAGTAATAATTTATTTTAACTTTTATTTTCTTTAATAAGTTATGTTGAGTGCTTAAAATGTTGCACTCAATCAATGATGAGGAGAATCGTTAACTCTTTGGAGAATTACTCAAATCATAATTAGTGAATTTCATAAATGAACCAGATCTCAGAGGAAACTGATGAATGATTTCAATCAAATGTAAAGAAGAATTTAAACATAAGAATTATATGATTATACCCTATATATAATCATATTATGCATTCTTTTAATCAAACAGATATGAAATGTCTTCATTAGCTAAATAGAATTGTTTGACAGATGAGGTAACAAATAATTTAAAATTAGTTTCTAAGAGACGAGATAGATACATACATATGAGTTAAACAAGAAAGGAGGTATTGCAGCTCTATAACGAATCCTAAAGAAAAATCATGAATCCCGATTCTAGTACATCGGCGAAGAATCCTAAATCCCGATTCTGGTGCAGCGGCGAAAAATCTTGAATCCCAATTCTAGTGCAGCAGCGGACGGTAGACGAGTTATCAGATATAACTGAAAAAGAAGAAGACTGATTCTGGTGTAGCGGTGGAAGGGAGACGAGTTATCGGATTTAACTGAAGAAGAAGACTGCATAGGCGGGGTAAAAAAATGATAATCTACCTCAATTTAAACCCTACTATGTTGTAGTCAAATAAATAAATTATGGTTGTTTCTTTTTGGGTTTAAGAAAGGTCAATAATAAAAACTAATATTACACGTGACCCCAAATTTATGGAGTGGGGATAGTGTTGAATTAACCCTCAAATTCTCTCTCTCAATCATTTTTTTAATAAGTTATATTAAAATAAAGAGTAATAATAGGAAGAAATTGAAGGAAGAAATAAAAGATGAAATCACGTGACATAATATTATTGATTGAAAAATGAAAAAGTATAAGGAGAGAGAAATTTTATTATTTTTTTGGTATCACATCATTCCTTCACTCATTCTCTCTTCCGAATTCTCTCTCCAATCATTTCTCTAAAATAAATAAGTCATTCATCATAATAACTAATTTTCTTAACTTAAAATAATAAAATTCTTTAATATAATTAATTTAATTATTTTTATATAGGTTATTTAAAAATTAGGCCAATTGCATCTATATTATATATATATATATATATATATATATATATAATATATTTAATATTTTAACTTAATTATTTTATTATAAAATAACAAATAATAAAATATTTTAAAGTTAATATTAATTTTGAAATTTTAAATAAGATCAATAATTTTAATTTATATAAATATTCTATTTATAATTGTTAAAATTAAGAATAATTTAAACAAAAATTATTTAAAAAATATATATTTTAAATTTATAATACATTTGAGTTACATTAACTATTTAAATATTTATTAAATAAATACAAATTAATAATAATTTAAAATAAATTATTTTAAGACAATAATTTATTTAGGGATGACAATCATAACCTGGCCGCGATTTTTTATCCAAATTGTCCTGTTTGGTGCGGTTTTTCCACGGTTTTACTAGTAGTTGATCAAGGATGGAGCGGGGATGGTATTTATATTCCCCGCCCCGACTCTGTTCCGATCTCATACTGATTATGCCCTAGAACACTAATAAATACTTAAATATATAACATTACCAATATATTTATTTATTATTTATATTTTATAAGAATTTTAAGATATTTTTTATAATAATATAAGTTTCAATATATTATAATATATAATATTAAAAAATCGTTAATATAATCTTATCAAATATTTTCTTTTTTTAGATAATGTTATATAACGGTGCACTACCGGTATTCCCCAAAATCCAATGGGACGAGGATGGTGGTAAAAAAACTCCATGAAATATAATGGGAGGGGATGGTAAACATTTCTCGCCTAATTCACCCCATTGTCTTCTCTAATTTTATTTTTTAAATCTTAAAATTATAAATTTATATATATTTATAATATAATTTTTTTAAATGGTACATGTATATTAAATATAAAATGAATCGTTCAAGCACAACAATAAATCAAGACATGAAAAAAGCGTTACTCAATAGGTTATCTAGCTTGTAAGTCCTCGAGAAGAACGATTAACTCTCTGACCGACTTTATCACATTCCGGAATGAATCTCAGAAAACATCATAATAATAGTATTGTGAATAATTTGAATCGGACGACTACGGTCATAAAAAATTCGGCAATTCTATCTGACCAGATAGTTCAATAGAAAATAATTTGGATGGTAACCTAATTATGTAAGTCTTCCATATTATGTGCATTAATCCAAAATTTTCAACAATTATCCAAAGACTCAAGCATCACCCAATGAATCTCAGTAATACTCCACAAAAGACTCCATATACTAGTCAACCATCGACAATTCAAACATAAGTGAGTTGTTGATTCAAGTTGCTCGTGATATATACGACAACGACTAACCATAATACAAATTTTTTTCATGTACATATTATCCATAACAATTTCATTGTGAACAACGCTCCATCTAAAAACAAAATCTTAGATAGCATCTTTGACTCCCAAAGCTTCTCTTAACAAAAATCATATGGAATCTTCTTATCGAATAAATTGTAGCAATGCCCTTCACGAAAACTATCAATGTTTTATCAACGCATAACATCTTGTTAAGATGGTGACACTTGTTTGCATTCTATCAAAAGTAAAACTTTATTATGTGAATAACTCTCTATACTACTTAATCTCCTAATATATCTAATTTTGCTAGTGAAACCATTAAATCGATGATCAAACATCTCCTTAACTGTGGTATTTTTACATATAGCAATGAAAGCAAGTTCATGATACGTCATAACTAGACTTTTGACACTACATTAAATGTCATTCTAAAAACTGGTCGAAGATCTATCCCCCACAATGAATCTTGACTACTCACAAAAAAATTTCGACATAAAATAAATTCATCTCTAAATGTTACACATCGCTTTATAATTAGGCTTTTCGATGAACCAACCCAATAAATCTTGACCATGCTTACAACTAGTTATTGATACCCAAATGATATTCGACTATGTTGCAGATCTACTACACCATTTCGATAAAAATGCTTTATTAAAGGATACAAGATCTCAAATATCTTAACCTTCTTGATCTTTAAAATATTTAACATTATCTCCTAGAAATTTACACATTATTTTTTTTATTATTATCGTCACACTCTTGGGGAGAATAAATAAAGAAATCATATATATGAGCATAAATGACAAAATACTCTTAATGAGGATTAGTTGAAATTATTTTGTTTTTTCATCCACAATAAAACCTCTATAAATTAATAATATTGGGACCGGGATATTTTATTAAATTTAGCGAGATATTATTATATCGATAAATTAATAATTTATTAATTTAAAGAAATTTTATGCATGACCCTTAAATTTTCAAGTTCAATGTACTAGTGACAATGCTTATTAGTTAGAGATGAATATGCTCGTTGGCTGGATGCACAAATGCTAGGTAAAATATTTTCTTGCTAGTGGATAATTATCCAGCCAATTCAAATAATATTCAAGGGTTGCAAAACATTGAGCTGTTTTTTCTACCGTCAAACATGACTTAAAAAATTCAACCATGTGATGTTAGGATAATTATAGCATTTAAAATGTACTACCGTAAAAGGTTTTACTGTAAGATTTTGGAAGGATATGAGTTGAACATTTCTTCTCCTGAAAACATTAATATTTTAAATGCTATCAATTTGGCTGTCTCATCTTGGAGAAATGTGCAACAAGGGGTCATATCAAATTGCTTTCGATACTGCAAAATTCGTTCGACAAATCCAATCAGCTCAAGTGATTTAAACGATATAAATTATAGAGAAGACAATAGTGAGCTTGAGAACTTGATTACGGGTATATATAATCGACACAAAATGGATATGAATCACTTGCTAGATTATTCTGGTGAAAAAAATGAATGTTACGAGATTCAAAGCATTGAAGAAATTGTAGCGGATACCATTCAATATCCGATTGATGACGAAGTTGAGGATGATTCAATAATTTTAGAACCGATCACTCAGAAAGAAGCATTGCAAGCAGAAACAATTATTCACAATTTTTTGAATTTTGATGCAATATAATAAGACAATGCACCAACTCCTAAGTACAATGAGCAGATTTAAAGATGAACTCAACATAGATTTGAAGTTCAACAAAAAAACAAGTGACTAATGTAAATACTAAAAATCTACATACTCAATTTATAAATTTTAAAATAATTGTTATGATTATGTTTTAATAAATAAAATCATAATAATTAAAACTAAGGCAAAAGCCTAATCAAACAATTAATTAGATTAATCATTGTGATAATTAAGTCCTCAATTAATTAAGAATAATGGTCAAAGAAAGAAAATAAATAATTTATGATAAATATTGTATTCATTTCATTTCAAATTAATTTTAGAAAAATCAAGGGATTAAAATAAATAATTTAGGATAAATGTTGTATCCATTTTATCCTAAATAAATTATTTATTTAACCCAAAATATACAAAAATAAAATAAATTGACAAAATATATGTCATATTTATTTTACATATTTTGTATATTTTAAAAGATTTAAAACAAAGGCAAAAGGGTAAAAGAAAAATCGATTTCAAATAAACTCTTAAGGTTTAAAATAAATAAATAAAATCTATAATTGGGTGTAGCCGAAATCCAGAAGGACCGTTACAATCGAATCAACAACCTTTAGATAGGCGTTGAATTCTCATCCAACGCCCAAGAATCGTCCGCGTCAACCGCTACAACGAAGTAAGGTACATTTATGAAGCACATGATTAGCTAACGCACCCCTCCAACGTTGTTAGCTAAAACGCGATGGAATACTAACGGAGCGTCCCACGTTCGCCAAATTCTCCCGAATCGACGTTGTTTCACCCTAAATCGTCGTATTCATCGCAATCGCAGGGCAGATAAGAACAGCAGTCATCTTTATTTTTCAAAGATGGAACTCTGTGATTTCTTGATCGTTTGGCCTCATTCAAAAAGTGAAATGATCACCCTACTTTAGTGATTATTTCTCATAAGCCTACGATCACAATTATGACCTACACCGGCGACTAACTGAAAAAACAATCAAAATACCATAATGGGTGTTTGACTAATTGAAGCACACTTGGTTGATCAACCGACCTTGCTTGATAAATTTGAAGGAAAGAGATAATCTCTCAAACCCTTAATCGGAAAAATTTAGAAATCCGCCATTGAAGCTCAAGCTTTCTGGATTTTTTGAAATTTCGTGTAAGGCCTTAAAACTTGGATTCGGGCATCCTAAAAGCTTCTCTAAAATTTAAGTAGTGTTCTTCAATCTTGGTATGCTTCCAATCACCCATAATTCAATCTTTTAGTTTGAAATTGGAATTTTATATTTCAGATTTCATAAGTTTTTATATTGCCTAGTTGTTAAATTTTGTGATTGGAAAACGATCCTAGGATATTTGCAAGTTTTTTGTTGAAATCAAACACAATCAATCGATCTAAAACAAATACTCCCAAATTTGAATTTGGAAATATTCAAAATCGGATATTTTGTTCTTGAGTTAATCCTCAAGAACAGCAGCCTAGAAAACTTCCCAACATGTTTCTAATGATGTTGAGAATCTATTTAGATCATGTTTGATCCATCCCGATCATGTTTAATTAAAATCAAAATTTTCAAAATAAATGAAAATTTTAAGTTCTTGATTTAGTCAAAATGAATAATTAGTGTTCATGTTATGGTATCAATCAATCATATGAAGTATAAGGAAACTATTGTCAAGTTCCTTACACTTCAATAAAGCTTAAAAACTAAAAACCCGATTTTTTGTCTCAAAATTGTTTTGATAAAAACGAACATTATCCAGGTTGAATCGAACATTAAGATGATATTCATAATGTTCCTATGAGCTTTGTGAAACTATCCAAGCCCTTGGATCAAAGGATACGGACCTTAATCAAAACTACAAAACCTATAGTTTTGATGTTCTTGAAGACTGAGAGGTCTGACCAGGACCGAGAGGTCCAACCGAGAAATTTCATCCAGAACCAAACGGTCCGACCTAGAAATTCCATCTAGGACCAAGAGGTTTGACCGTGAAATTTCAACAAAGATCGAGTTTCAACCGAGAATTTTGACATTCGACCGAGAATTTGAACTTGAGACCGAGGAGTCTCACACCCGACTAAGAACTCCCAAACTTGGGACCGATGAAGTTAGTCTTAGGCTAATCCAAGACCGATGGTTTCCACACCCAACCGAGAGAATTTAACACCCCAGTCAAGGATCTCTAAACCCCGACCGAAAAACTTCCGACCTAGGATCAAGGATCTTAAATCCCGATCGATAAAAACGCAATTAGGACCAAGGACACCGGTCATAGGGCCTGTTTGGTTGCACTTTTCATTTTCCAAAATTATTTTTGTAATTTTGAAACTTCAAACTATTTTCTAAAAATCTCAAAAAATGACTCGTTTGAAATTTATTTTTAAACCTTAATACCTTTAAATACTGATGTTCTTTAGATATTTTTCTTCTTAATCATCATCATCAGCAATAGGTACCAACATTTAAATATTGTTGTTACAATTTTAAATACACAAAAACTTGTGCATGTATAGGACCGAAAGAATAATTGGTTAAAATAAAATGTTATACAACCAATTTTCAAAAGCTAAGAATTTATAAAGTAGATACCATTTTTTTAAAATGGATATAGAGAATAAAGCGCGGAAAATCTTTCTTGAGTATCACCAAACTACGAACCAAACGAAACTCCGTTTAAAAATATGTTTGTACACGTATACCTTTTATTGATTTTAAAACCAAAAATCAATTGGCGATTCCGTTTCAAATAAATAATCTTTTAAATTAATTATTTTTAATTAATTTAAATACAGATTTCTAAAAATCAAATTTTAATTTAATTATTACCATTTAAAAGATTATTTAAACTTGAATCAAATTAATTATTTTATAATTAATTTCAAACTATCAGGACTTATTTAGAATCTTTTAAAATAATGTTTTATTTTAAAAAGATTCCTGATACGGAAACCGATGTTAAAATATCTTGAATCTCGAGCTTTTCCGAGACAAGAGTTTTCCGAGGTTATAACTATAGATTCATTTTTACTAGACAATCTTAGACTTTAGAATCTTTTAGTAATTATTAATTTATAGTTTTGTTGGGACTATTTAAAAAAATATTATCTTATTATTTTATCAATTGGGGTCCAATTTTGTACTGGTCCCAAGTTGAGGCTAGACAAATTATTTATTTTATCGAGATTATTAATTTATCGAGTATTAATTTATAAAGGTTTTACTGTAGATAGTTTATAATCCATTTTATTGATAATTGTGTCCCAAGAGACCATGAATCGTAATTTAGTAGTTAATGGAATACCAAGATAGGTTGAAGATAGAGCGCCAATTCAAAATCTCAAAACATTTGTCAATCTCATCATTCTTCTATTTGAAAAATAATTTGAGAAATATATATTTGACTTATTAAGATTAACTCAAAAACTAGAACATGCACCAAATAACCATAAAATATCCCAAAAATATTTAAAATACTTGTATGTGGCATGAACCATGTAAAGCGTGTCATCGACAAAAAGAAAATGTGATATGGTCCCACAACTCACAAAATGGATGAGTCTAGAGTTTTCTGTGAATGCCATCATCTTTGAAAGGGCTTCCATAATAATGACGAATAAGAAAGGCGAGAGTGGATCATCTTGTCTGATTCATCGGGAGCTTTCGAAAAAACATTGAAAACTCCCATTAACAATGAAAGAAAACTTAATCGTCGAGAGACAAAATATAATCCAACTAATCTATTTCACAAATATTCTCATTCTATCTATTTATTCAAACAAAAACTCTCAATTGATGTCATAATAAACATTTTCGATGTCTAACTTGACAAAAACACATTTGTCGCTCTTGAATTAGTTTAGTCAATTCACTCATTGGCTATTAATATCGCATAATATATTTGACAACATTTGATTTGATGAATGTCATCTAAATACTAGATATACTTGTCTCTAACACCTTCCGCAATCTGTTGGCCAAATATTTTGCGACTATCTTATAGAAAGACGAAACGAGACTAATATGTCTAACATTTTTTATGTCAATATTCCATGAATTTTTACGAATATGAAATATCAAAGTAGAGTTTCAACTCTTATCAAATGATGAGAAGCGGTAAAATGGTCAATTGTTTCCATAATTCAAAACTTAAAGAATTACCACGCTTCTTTTTTTTGGAAAAAAATATGACAACGGATTAAGCACATAGCCGACAAACACTTAATCATTTAACTAGGCGCAGAACTTGTCGCCTGACGAGCTCGAACTCAGGACCTTAGGGAGGCTGAGAATATCAACATCTTGTTATCACTAGGCTAGAAGAGGAGATTAATGAAATAAAGAGATAAGCACATAGTCACAAACACACTTAACCATTTAACTATGCGCAGAATTTTTCGTCTAACGGGCTCGAACCCAGGACTACACTCCTTGAAAAAAATAATAGTAAACTGTTCCATTCTAGTGCTTTATTTATAATATATTATTAAAATACATAATGATTTTTTTTTATATTATGGATTTATTTTAATAAATTAAAAAAGTTTATTTAAATAATCTATTTTTCTACATGAAACAATTCAATTTTCAATTTTTTTAGAATTCACCTTACAAATTAAGTTATTCTTACATTTTCATTTTTATTCATATAATAAAAATTATCTATATATTCTAAAATACAATAGTTAGCTTGTCCTATATATGATTTAACTATTTCCTAATGAAGTGTTTGAAATTGCTAAAACGACAATTTGAGAAATATCTCACTTTTTTATATATTAAAAATTAAATTATAGGTTTGAGCAACATTTGTAAGATGACAACTAAGCTATATATCTATCATTGTAGAGAAGTTGTTAGGTTTAGCTAGCTAGGTTAATGTATTAATTATTAGCCAAATTTGAGAAAGGGAGAGATTTAGATAGATTGACCGTGATGGTTGCCCAACAAATGTTTTTAATATATTATTATAGACCTATCCTATATATTCATCCAACATTAATGCAATTGCCAAAACAACTTTCTTTTTTAAAAGTTAAGCTTGTAAAAAATAAAAAAAATAAAACAATTACAAACAAAGCAAGACATTAATTGTACAAATTTAATGGGATAATGTCACAAACATTATGACTTCAAAACAACTTTAATTAACAAGATCGATATTTTATTGTTGAAGGAATGAATTAATGTAGTTGTGACTTAAAAGTAGTCAAAGAAAATTAAAATATCTAAGTAACGTGTTACGTGTGATCTCCATCTAAATTTTAGCAATTAAACAGGCTTTAATATCACAAATTTGACTGATTGATCCATATTTAATTTTGAGTGTACATGTTGAATTCATTAATTATTTAAATAATTTTATTTGGATTAAAATTATAAAAAAATTGTATTATTTGTCATAAATATTTTTGTAAATATTAGTATATATTTAAAAAATAAATTTTATTTTAATATTTTAATTGATAATTGAATTAATATAATTGATGATAGAGGTAAAATGAATTATTGAAATAAAACAAAGACTTAGAAACAATTTTTTATATATAAATATTGAGATAAAACTCATTATCCATTTGAGTAGATCTGGTGGCTCTTGGTTTTGAAATAACTATTTTTGAGCAAGTCTTTTATTATAAATATCTAGTAAATAAAATATTTTAAAAAAATATATATATAATATCAATTTTTTATTAAATCAAAATAACACAAACCTTGTTTAAACATTAGTACCAGGCTACTATATATATACCAGTTCAAAGTGAATTGTGTAAATAATAATAGTTAAAAATACATCAAAATTGTTATGTCTGGAAGGGAGAATGCAACTATTTCAATTACTCTAACTCACAAACAAGGTTGTCAAAATCAAGAATTTACGTAAAATCGTTATATCGTTGTAAACTCGTAAAATCTAAAGTTTACATTAAATTGTAAAAGTTTAATTTGAAAAAATAATAGTTATATATTATTATTATTTATATATATAATTCAATATTTTATATTTAGTCAATTTTAAAAAAAATATATTTTTTAATATAAAATTAATTAAATAATAATAAATAAATAACATTATAAAAAATTATACTTACAAAATTAATTATATTAATTAATTAATTTAAATAAATAATAAATTTAATTTTAAATATAAATTTGTTTTTTTAAAAGTAAAATGGTATAAAATCGTAAAATCGAAATTATTTATAAACTCGTAAAATCTTATTATCTTAAATTTAAAATCGTAAGAGTTTACATATTTAAGAGTTACTTAAAATCAGACTCGTTAACTTAATATAGAATCGTAAAATTGTAAGATTTTAAGAGTCAACTCGAGATTTTAAAAGTCTTGCTTACAAGCATATCACATTCCTTATTCCTTATGGGATCACATTTGTATACTTAAACTTATTAAAATTATTCTATAAAATTTGTAGTGTAACACCATTGCCCTAATCAACAATACAAACTTAATTTTTATCTAATTTCAACCCACCTGGGATACTTAAGTGGTGAGAATTTTATCTATAAAAATTAAACATCAAGTTTGATTCCTACTAAGAATCTTCAAATTTATAAATAAATTATGATTGTGGAAGTTCATTGTATATATCTAATCTGAAAATAAACTCGGATCAATGAAAAATCTTGGATCTCATTTCACTTATAATATTTCTCATCCTAACTTTTTCAATTGTTATATTTTTGTATATGGATCAATATATATATAATATTCTTTCCTTTCAAAGAAATTTTTGTGGTAATTAAACAAGTTTATATAAAGGTGTGAATAAAGGTTACATATAAGTGTTGATGATGATGATGGTAATTAGATTAACAAAAATGGTGTAAAAGGAAAAGTAAGTAATGAAAAGGAAAGTTGATGATAATGATGTATGCTATATATAAATATATATACATGTAGATTATTTTGGTATTAATGGGGGAGTTGATTAATAATATTATTAATGGGGCCTTGCCAGATATACATATATATCTCATCCTCATCTTCGTGGAAAAAGAAACACCCATAGCTTACATATAACATGCTTATATATATTGAACTCTTTATTTGATAGTTTGACAGATCATAATTAATAATATTAATAATAATAAGAGATCGTATCACATTTTATTATTTCTCTAGATCTATCTATCTAAAAAGTTCATTAGTGCCTTTCTCACCTGCTAATTCATTCGGACGGTGCATAAGATCACGCTATAACCTATACCCTATCACCAATTATCTCTTTCCCCATTTTTTTTAATTACTATTATATATGAAACAAGACAATATTTCCATCTTTTGTTTTTTCAAAAGTTATCCCTAATTCTTGTTATAACAACGGTTAAAAAATGTAATGACTCAATAATGCTGAGAAAACTATTAAAAATGAAAAACATAAAACCATGATCTAAGCAAGGCAAAGGAAACCCTAGATAATCATGAGATTTATAAGATTGGGATGTCGGTTGATCTTAGAAATGTATTTTAATTGATTAGTTGAATCTTTACCTCATTGATCAGGACCATCTTGGTGTTGCCATCATCAACAACCATCAAGACTAATATTGGAGGTAAAGTCTCCTCCTAAAAAACATTCTCACATGCCCTAAAGACCTTGCATTTCTCGATTTTTTAAATCTTTCGGTGCTATTGTTATTTTTTATTTTTTTTGACATATTTAGATCTCGTCATGAAATGAGTATTCAATGTTGACTTGGGTGAAAAAACTGGTGTCTATAATTTATGTTGATATTTTCCTAAATTGATTTCAACATTCTTACAAACTTTATGCACTTTTAAATTATGTGTAAAAATGTAATTGTCGAGAAATTAACTTATATGCATTAATTCAATCATTGCTTAGATGCATGAATTTGTCATAGACATTAAAACATTAGTGATTATTCTAAACCTTTAATTTGATTCCTCACAGCTTGGATGGTGTTAGTTAATTTCTTCATGAATGAGTTGATGAGAAACCTCTAAAAGTAAATGAGTTTTGTTTATTAAGTTATTACCACAAAAGAATCACTCAAAAATATTAAGAATTTTTTTTTTTTAATTTTATTACAAATGTCAATTAATGATTTTATGGAAAATCATCTGACTCCATAGAGAATTAATGTAAAGAACAAGCATGAACAAGCAAGGTGAAGATGTATATAATTCATAAGAACTCAATGTATCTATCTAGAATATTCATGTCGACTAGCTCTATTGTGAACACTCTAGCTAGATTCATCTAACAGAATAGACAATCCAAATTTTTTGAAATCCCTTGACCGACGTTTTTAAACCAACTCAACCAGATCGATCCTAACTTCACTATTGAGATTTTAACTGTAACTTTGTGATATTACAAAAATATAAACTAATGAAATAGTTTTATCCTTTAAAAAAAAGAAAATTATAATGCTCACAACTTCAAAGACCCCAATTTAGATATATCTATAAAGGAGTATTTTTAAAGAACACAATGTAAAGTTTAATTAAGATCAATTCCATTTACATCGTCTCAATATTAACATTCATATAAAACTAAATACTGCATAACAAGAAAAGAGGTGGTTAATTAAATAACAAAAAAATAATTGAAGATAACTCAAATGCTAAAATTTAAAATTTGATTTCCACTCAGAAAACAATAAATAAATAAATAATTCTAATAATAAACTTAAATATAAAATATGCTCTCATTCTATATAATAATATATTATATTATCATTCTAAGACTTAAAGTCAACAATGTGCATTCTATTTATATTTCTTAATTTGACTAACAAACAATTAATAAATTTCTTCTCTTAAATAAAAAACATTAGCGAGAATATTGGTTTACAACTTAAACTTAATTAAATATAGTAATACATTAACTATATCCTCCCACATCAATTCAAATTTCTCAACAATTATCCAAAAACTATAAAAAAAAATGCAGGTATTAGTCATTCATCGATAACATAAAAATAAGTGAGTCGCTAATTTTACCTCTTTGTTCATATACGACAACGACTTATCATAATACAAATTTTTTTCATGTCAATATTAGTACTCGTAAGGCTTAACAAATTTGATAAATATTTTATGATTATTCAAAACAAACAAGCCAAATAAGTGAATCTCATTTGGATCTCAAACAAATATAGTATTTAAAACTGTATATATAACTAAAAAGTAGTGTGTTATTATTTACATAGCAAGTTAGCACTGTTTGCTGGTATACATAATAAATAATAAATATTAATAATAATAATGGGTAAAAGGAGACGACATTAATCAACGGTCAAAAAGTGAATGTTTGGCCAACCCATGATGCCGTGTGGATTAGCTTCACGGCTGTACAACCTCATTTAACGTACGCAATTGCACATCCAAACAAGACTTGGAAACTCCCGTCACATGTAACACACGTATATTGTTGTATTTTTTATTTTTATTTTTATTTTATCATTTAGGTTATGACGAGGAAAGAGAGAGGGATGACCAAGAATATCGGATCAATAGAAACCAATGAATTCCTTTCTTTCTTTCTTTAGGGGTGGTGTGTGCCGTGAAGAAACCAAATTGCCACAAGTTGGTTTAAACCTATCAACATCTATATGCACTACCTTTTCTTTTTATTCAAATCTAGCTATTTAATATTTCATTAACAAAACCGCCGAACTTGCTTTTGTAAACAAAAAATAAAACACCACAAAAATACATAATTTGCTTCATTAACATGTCATCCCAATGATGGATAAAACACTTTCTTATTCGAGTTAAGGACAAAATTAAGAACGAGAATGGGTTTATTTGAATACATTAGGAGTTATTTAAAAATAGAATTGATGTTTATTTTGAGTAAATGCTTTTTTTGGATAAAAATATTTATATATAATGATAGAATATATATATTTTTTTAAAGTAGAGTATTTTAGTATATTCGTTAATAAATTAAATGATTTGATTATGAGATATTAAGAAAAATAATGTTTGATTATATTAGTTTTATTTTAAAACCTAACCTAATATTAACAAAAAAATTATTTCATTTTTAAAAAATTATATTTTTGAAAAACAAACTATAAGAAAAAAAAAATAGATAGTATAAAAGACATTCATAAAACTAGGAGCAAATTATATTCTACTACCCAATGATGAAGAACACGAGAATGAAAGTTACACTTTAGACTTAATATTCAATGAAAAAAGGAAATGCCCTTAAACAAAGACTTGAGCCTGCAATAAATAAGATGAAGACAACTCTTTAGGATAGAAAGAACGGTTATAATCTCATCTATCTTGAGATTCTTAACGATGATTCGGAATTTGACAAAAAGATGAAAAATTGTCGATTGGAGTAGAAGATTAAGGTCATCAAGATGATCAAAGAGGATGGTGATTGTATGAATGAAAATCACCACGCTTCACACATTAGCAAAAGTACCATCAAATAGCAATTGATCAAGAAAACCATATAAACAAGATAACTATAAATTAGAATAAAAAGCATCCGCTAGTATATTTCCAGTGTGAATCGAAACAAACTAAGTGAAAACAAAAAGAGACACTATATAATTTTATCTCATTCTAAATTCTTTAAAAAATGTCTATACTCTAATGCAACCAACCCAAGACACTATGTTGTCACTCTCATAGACTATAACTTTCATTGAAAAGGTTATTAGATATTTTTTCTAACCCGATCAACCAAATGATTTGCAGAAATCATGGCCAATGCACTTGCTAAGGTCGGACCAAATAATCCAAAACCCAAGGTTTACTATTGGACATAACTCATCCACATTCATAATATTAATAGGTCTCATATATAAGGTTGTGACATTAAATAAAAAGTATGGGCGATGTTGTTTTTCATTCATCCTACAAAAATATATAACATATGTGATGATACGAAATAACAAATTAAATATTAAAGATGTAAACTCATAATCATATATATTATTTTAGTTATACTATAAGCAAATGTATTCATATGTCAAATAAACCCAATTTGGAGAAACCCTAATTAATGAGTGCTTCTTTCTTTGGTATATACATTTTTGGATTATATATTTATATATATTTGTTTCCCTATAAACTACTCCAACTAATTAATATTATTATAATGAAAACATAAATAATTAATAACTTTCTCGCCATCCAATAATGCTTTCACATGGCCACAAGGCTTTTCTATGCAAGTGGTTGACACGTGGATGGAAACAATTGGTTGATATTCATATATCTCGATCCCGTGAAACGGGATTTATAATTAAAAATGTTATTAATGCACGCTAGAATCTTTTAAAAAAAATAAAGATTGTGTTGGTTTATGTGTGTATTAATTAATTCTTTTAGAAAACGGTCAGGTGAGGATTGTATTATTTAAATACTATATATATACTAATTGTTTTATGTAAGCTTCTAGAGATGCATGATAATAGAGACGTGTGCTAATTCTAGCTTAGACTTTTAATTCATTTCTTAATATATTTGTTTAGTGTGTATTAATGGTATCTCTTATTAATCATTAAATAATGCATCATTTAGGGAAAGAATAATCAAGAAAAAAAAGTATATGAATAAAGTTGTATTTGGGACTTATCATTTCGTATATAATCAAATAAAATTTAATTTTTTAAATTATTCATTATCCAAAGAAAACAAAAATATTATTCGGACAAATAATTTACAAGCACCAAGATTTTATGCATTAGTATATTGTCTATTCCTTTTTAGAGTCTAACTCTTAAAATGTCATAAAAAAAATATAAAAAAAAATATGTTCTTTCAAGATTTTAACCTTACTAAACTTATAAATAAGATAACTAATTAAACTAAATTACTTTTATTAAATTCAACTATAAAATATTATATATCTTTAAATTAATTGGAAATTTTTTTTTGCTTAATCACCCAACATTACCAAAACCCACCTGACACATAAACTAATCATTGAATGATACGCATAATTCGACTAAAATTATTGAAACTTAAACAACCATTTTTACTAAAAGATGACGAAGTGTAAAGATTCAATATATCAAAATATTATATTAGTCAATTTAATCCAAACATCCCAATAATTTTAGGCATCCCAGTAAAGGCGTCGATTTCACATTCATATAGAAAAATACTACAACAACTAACAATCTCTTTTATACATATGTTGTTGGTTAAAATTCTCAAGTAAACACTCCAACCAAAAAAACAAAGTTATTGAAAAAAATTTAGACTCTTCAATTTTTCTCTAACATGAATTAAAGTATGTCGTCTCATCAAATAAAGTGTAACAACATATAATATGAAAATTATCAATATTTTGCATCACTATCGAACTAAAATGGTTCACCCACTTGCATTCCAACAATATCAATACATGACATGAAAATATTAGACAAAATTGTTATCCGAGGATCAAACATATTCTTAGTTAATTTTTCTTTTGTAAAACACACATACTTGTAAACTTAGATCTGATCATACACGTCAATATACTGTGTCATAAATATTAGACCTTTTATTTATAGAATCAATTGAACAAAAATTAATTTCTAAAAAAAATAATCAGAACTATGTTACATATCTTAAAACTTTAAAATGATTGGATTTTCACCATGGTAATTCTCTAAGAAAACAATAAATAAACAATGGTTATAACAATATTAATAGATGAGATAATATTTATTATTATTATTGTTATCTTTTTTTCTATATATAATTTTTTGGAACATGGTGTTTAATAGTGAATACATTCATATTGAATTATTTGACACAAACAAATTTATACATTCCTTTAAAAGTAACATGATGTTATAAAATATTTCTCAAACAATAATTAACTGCAATATTGTTAACATTAAATTTACAAATATTTTAAATTTGAATTAAATAATTATTCTTTCTCACTATCTTGAAACGAGAGGCCCCACACGTGCGCCAGCAATTGGATCACATTCCGATTAAATGATTTTCGCCACTAACATACAAATTAATACAGTACTAGCGCGTTACCCAAGCAATAGCGACGTTTAGTGGAATTAATTTAATTACTATTTATTTAATTATAAATAACATGATTATAGAAATAAAGTGCATTCTTTTTCTCCAAAAAAGAAATAAAAGCATCTAAATAAACTTCTATTTTAAGATTGTATTATTACATTACACGTATTGAGTTGTACTTGTACATTAATGTTCTATTTCAGCATTTTATTATTAGAATAAAGAAAATATGTTGTTTTATTTGTTACCTGCAAGTATGTACTTTTTATCGTACAATTTTATACTCATTTTGTTTTTCTAACTATATTCTCGAACACTGTGTGTGTATGTGGGCAGACTTGTTTCAGATTCACTTATATGTTTTTTAATTTATAACACATTAATATTTTAAAAATAAATTTATTCTAACTCAAACAAAAATTATATATAAAATTGATCTATTTTATAACGCTAGGTTTAGCTTCCAATTTGAAGTGCGACTAATTCTTGCAAGTTAAAAACATAACCCGCAAACACATTTAATCATTACGCAAAACTTACTGTCTGACGAACTCAAACTCAGTATTTCAATAAGCATGTGGATATCAATTTCTTATTATTATTGCTAGGTTAAAAGAGAATATATAAAAACAATCAATAATGTGTTAATTTCAAATTTTAGAAAAAATAAATTCTAAGAAGATAATTTTAAATATAAAAGATCTCATATCTAATTCTAAAAATCGCTCATATTTGAATATAATAATAGTCAAATCAAATAATAAACCCCATAAGAATAATAATAATCTATAAGAAAAAAGAGGATGAGCCAGCATTATTTCAAATAGGTCAAACCTAATTATACTAACAACAAAACACTGTTCAAAATGAAGCCGTTCATGTGGAGAAATATCGACCATATACATATTTATGAATATATAAATATATAATTATATTCTAATCTATTTTTGTCCCAACTTTCCTTTAAAATGAGATATATTAAGATTATTTTCATTATCTCAACTCTATCACAACTAACCATATCAAATCACTTCAATCGCCTTCTCAATTAATTATTGTTTTTTAATAAACAAAACTTTTATAAAAAAAAAACAATATCATTCTCAATTAATAAAATTTAAGAGTTTTGGAACCCTAAGGCTTGTTTATTTGATTTATCTAATTATAAAATAATATAGCAAGTAATTTTTTTGGGTCAAACTCAAATCATTATTCAAGATATTAATAAATAGGCTTTTGTACTTCTATAAATAACCATATATTTTCAAATAATCCAATCTATAAATAAACTATTGAAAATAATCTCATTAGTATTACTATTTATAATTCATTACATGATTTATTTATTAGAAAAAGATTATGATTGTGATTTTAAAATAATTCCAAATAGCTCAACATGAAAAAAAATATCTAGGACAAATTAAATTATTTAAATGTGGATTTAATGTATGTGAATAAATATAAAGAAGAAGAATATGTTGGTCCCATTCAAAATACTTTTTTATTTCTATTTCTTTATCTGAATCTAATCCAACTACAAAAAAACAAAATTATTTAAAAAAATGGAGTCATTATCTTCAAAGAGTATATTATAGCCATAATTCAAAACACAAGATCCTGAAAGAAATTAATAATTTGAAGACTATTATTAAATAGATAATAAATTTATTAAAAATATATCAAATAATTTGACTTGCTTTTAAGAGCTCATTTGAAATTGTTTTTTTTTTTTAATTTATAAAAAACCCACTTATAATATCTTATTTATTTTTAACCACCTACACTCAATTTATTAATAAAAATTTAAATAACATATTTTTTTTATAAATTAAATATTTTTTTCAAAAATACTCAAGATAATTCATTAGAGTTAAGAGATGCAAGAAACAAGATGCATAAAGATAAAGTGTGTATAATAGTTTAAATTAAATAATAACAAAAATGATTGATCTAAACATGCTATTATCATCACGCTTGGCCCTTGCGGGTTGTTTTATATGGAGTTATTTCAAAATAATCTATTTTTTGGGGGGTGGGGAATAATTGATTAGAAAAATAATTATTTGATCAAATAATCAAAATATTATTTTTATTTTTAACAACAAAGTATTTTAATATGTCAATTTATAATTTGAATCGTGTTTTTTTTATAATAATTAATGAGTTATTGATTTATCTTCAGGTATCCAAATAATTCACATCAAGGATTAGATAATTTTTAAAAGCTTAATTAAATGGATCAGTTAGTGTCTTTTGTATAAGATTATAGGTTATTATAGAAAAAAAAATAAGGGAAGTCAATAATGTTAATATTTTATTTTATAGATTATATCAATAGTCTAAACAATTTCCACTATAATTTAATATATAAATTTTTAAATCCCAATAAAGTGAAAGTCGACAAACAAATCAATAATCATTTCATTTCTACTCTCATTCATTACTTTCATTTAATTCATTAATCAAAATATTAAAATACCTGAAATTATTATTTTTTATTTTATTTATATGTATCAATATCTTTTAGTAGTGTTAATTTGGTATATGGTACAAATTAAATAGGGTATAAGTTATATAGAAGTATAAATTGTAATGTTGTATAAATTGTATACATAGTATAAGTTATATAAGTTATTGATGTTTGGTATGAATTATAAAAATTGGTATAAGTTGTATATAGTTTATAATTTTGTGTTTGGTATATATGGTGGAAAGAGGAAAAAGAAAATTAAATATTAAAATAAAATGTAATATTTTTTTTTAAAGGTTTAGGGTTTATGTCATATATATAATTTTTTATTTGTCTCATTTATCAAAATGACATCGTTTTGATCTCTGAGACAGTAAGTGGGACAGTCTCTTGGGACATCAGATTCTCACTCGATATATAGTATAAGAATGTAGTATAAGTGGTAAAAATATGAATTTAAAATTATTATTATTATTATTATTATTTATTTATATTAGAAATAATATTATTCATTATTATAAATTATTATACTGTTATTATTTAATAATTAATAAAATTTTAATTAAATTACAAAAAATTAATTATAATATAAACTGTAAATTATATTTATTTAATTTGAATATTATTAATAATTTTAATAAAATAAACTTAAAATAAAATTAATATATAAAATAAACAATATTATTTATAATAAGAAAATATATAAAATTACAATTAATAAAGTTATTGTTATAAAAATAAATAAATATTTTTTAATTAAAATATTGAATTATTTAAAAATATATATTAAAAATAATTATATATAATAATAATATTAAAACTAAATAAAATATATTTAATATATTATATAATAATAAGTTATATATAATATTAATAAAAGTATAATGATAAATTAAAAATTAAGGGATATAAAAAAGTGTTGTATACCGAATGAGACTAGTTATAATTTTATACCAAATATGAAGTATAAATTATATAAAGGTATAAATTTATATTAATAGTAAAATCCTAACAAACACTATATAAAAACACTATTGGTATAATTTATACTATACCTACAGTGTTATATCCCTTAATACCTACAACCAATCGAGCAATATTATTTAAAAAAATTATTAATTTTTCAAAATCATTCGAATCATTAATTTTTTTTATCTCTTCGTTTTTAAATGACTCCGAACAAGCACGTATGTTAAATTCAGATTCATATATACTTATATATATAATAATGCTTGATCTCAATTTATGCAAACAACAAATTATAATTGGTTTTGTGAGTGTAAATGAATTGAGTTGTTAATTCAAACAACTACAATTTATTATTTTGTCTTTATCTTTTTAGCACTATATATGTTAAATGTTAAATATTAAATGATTAGTCACTCCGTCAAATACCATAAGAAGCATTAGTGAATACTCGTTTGCATCATCCAGATTTTGACATATCCACTCAATTTTAATCTCTCTTCGTATGTATGCAAGGATAAGGTTAATTTAATCCAAGCTTATATGATTATGATAGAAAGTGACCTACTTTATTTATAATATATATATATATTTTTATAAGAAATAAAAAATTAAATAAAAGAAATTGATAACACGCTAACACCAAATGTCAAAAAAGGCAACATGCATGGATTGTAGGGCTATTGACATAAGTTTAGTTGTAAGGAATGAGCTCTTCAAGATCCTAGAGGACATTTGTTTCTATACTACAATATTTTGTTTACTATACTATATATTATTAGAAGAGTGATATCGGGACTAAATCGTCATCCGATAAGAATTCTAGATTGACACTACGTGTTCGGCTTGTTTGAACCAATTAATCATTTCGATCATTTTTTTTGAACAATGACTTGAAAAGGAACGCAGAATATTCAGTGACCGTATTTGACATATACGTTTATTTCATAACTTTGATGTTATTATTATAACGATTGGAGATGTCTTTTCCAAAAAACCAGTGAAAGCGTTCGAGGACTTATTAATTTTTTTAAGACCCATGTACTTGGTAAAAATCATTTTTTTTTCTAGTTTCTGTTTTCTTCAATGGTTATTCTTCGCTTGTTTTGAGTTCGTTTAATGACACTTTGGACCACCTGATTTCTTAAAAACGACTATTATCTTATTTATATCATTGCATATAATACATATATATCTTCTCCTGTCAATTTAATATTCCCAAAACTAAAACTAAAAACATTTAAGAGAGGAAGGCATGATTCATTTAAAATTGAGCATAGACAACATTTAAGACACATGTTTTGATGACACATTGTAAAATATAATTCTTTCTAAACTGGAGGTTAGTTTTGATAATAAAAAAACAAACTATTTTGCATCTTTACCTACTTATATATTATTCATTTTGTCACGGGGTGACCCTAAAGTCATCCCATGAATGTTAAGTGGAATATCGTGAAATCTTTGTCAAAAGTATTATTTCTAGATGCATATAAATTAACTTTAAACCCAATACAATATATATTCTTGATCAAGTAGGTTTGGAATCTTTTCAATACCCTAAAGCTCTCTTTGATTATACATAAATCATGATGTGTGCTTATCAAGGAGATTTGAGACCCCCAATTTTTAATCCATCAATTCGTCCTAAAGCTTCTGCATGTTAAATTTCTTCTTAACAATTAAAAAAGAGCAATAAAATAGAGGGTCTACTTGTTGAAGTCATTTTTAAATTGATAAAAAATCTTGTTAAGACTCATATAATATATTTCTTCCCCCATTCTAATTTTGCCCATTACTTACCCGAGAAGTTTGTTTGGTATAAGGTTGTTTAAATAATCATGGGATTATTTAAATAACTTTTGGTCTAGATTTTAAAAAAAATAATATTTTTTTATAAAAAGACTTAAAAGATAATAGTAAACAAAAATTAAAAATTAAAAGATATTTTAGATAATAAATTGAATGATTTAATGAATCGATTAAAGAAGTAATGAAACTAAGATTTATTTGAAATTATTTAAAAAATTACAATCGAAACCATGTTTATTTAATATGATCATATGAATTTTCCATATTCAAATTTTGCTTGATTAATCCTTCATCTCACAAATTCTAATATGTCAATTGTGAGAATCTATCTCAATCAGTCAAAAGAACATTTTAAGAGTAGTAATTTTAATTACAACTTAAAAATTAAGTCTTTTTTATTCCAAAATTGTATAATTGAATATCTTAACTTACGTTATTTCATATAACCTATAAAATTCACTTTGGTTATAGCTCTCCTAAATGAAAATCAATTATTTTATTGTTTAATTTTCTGAATAACATTTTGTAGTGATAGGTAGTTTAATTCTATATTAAGATTAATTGACTATTTTGACAAAAATGCCCATGTGGTACACGATATAATAGGATAATTTGGGAAATTAAAGTTGGGGAAGCCGCCAACTATTTGTCCATACATATATAGGCGCCTAATACTACAAAAGAAAAAAAAGGAAATTAAAGTTCTATTTAACTCTAAACAAAATAGGGAGTGCAACTATTTCTTATTTCGAATCAACAAAGGAAAAATACCACATGTCAGCTGTTGATTGGTCAATATATTATTTTATTTTTCTACTTATATTTCATCCGCATGGCAAATCAATATTACATTTATGGTATTTTTAAAATAAAGTTAATGGGTTAATTTGAAATCAAATTTGTTTAGACTTTAACTAATGTGCACAAATTAATTGTAATTATATTAAGAAAACAAGATAAACAAATAAATGTGTTAAACACATATTCTTAATGACTGATATAATTTTATTTAAATTAGACATATCAAAATTTGACTATCATAATAATAAATATAACAACTTACATTGCAAAAGAATGTCCATACAAACACAATTATAAAACAAACACAATAAAAATATATACTTATTTATAAGAATGTCAAGTGAAATAACCAGCTAATAAAATATGCTTAACAATGTGTATTAATTTTTAAACAACTATTGTAACTCAGAAGTCACAATTATTAAGTGTTTGTATTTTTTTTAAAAAATACATCTATATTAAAAATGATAGAAAACCGTTTAAGCATAACGACAAGAGCATGACATTAAGAGAAAATAAATAAAAATTAAAACTAAAACTAAAATTAAAACTAAAAAAACGTTACTCAATAAATTATCGAGTTCGTAAGTTCTCGAAAAGAACGATTAACTCCCCGACGGACTCTACCGGCTTTCCGGAATGAATATCGGAAAGCATCATAATAATAACATTATGAATGATATGCATTGAACGACTATGATCAATGAAAGTTCGACAATTTCTCTCAAACTAGATATTCCAAAAAATAATTGATGGTAACTCATTTTTGTAGGCCTGTCATATTAGCCGCATCGATCCAAATTTTCCAACAGCTACCCAAAGACTCGGACATCACCCAATGAATTACATTGATACCCCACAAAAGACTCCAGATACTAGACACCCATCGACAATAAAAAAATAAGTGAGTTGCCGATTCAACCTCCTCGTGACACATACGACAACGACTAACCACAATACAACATTTTTTCATACACATATCATCCATAAGAATTCTAGTGTGAATAACGCTTCATCCAAAGAACGAAATCTTGAATAAATTATTTGATTCCGAAAGTTTCTCCAACAAAAATTATATGAACTTATCTTAGCGAACAACTTGTAGCAATGTCCCACATGAAAATTATACATGTCTTGTCAACGCATAACGTCTTGTTCAGACAGGGACACTTGTTTGCGTCCTATCAAAAGTAAAATTCTATTATGAGATGAACTCTTTATAATGTTTAAATCATTCTATATCTAATTCAGCTAGCGAAATCACTAGATCGATGATAATATATGTTCTTAATTGTAACATTTCTATATATAGCAATAGAAACAACCTCAAGATACGTTGTAGTTAGACTTTTGATACAATTATTAAGTGTTGGTAACCTACATAACTCCGTAGAAAATTGAAAAACACAACTATGATATTTCCACAAATTTTGTTATGCAAGTATTTTTAACAATTTCTTAGTTGCAAATCTATGCTGAATTTCTTTTTTCAGTTGTCATTTTAGTTAAAATTTACAAGTATATTTTAATATGCAAATTATTCTTTTTATTGGAGGAAACAAATTATTTCTTAAACTTTCTTCATATATTTTAAAAGGATTAATCAAATTTAACTAATTACTCCACAAAATATATCTTAAGATGGTTTGAAAATAGAAGGGTTGGGAGAATCGATAATTGCTTCATGTTGTATTGTCCTTTAAATTATTTTATAGACATTTATGCGAATCGATAATTGCTTCATGTTGTATTGTCTTTTAAGTTATTTTATAGCGTAATTAACATTTATGCGAAGTTGGTATACTTTTTCACTTGCAAACGATTTACAGTGATTTTTCAACCTCTTTCAATGTGCAATACATTTATATTGTTCAACTTCGTTTAATAATCTATGCTCATCTCTAGTACTACCATATTTGTTACTATATCTTGTGTGGCTTTCATTTCCGAGACAAGTTTACACTTAGTCCTTTGGAATCCACTTTCATATTAGTTACTTCACAAGTGACGACAATAATACTATTGCTTGTCATTCCCACCGTGTCATTTAGGATCTCAACCTCGACATGGTCCTCAACATCCCGTATGTCTTACATCCATCGACTGAATTTGTGGTCTCAAATCCATGTGCACATTTATGTCGCATTGACATATTCTATTCTCTCATGGGCTCTTTTTGCTTTTAGTGATCGATCTCCTCAAATAATGCAAAAGCCCCACACAGATCAAAGCCGATTATACTTTCTATAGGTGTTACAACTTGTAAATATCAACTAGTCCTACCATTCCCAATCCAACTCCTAAAATGAAAATGATATGATTCAACTAGATAAGCTTATCCACGTAGAAGAATAATACCTTTTCGACAATCATTTTCAAGTATCATACTTGTTTTTTACTTGTAATTAAAGCATGTTAATTAATAGATGTTCTTACAACTTTTGTTACCACAAATCTTCTCAAAACTGGGATCATTTCTATTTCCCATTCTCAACTATAATTTAAGTCCTTGAAGGCTGGCTACCATGTTTCCTAATGAAGTCCAATTTTTTTTTTTTATTGGTTATCCTAATTATTTATTTCTTTAGATTAATTTCATTGAATTAATGCAATGAGGTATGGAGTAACACGAGTCGATCAATAGATTCTATCTCAGAATTTCCTTTTTCCCTTTTTGTTAGGCTAAGAGATAATCAGTTGTTTGGATTTGACTGGAAATGAAAAGTAACAAATATGGGAAAATTATGATCCATTAATATTGACAGATGGGAATAACGTGTGGAATATGTTTGCTTTTATTGGCCGTTAAGTAGCTAACTTAGCACTTATACTATTATTCTTTTTAATTAAATTAAATGAGTAAAATTCTAAGTCTAAATTACAATATAAAAAATTATAACAAAAGAAAATTTCGCTTTCTATAGAGCATCCAACATACGTGTACGATGTCGACGTAAAAAAACATTCATCAAAAGTTTAGATTGACATAATACGATTGCACGATATAAATTAAGAAACGTGTATTTTCTTTGACCATTTACAATAAATATGATATAATAAGTAAAATGAACAATTAATTGATGAGTTGTCTTTATCCATCCTTTCTTATTCAAAAACCCTAGCTAATTTCCATTCATTACTAGATTGTGACATACACTGTCACTAAGTTTATCTTTTGTGTTTGAAGCCAAATCATATAACTCCCAAAATGAGTCTTTCAAACTATCCTTCTTGCAACAACCACCACTTCACTTCTCAACCTTAATTTAGCCTCTTTAGTCTAAATACAATGTTTGGGTTTTTTTTCTTCTTATTAAATAATAACCCAAATTAATTTTAGTTGTTTTATGACGAATCGAATAAAAAGAAGGAAAAACAAAGCGATTGATTGATTGATTGATGTGATCGAAGGGATCAATGAGTTCGATGATGAAGTATTTTGGTTAATTCGATCTATAGGTGACGATTTAATGAAGGAATAATCTATGGTAGCTTTAAACTTGTTATGGATTCTATCTTTTATTTGATTCTTTCCATTTCTGGTCCATGGTATAGAATACTATATTATTATAAATATTTAAATTGAAAAGAGGGAATATAATAATATTTATGATGAGATATTGATATTTAAAAAGAGTTCAATGCCTCTAGGCTTCTTCTTTTACTTTGGGAAGGAATAGAGAATACTTATGCTAGTTGGAGATGGCTCCACGCTTACATAATTGAGAGAATCAATCAATCAAACTAAATTCCATTTTTTCACATCTTTCATATCTCACTTCCAAACACCCCCTAACCCATGTTACCACTAATTTTCTTAAAATTCATTACATACAAAGATTGAGATTTTGAGTTGAATTTTGGAAACATGTTAAATGAAGTTGGGTCACCTTATTTATTGAACCAAATTTATCTAGTACAAAAAGTTATGTATACGTGATAAAAGTCAGCTTAAGAGATCAAAATGTCACAAGTTCGATTCAATCTAGAAGAGTTTTGAATTTAAACGGGAGGTCATGGATGTAGAGTGTCATGCTAGTTATACTTTAATCTCAATTTTTTTTTTTATGTATACAAGTTATTCAGTATTTGTATTTAAAGATCCCCACATTAGTATTCCAAAAAAAAAGTTTTTATCTTTTTAATTACCTAACTAACTTTATTTCCCAATTAAGAGTTTAATTTCTATTTATTGAGTTTGCAAGGTTATGCTTTAGTTACTGTTTTTAAGTTTTGATTTGAAATAAAGTAATTGAGCATGTTCTAAAATTAATACTGGAAAACCAAAAATAATTAATGAGAGCATGTTCTAAAATTATTGTTAAACAAGAAGGCTATTTTGTCCAATAAAATACCATGACAACAATTTATGTATATATCTATATATATCACCCTCAAACATATAAAAGGTTATTAAATTTAATGCTAAATCTCCACATACGTGTGATAAGTTACTAAAAATAGAATAAATCTAATTTCAATTTACTTATAAAACCTTGATATTTTGTGATTGTTTTGATGTTAATTATATTCTCACTTTCGAACCGTGGCTTTTTATCTAATTTATTTATTTTATTATTATTTTTTAAAGATGTTCTATTTTATTAGAACATTTTTTTTGGATGGGTTAAAATCTTAATATAAATCTTCCCTTAAATAAATTATTCAATAAATTATTAAACTCGTAAATTAAAAAAAAAATTATTACTTATCACTCCATATTTTCGGAATGAATCTTAGAAAACGTCTAAACCTATTCCATTAAATTAAAACCGAATCAGATAATTTGATCTTCTAGTTAAAACCTTTGTAGTTGATCTAATTTCAATTTCTTAAAACATATTTAAATATAAATTACGATAAGTTTAATTAATTATATGATATAAAAAAGTAGACGGTTTTGTGATTAGTCAAAATGTCAAAGGCAAGAGCTCTCTGATGAGGACTTAGTCAATTTTATGCTTCTGACCCGTCCACCAAAACGTGGTCTACATTTCCCCTCTCTCTCTCTAGAGAGAGAACAAACTACACGCAATTTGTCAAAAGAAAAAGCTTAACTCATCTCATTATTATTTTAATTTTTTTTATTTTCTAATTTTTAAAAGAAATAATAGATAAGAGAGTATTGAAGAAAAGAATGAGAAGGATGGAATTAACCCAATTTTCTTTCTCAATCATTATTTTTTTAATACAACAGAAAATAATATAAAAATAAAAACTAACCTAAATTTTATTCTCTTTTTTTACTTTTTTTAATATTTATAATAAGAGAAATCATATGAGTAAAAAATTTGGAGTAGAATCTGAAATTGAATAACCTAATTGGCCTATAAAATGAAAAATTTCTCTTTGTATTGTACTAGATCATTTTCTTTTCATTTTCTCTTCCAATTTTTCTCCGATTTCATTTAAGTTAAAATTATTATTATTGTTATTATTAAGTGAATAACCTAATTGGTCGATAAAATTAAAAAAATTCTCTTCACACCATTTCATTTTTTCAATTAGTGATACCAGGTCATTCCCACTCCCAATTTCCCCTAGTTTCACTCCGGTTTCACTTAAGTTAAAAACTATTATTATTGTTAATATTAATTTGTCTAGACTCTAACCTAGTTTTACTATTAAAAATTCCCCATTCTCTTAATATTATCGAATTTTCTAACTTATTATTTAAATATATTATATTTTACATTTAAGCAACTTGATTTTAATAATAAACTTATATAACTAAGAGCCGAAATGAACAATTAAAAAAATTAAAAAAATTAAAAAAAATAATAATAATAGACAAAGTTGAATATAGGCTAAGGGAAAGCCCAAAAAGGGATATAAGAAAGCACTCTTTCACTTTCACACGTAAACACGTGTTCACACCGCCTATTACCGGTTAACGGTCACTCCCCCTCTCTCCCTCTTCTTCTATTCTATTCTCTTCTCCCGAATCCGAACCTCCTCCAAAGTCCCGCAAGCTGTTCCGTGGGTCCCACCACCACCACCATTTTTCTCTCTCTTCCGCCATTACCATTCTCTCTCTCTATATTAGCATAAACAAGACGGCTATGGAAAACGCTAATTTTCGTTTCCGTATAATTATATATATATTTACAGATGCAACTATGCGTATTTCCTTGTGTAATGTTAAGGACAAATACTAATTATTAGGAGATATATAGAGAGAGAAAAAGGAGTTTGCCTTCAAATCCTATCTGTTGTGATTTGCACACAGAGAATCTAAAAGGAGTTTCACAAAGCTAAGTACTGAAACACTAATGTATACATACAAAAATAGATAAAACGACCTGCCGGAGGACGGCAACGGCGACGGCGACGGAAAAAGCGACGGCGAGGAAGATTTGGATTCATGTTCGTATAAAATTTCATCCAATCTGTGTTTGTTGTAAGTTTTCTGTATCATTTCTTCTTTCAATTCATTTGCTGCGGCGGTTAATAAATCGTAATCGGAAATGATTGTTAGTTTTCTTCGTTAACAATATGCAGATCTATTCAATTTACTTTGTGATTGAATCTAGAGATGAATTTTAGATTTGCTATTATTTTGGCTATGATCTGAGATTGAAAGATCTGTTCTAGCTGTTTTTCATCATCACAATCGAATCGAATCGTAGTATTTATTAATTTGAGTTCCTTGAAGCGCATTGACTTGTCAATGAAATTTATGATTCATCTCTATTGACTAGTCTAATAGTTGTTAATTTTTGTTTCTGTAACGTCTGGTCTTCGTCATAATTCACTTTGAATGTTCTAATTGGTTTGAACAATGGATGTTCTAAAGAGATTGAGTAGTAACTGCCTTTCTTTTTCTCTTTTTCAATTCCCGATTGCTTTTTTCCAGAAGACGAGTGGTGCTGGTGCGCTGTATTGGAGGAAGGCTTTGCTTGTTTGTAGATGTCAGTCATTTGGTAATTGATTTGATTTGATTTGATTTGATTTCTCCATTGGTTGGATAGCTTAGATATGTTGGAAGACCGTTCTTGTTTGGTTTCGAGAGGTTATTCAGCAAATTGTGGAAGGAAACACTGCTGGGCTTGTATGAGTTGCCGGCATAATAAGATTGCAATCCAGAATGGAAAACGGCCATTAGTAAATGATCTCGAAGATACAGAAGATGATGAAGATAAAAGTAGTGCTAATAAGTTGCCTAGTTTATTGGGGGATGACCTATCTATGGCAGCAGTTGATCAATCTGGATCTGATGGCCACCGTATGCATCGTAATGGAAAACGGCCATTAGTTTTCGAGATTGAGGAAGATGAACATTTCACTAACAAGTTGCCTAAGCTATTGGAGAATGACCAGTCCGATGATCACCAGAATCAAGCCGGGAATGATGGCGGGAATGATCCAGATTTGGATTCACTTATAGATGGGCTCGACAGGGACACATCGATCAGTTCTTTGATCCGATGTTCGAGATCGGATTACGGGTCAATTGCATCAGTAAATCGGGGGTTCCGTAGTTTAGTGAGAAACGGAGAACTCTACAAGCTTAGACGCCAGAATGGTGTGGTTGAGCATTGGGTGTATATCTCTTGCGATCTTCCCGCATGGGAAGCTTTTGATCCAAATCGGAACCGTTGGATGCAATTGCCGGCCATGGATTCAAACGTGTCGTTCTTGTATACAGATAAAGAATCATTGTGCGTTGGCACTGAACTGCTTGTATTCGGAACAGAGTTCATGTTAAACGTCATATACAAATACAGTCTTTTAACCAATTCATGGTCATCTGGAATGCAAATGAATTTCCCGAGATGTCTATTCGGTTCCGCCAGCAACGGCGAGATCGCAATTATAGCTGGAGGATGCTCCGGCGCTACTATCCTCAGCAACGCCGAGATGTATAATTCCGACACCGGAATCTGGAAACCTCTCCCTTGTATGCACAAGCCGAGGAAAATGTGTTCCGGCGTGTTCATGGACGAGAAATTCTACGTAATCGGAGGAATCGGAGGAAATGGAGGGAGTGATTCGAAACTTCTGACGTGTGGTGAAGAATTTGACTTAGAAACCGAAACGTGGACGCATATTCCGAACATGTCTCCTGTAAGGATCTCTAGGGAGAATGAGATGATGCCGGCGACATCGGAAGCGCCTCCTTTGGTAGCTGTTGTTGATAATGAATTGTATGCGGCTGATCATGCGGCCATGGAGGTGAGGAAGTATGATAAGAGTAGTAGGGAGTGGGTTACTGTAGGGAGATTGCCGGAGAGAACTGCGTCTATGAATGGATGGGGATTGGCGTTTAGGGCTTGTGGAAGGCGTCTGATATGTATTGGAGGACCGAGAGCAGCGACTGTGAATGGATTTATTGAAGTGAATTCATGGATTCCAAGTGAAGGTCCTCCCGGTTGGAATTTGCTTAGTAGGAAACAATCTCCTACTTTTGTTTATAATTGTGCTGTTATGGGTTGCTGAAATCAATCAATCAATCAAACAAACAAACACTCGAGAATCAAGATGATGAATTGATGATCATACTCTTCTCTGCTTGCTTAAGGGGTAAACTTACTGTCACTTTTTTCATTTTTTTTTTTCAGTTTTAAACTTTTTTTTTTTTTTTACTGTATTTCCCTGCTTGGTATGGGGGGCGGCAGAGGAAGAAGGGAAAAAGAAACCTCAAGTTTACTCAAGATTCAACACAATGTTTTATCTGGAGGAGGGTCTTGATTTATACTTTTTAAAGATGTATCATTTTTTTTAACCAATTGAATTCATTCCCCCTCTCCTGTTTCTATCAGGTATTAAAGCATTGTTAAATGGGTCTATAAATCATTTAAATTTCTAAAAATAGGTAAAAAGGTAATGTTAGTTTGATGTGATGATTAATTTGAACTGGGTTTAGGTAATTCTTTATTGGGTAATTGTTGGGGGTATGCAATGGCTTAAGGAGGAAGAGAGAGTGTGGGGGGTGTTTGTCTTTTAGTTTGGAAATTTTGTTCTTTTTGGAGGAATTGGTTGGGTGCAGTGACCCTTGATTTCCTTAATTAAAGGAAGGAAGGAAGGAAGGGGTTTGGAAGTTTGGTGGAGAGTGGGTGGTAGTAATGTGCTGTCATTTGCTGGATCCAGCTGGAGATAGCGATATGTGTGTTCCTCTCTGGCTTTCTCAAAAAGGGCTTCACTTGATAATCATTTTTGTGCCTTTGAGATGTCCTTGTCTCTATGTTCGTAACCATTAGCTTAAACTTCCAAACTTTATACGGATTTTTCAAAACACCATGTTAATTATGATAATAATAATAATAATAATAATAACACCTAGATGTCATCTCACTAATTTTCTCTCCTCTCCTCTTCTCTCCTCAACAATTATAATATTAAAAATAAAACATTAACCCTCTTTCTATCTATATGATCAACGACTAGATACCTCTAAGGATTAATAGAAGAAATAATAGGGTTTTTGAGGATATTGATGAGGTGTGTTGATAAGGCTGAGGTTGTTGATGATGGTTGGATTCGATTCGCGGGACAGAGTGTCGGATGCAAGCTTCCAGTTCTAATTTCAAGGCTTTGAAGGATACTCTCTCATGCATCCTTTTTGAGTTTTGTGCGGGGATTATTAAAGTGTACGAGACAAATCTGACATTTTATTTATAGTTTCTTGTCTTGGTCCTCAATGCAACTGATAATAACAAGGGTTCACGGAACTAAGTTTTCTAGAGAAAAAATTGTATAAAAAATGTTTTTTTTTATTCACTGAAAAGATATGGCTGTTTATACCCTTAAAAAAAAAAAATACGCATCCACTACTAACTTCGTGGTTAAATGTTAAAAAAACTAAATTAAACATGATTGATTCTTAAAATGTCTAACAACTTGACTACACTAACTTATTGGACGGACAGACTCACCATTTCAACATTTTCTCCATTAAACTAAAGAATGGAATTTAGTTTAGTACTATGCAAAACACATGCCAAGCGAACCTCTGAGCCTCACACACACATTAAGTTTCAATGATTTTGTCATTATATTAGCAATTTGATTTTGAATGGAACAATTAGCTAACTTAACAACTCCTTTAGTAAAATCACTACTAAAATCACGGAGAAAGTAAAACCTGACATCAATGTGCTTGCTACAACTATGAAAAACTGGATTCTTAAAAAGAGCAATACTTAAACTGTTATCGCGCAGAGTATTATTAATGTCCACTCACCATTCTCTGACCAATGAAAATACTCTAGAATTCTTTGTAACCAGATTGTGTGAGTTGATGCTGAAACTGCTACAACAAATTCTGCTTAAGTCGTGGATAATGTAACAATTGCCTGTTTTTTGATAGCCAAGTCACATCAACAGAACCCAACTAAAAAACATATTTTGATGCATTCTTACGATCGTCCAAATCACCAGCATAGTCACTATCTGTGTTTTTCAAACTTTGTTGCATTGTGATGAACTTCTTCAAGATAGTCCATATATCGAGTAAGTTGACTTACAATAAACATAATATAAGGTTGTGTTGTTGTAAGATACATGAGACTGCCAATTAGCTGTTTGTACTGACTACTATCAACATTATTTTCACTCCCATCTTTAGTAAGTTGAGAACCAGAAGCATCTGAATTATGAACTGCATTGCAATTAGCCATTTCAAATTTCTCCAATATACTTTTTGTGTATTTTTTTTGACATATAAAAACGTCTTCTTTCTTCTACATCACTTCTATCATAATAAAATATTTTATCTACCCAAGATTTATCATGTCGAATTCTTGAATCATTGAACTCTTAAATTTGTTAAACATTACTTCATCATTACCATTGAATATGAGATCATCAACATAGATACAGACGATGATAATTTTACATTCACCTCTCGTCTTGACAAAAAGTGTATGTTCACAAGGACATCTAAGAAAACCTTTTCTGTTAAAATAGGCCTCTATGCAACTGTACCAGACTCATGGAGTTTGTTTGAGTCCATATAGAGTTTTTTCAGTTTGTAGACTTTATCTTCTTCTTCTTTACCACATAGTCAGGTGATTGTGCTACAAAAACTTCCTCACTGAGCTCTCCATATAGAAATGCTGACTTAACATCAAACTAAAATATCGTGCCACATGAGCAAATACTTCTTCATAATCCACTCCATGCTTTGAGTGTTTTGTTACCAAATGGGCATTGAGCTTCTCTACTTCTCAATGTTCATTCAACTTTGTATTGTAAATCCATTTCACTCCCACCTTCTTTGCATGAGCCGATAAAACAGTCAACTCCCAAGTATTGTTTCTTTCAATAACAACAATCTCAACATCCATTGCAACTCTACATATGGTGCACTCTTTACAACATATTCAAAGTACATATAATTAGTTGAGGTTGCCATCATTGCAAAGAACGCAACATCATCATCTTGTTCTTTATTTGAGAGACCTTCTCCACTGATGTAACCTCCCATCCACAATATAATGTCTTCTTTCTCTTATTTGAGCAATTGGTGAAAGATAACTCTCATTGGACCTTGAAGCCTAACTTAATGGTGCAACAACAACAGTTTGAATTGTGACATCAATACTTTCTTCCACAACTTCAACTTGCACAATTTCTTCAAGTGTAGAAAAGTTGAGTCTTCTTCTTCCCATTATAAATCAATAAGTACAATTTTCTCATTTTCTTTATCTCACTGCCAACTTTCATATCTTCAAACGCCACATCACGACTTACTATATGTTTTTGTTTTTGATTCTTCACTGACCCAAGTAGAATGCATTTAATACTCTTGTCATCCAGCTTGATGCGTTTACTGTCAGGAATATTATTATGAGAAATGCAGCAAAAAGAGTAATACAATACTTAAAAGGGACGTATGATTCTCTACAAGAAGGGAGAAGATGTAAAGCTTGAAAACTACACAAATAATGACTATACTAGTGACATGGATGATCATAAAAGTACATCTGGATATGTTTTTCAGCTTGGTTTTGGTGTCGTGTCTTGGCTATCAAAGAAACACACAATTATTACATTGTCCACAACTAGAGTAGAATTTGTTGCATCAACTTTAGTAGCAACTCAAGCAATCTGGTTATGAAGAATTCTAGAGTATCTTCATCAATCAAATAATGGTGAGTGCATAATTATACTTTGCGATAATATTTAAACCATTTCTCTTTCTAAGAATTCAGTTTTCCATGGTCGTAACAAACACATTGATGTCATGTTTAATTTTCTTCGTGATCTTATTAAAGAAGGAGTTGTTAAGTTAGCTCATTGTTCCAGCCAAATTCAAGCTGGTGATATAATGACAAAACCACTGAAACTGAATGTGTTTGTGATGCTCAGAAGTTTTCTTGGCTTGTGTTCTGCATCAGTTCTAAACTGAATTTCATTCTTCAGTTTAAGGAAGGAAATATTGAAGTGGTTTGTCCAATAAGTTAGTGTTAGTCGAGTTTTTAGCAAGTATGTTCTTTCAGGAATCAGTTGTGTTTAATTTAGTTCGATTCTTTCTTTCTGCAACTCTATTTTATTGTGGAGTATATAAAGTTGTTAGTTATCTTTGTATGTCATTGTCGCTTTTCCACTGTTGTACATAGGCTTGATAGATCCACATATGTCATAATGCACTAGTTGAAGAACTTGAGTAGCTCTCCATGTAGTCTCTAATGAGAAAGGACATTTGTGTTGCTTCCTTGTAAACACACTTCACATACTTTAAACATGACTTTAAGTTAAGGTAAGCCATTTACCATCTCCTTTTGTTGAAGAAGTCGGACGCTTAGTTCATATAAGAGAATGAGAATTAATATGATTGATAGAAGTGCAGTGTTTGATTAAGATTATCTAATCATTCTCATTCTCATTGATAATGTTTGAATATATTAAAAAGAAATTATTACTATTATTTTGTAATCCAAATTATTATTAATATCTCAATTTTATTTTTACTATATTTTATTTAATAAAAAATAAAAATATTATTATGTTTTACATTATAATTTTATTTAAATATATAAAATATTTAAGTATGTCATAATTTTAAAAAATGTAAACACATAATATCTTATCATACTAAGTACATTGTTTCTTTTTTAAAAAAATACTTATAAAAAAAAGTAGTTGAATTATTTTATTTTTTTTTTTATGAATTACAAATAAAAAATTGTCAAACATACATAAATAATATTAGACAAAGTCTTTAAAATATTATATATATATTAAATAGTGGATCAAACAAATTTAGGTTAAATATAATGTTTACTTAATAACATATATTATAATCTTGTATAATTTTTTAATAACATATATATATTTTTTTTATAATAATGGCGTGGGGGCAACGTGGCATGCCACATAGGATTCTTGGACTTATTTTCGCTACACATTCGCTGAGTTTATCATCCATCTAATTATTATTTTTTTTATGAGTGAATTAACATTATAAAGGAGAAAGTAGACTATACGGGAATGAAATTCATTCCTCCAAATTTAGAGGGGAGTAGATGATTTCTTAGTATTTGGTAATTAAATCAATAGGGTGGAATTAAACCCATTAATCAATCACCTCAATTTATTCTATTTCCCAATCCAGAGTAAAAAAAACACGTACCAAGCATGCCCAAGTGACCATATCGGCGATGCCAAAATTGAACCACATCTTCAGCAACAGAGAAACATATTTCATTCTTCTTTATATTTGCAAAGAGCTTGAACATTCGATTTGAAGACATTATAATTTATGCAACAGTCCTCTATGATCATGGTAAAGTGTGCACTTCCCTTGTTAAATAACAATTTTCAAACCCTTATCAACTAGCTGCCCAATGCTCAACATATTGTTTGTCAAATCTAGAACATATAATACACTAGTGATGACCCGAGTAATACCATTCACAATCATCACAACAATCCCTTTTCCATCACTTTCACTCTTGAGTTGTGACTTAGTTTTATTGTTTCTCTAAAACCTTCATAAAAAACTGAAAACAATTCTTTCTTGCCACTCATGTGGTTGCTGTAGTCTGAATCAATTTATCACATAGATATTTCATATTGATTTGTCTTTCCTTCATCTATATAAGACATCAAACCATTATTTCTTCTGTTTTCACATATTGTGTCTTCTTTTGTGATTTTCCTAGACATTCATACTGAAAATGTCCAAGCTTATGACAACCAAAACATTCAATAGTTGACTTGTCAAAGTTATTTTTCCCACTTCCTCTAACTCAAAAGATACCATGTATCCATTCTCTTTAAGACCCTCTCATGTGTAACCTTTAAGGCATGCTTCTCATCAACATGTGCGGTCATTCGTTTCTCATGAACTAATAAGTTGTTTTACAGTTCATCAATTGAAATAATAGTGAGATCTTTTTGAATCTTCAATTGAACAAACTATATAGATAAAATTAGGGATTCATTGATCTTAGTATCTTTTCAACAATATCCTCATCACTTACCTTTCCCTTGTGTTGCCTCGTCTTGTTGACAATGGTTAAGGTATGCAAAAAGTATGCATTCACAAACTCTCCTGCCTTCATATGTAATACCTAAAAATCTCTTTTGAAAACTTGCAATTGTGATAGTAGAACACGATCAGTTTCTTGATTCTTCTTCTTCATAGAATCCCAAATGTTTTTGGCTGATCCAGTATCTAGAATAGTCTAAAAAATTGTTCTATCAATAGCCTGAAAAATATAGTTTTTTGTCTTCAAATTCTTCAGTTTCGCATCATTATATGCCTTCACCTTAGCTTTAGCAACTTTCTCTTCTAGTTCAGTTAAAATTCCTTCTTCTACGATACCCCAATACTCTTTTAATATAGGAAAATCATCCATGAACATGGACCAATGATAAAAAAACCCATCAAACTCTGGAATTCATGGTTGAACAAAACTACTTTCTATTGTCATTCTTCACTCAAATCACTCACAAATAAGACTATGACTTTTTACACTCACAAGATTTTCTGACAAACCAGTTCTAGTTGGCTCTGATACCAAATCTAGAGAGAAGAATGTATAGAAAATGTATTATTCCTTTTTATTCAATAGCTGAAAAGAGACGTTTATTTATAACTTTAAAAAAACAGAAATATAGGATCTACTACTAACTTCGCGGTGTTACTAGTTACATGAATCAAAAAAACTAAATTAAATATAACTAATTCCTCAAAAGAAATATTTGTTAAAAACTCGACTAATACTAACTTATTGAACAAACCACTTCAACAAGTTTTAGAGTGAAAACTGGATATTCGGCAGAGCACAACCATTTCTAAGGGCTAATGTTTTCTTCTCATTAAGAATTCTATTGATTTTCTCCCATATTATGTTATCATTATTCAAGATTCCCAAATTTGTGGCTCCAAGAATGTGTGCAACCTTTTGTGGGGTTCCTTGGAGTTTATTTTAGGCATTTGTTTCAATGGACTAAGTCCTAATTATAAAAGGGTTGGGAGTTTGAGACCAGTGTATTTCAACAATAAGACTTTTTTCAAAGTGGTGCATGTGTTGGAGATTTTCCTATGAGAAGGATATCCTTTCAATGTCCTTAAATCTTGCTAAGACATTCTCCAACCCACCTGTAATGAAACTCAAATTAGGCCTTTGAACTACAACCCACCATATTCGGCCTTTGAACTACAACCCACCATATTCTCAACTGCATCATTAGTATTCCATCAAAATTTCTCTCCAACAAAAGTATATATGCGTTTGTAAAGTTCAAAAACTCAAAAAAGAATTCAAACTTTTAATTTTCTCTTTAACCCTTAATTTAAGTGAATTTTTATATATATATATATATATATTATCAAAATAACAAATTTGGGCTCCTTAGGGACCAATTGTAATTTAGAACATCTTTTTTTAAACATCAAAATTTGGGGCTCCTTATTGAAGTAAATTGTAATTTGGGACATCTTTTTTTGAACCTCACAATTTGGGGCTCCTTATTAGGACCAATTATAATTTGAAACCTCTTCTTTTGAAACTTACAATTTAGAGCTCCACATTGTCAGGTTTGTACAAAATGAGGGTTTGTCCGTAATTTTTTTTTATTACATGGCATTTATCATTAAAAAATTAACAGTGACATTTACTTCTAAATGTCACTTTTTTTAATAAATGACAATTCATTAAAAATAAAAAATAAAATAAAAAACCCTACATCCATCCCAACTCAAATTAAACTCCATCCTTTGCACCATAGTTAGACTCCCCTACCATTTACCTTGCGACGCTCGACTACCCACATTCTACCTTGACTCTCCTCCTATTTATATATATCGCGATGAAATGAAGTTGAGTCTGGTTTAGAGAATTTAAAATATGTGTAACTATTAAATTTTTAATTATAAAAGCCACGTAATATATTTTTTTGACAGACGTACATGTTCGTTAGGGTAAAACCCCATTTTGTACAAACCTGAGAATACGGAGTCCCAAATTGGGAGATTCGAAAGAAAAGGTCCCAAATTGCAATTGACTCCATTAATGATCCCTAACTTGTGAGGTTCAAAAGAAGAGGCCATAAATTGCAATTGATCTTTAAATAAGAAGTCTCAAATTGTGAGGTTTAAAAGAAAAAATACCATGCAATTAACCCCTAATAATAAGAAGTTTCAATATATTATTTCAGTCTTTAGTTTTTTTGTTTTTGTTTTTTATATGATTTATTTATATATGCCTTTGAAGATGTCCTTTTATTAGAGCCTTGTACCTTATAATTTGATTCTTCAGATTTTAGGCTGTGACATCATGAATCTTCTTGAGTAATTTATACCTCGGTCATGGACTTTTGACTTGTTATTTATTTTCTTCTCTTCTAACGTCTTTTTTCCAATTGTTTTATTGTCCTTATTTAAATGAGAAATGAAAAGAAACAGAAGAAAAATGATAAATCTTTACAATACTATAGCTGAGAAATGAATAAATAATATTTTCTTTCAATCTTAACTTTTTTTTTCCAAATAATGTCAATCTATTTTTTTTTTCTTTTTTTTATTCTAACTAATGGGCTTTTAAGTCAGGCCTATGAAGACCAGGCTTGGGTCCGTTACAAATGGTGTTTAGTTATCAGCCAATGCGAAAGGAATCTATGCTATTAGGCTCCAAACTATATTATTATTTACTTATTTACTTATTTAACTGATTTTTTCTTTTAATTATATTAATATTTTTAATATATAATATAAAAGTTTTTAGATATTATAATTATAATTATATATATATATATATATATATATATATATATATATATATATATATATATATATATATATATTGCTTTGTTAAGTGCTCTGTTTTGTGTTTGTCTCTTTATGTTGACTATATATTTTTTAGGTTAAAGAAGCACAGAAAAAAATGATAACATAACAAGAGATTGAAAATTTTGAATTGTTATATATCCACTATTATTAATAACACTAATCTTTTATGACCAACTTATACGTAAACAAAATTACAAAAATATGTTGAGAAGATATACAAGAAGTTCTAATAAAGGGTGAAACCGTGAAATATTGAAATTATAGGTATTTTAATCTTTCAACATCAATTATCAATCTTTCACATATTTTCTCCATACATATCATAGAATTATTTGACATTTAAATAAAATTAATTAAGGATAGAGTGAGTTTGGAAAATGTTAGTATATAAATAGTTTAGTTCTAGAAGATGATCAAATGAGAAATCTTAAATTAATTTTTAGAGGGGGTGATTAGATTTGTGGAAGTTAGTTGAAATTAAGATTTCAATGGAATTCACATATTTTTTTCTCCATTCCTTGTAATAACGGTTTTAACCTATTTAACATGGGTTAATGAGTTTGATCGATGTTCATTAATTAACTTACTCTTGTATTGAATTTCCTCCGAAGATGTGCAGATTCAATGAAAAGAAATAATAATAAGAAAATAATTAGATTCTATATCATTGTGATAGTTTGATTGTGTAAAAATTCCACATTATTATGTTGCCAAAATATTTCTATATTGTTGTTAATTAGAATATTATTGTGAATCCTTTTACTATTGGCAATCACATCCACAAGAAGAGGTTAGTTCTCTTTCATTTTCTCATGTAAAATCAATATGAAACATTTTTTTTTCCATTGTAAATTATTTTGTAGTTTAACTTAATTTTATATATTTTTAAATGTTTAAATTGTCAAATTGAGACTTTTTTTTTGTTTTTTTTGTGTTGTGATTTTAAATTTATTTTTTCTGTTAGTCTTGTGAATAATTTTTGTTTTGTTTTGTATTAATCCTTAGTTTGGTAGTGACTATTTTAATAGAATGGCCTATTAACAAAAATGTATTGAACTAACATTTTATTAAAGTTTATATATTGTAATGAGTTTTGAGTAAGAATGTTCATTGATTCGGTTTTCGGGTTATTCGAGTTCTTTAATTTTTTTATTTTAGCTAATTCGAAAATCGAACAGAATTCGAATAAATTTTATTAAAATCGAACTGAATTCATTTTTTCGGTTCAAATTCGAATCGAATTCATTTTTTTAAAATTTTTTATTGTCAAATCAATTTTAAATTTGAATTATTCAAATTTAAACAAAAATTTGAATTCGAATTAGAGATCTTAAATTCTAAAAGTCTAAAACTAAACAATTTTTTTTAAAAATAAAAATCACCAAACTATTCTTAGCGACTTACCGCTGATCTTCAATGTTCGGCAATTAAACGATGGAAGTAAACAAGAATTAAGGGTGGTGACTACCAAAATATTATTGGTGAGATAACTAGATATGTGGAGTTTTAGAGATTCTTATAGTTACAAATTAGGTGCGTGACTGGAAGGACTAGAAATGCAGGAAGGTGGACGATCACATTTGAATTTGATGTGAATTTCATTTGGATTAATTTTACTTTAATTCACATTTGAATTTTATGTGAATTTCATTTGAATTAATTTCACTTTAATTCACATTTGAATTTCATGTGAATTTCATTTGGATTAATTTCATACTTAATTCACATTTAAATTTGGTGTGAATTTCATTAGCCCAAATATCATTTCCATTTAATTAATAGAATTAGTTTAATTCCAACAGTTATTGGTAATGGGGTATTCGAGTTTTATAGATATTGAGTTGCACGTCCTTTTCGGGTCAACTAATAGAATCCCAATTCCGTAACCATGCTTTCCGAAACTCTAACAAACATCAATTTCCTGGTGTCTGACGTTATACTCTCAATTCTGTCATCAGAGAATTTAAGTCTGTCTTTTGACTCAACAATGATGGATTGGTCTTCCAGGTAGTTCGCAACAACGCTTCCTTTGATAGATTTTTGTACCGTGTAGGCTATGTCGTATTCAAATAACATCATCATCCATTTGTCTAGCCTAGGCGACAAAAGCGTTTGATGGAATAATAAATGGATCAGATCCAGTCTTGATACTAATTTGATGGACACACTTGCATGTAGTGTCTCAACCTTTTGGAGACCCATGCTAGTGCCCAACATATTTTTTCAGTTGGATTGTAATTGAGTTCACACCTTGTCATCCTCTTACTGATGTAGTCAACAACAATTTCGAGTTTATCCTCATTTTATTGAGCCAATAGGCTTGCCATGGCTATTTCTGTTACCGTATGAGATAAAATGAAAGGGATGTCAGGTCTGGGCAGCATAAGTATGGGAGGGGATTTTAAATTATCCTTTATTTTGTCAAATTCTTGTTGACAATTTTATCCCATATGTTTTTTTTTGTTTTTCTTTAGAAGCTTAAATAGCGGATCGCATGTCCTAGTAAGCTTGTTGATGAATTGGTTGATGTATTGGATTTTTCCAACAAATCCTCGGACCTCTATTTTGTTTCAAGTTACCGCCATAGCTGTGATTGCTTCTATCTTGAAGGGATCAACTTCGATTTCTCTTTGGGTGATTAAGAAGACTAACATTTTATTAGTTGTGACTCTGAATGTACATTTCTTCGGATTGAGTCGTAGCTGATATTTCTTAATTCTTCTTAAGATTTTTCGAGGTTTTGGACATGTCCTTATCAATTCTTTGATTTGACGATCATATTGTCAACATAGACTTCCACTTTATTGTGGATCATGTCATAAAAGATCTATTAGATAAAAATAGGTAATTAATTATTAGTATTAATTACATATTAATAAAGAACTTAATCAAGTTAATCTTGTGCAGATAAAAGAAAACCGGAAGGAAAAGCTGATCGGTTTTATCTCGTCGGTTGTAAAATCGGTTTTATATTAGAGGCGTAATTGGTAATATCAAACATCGGGTCTATCTCAAGTGCAACCGGTTATATTTCAAGATCCGTAATATCTCATGACCGGTAGTAACTCATGCGTATCCAATAGTATCTCATCTGGTAGTATCTCAATCGGCTTATCTAAGACGTAACCAACAATATCTCAAAGTCGGTAGTATCTCAAGATGTAGCTGGTAGTATCTAACTTCGGTAGTATCTCAATACGTAACCAATTTTATCTCAGAGTCGGTAATATCTTAAGATCAGTTTTATATCAAAGGCACATAACCGGTAGTATCTCAGAGTCAACTTTATCTCGTTCGGTAGAATCTCAGAAGCGTAATCGGTTTTATCTCGAAGTTGGTAGTATCTCAAAGCCGGTAGTTTCTCTACTTTGGTTTTACCTTAAGCGTAGCCGGTAGTATGTATCCCAGCACTACTAAACATAATCGGTAACTACAGAAAGCAGCGTTCACGTCTCTAGACTATTTTGTTGCCATTTCAGTGCAAGTCTGATGAAGATTTCTTGGGAGCAAATGTCTGCCATCCAGAGTACCAAATCATTAGAAGACAAAACTGTATGTTGATTATTCCTCGAAAATCATTAAACCAATTAATGATCCCTTGACTTATTAGTATCAAAGTATATACAAGATTAAAGGATATCCCAAGACAATGTACTATTCTGGACTTCAACCAATCAAAGTGAATATAATACTATGTTGATGCAGATATAGCCGTTGAAGAAGCAAATATATTCATTGATATATTTGCCTACTTAAGAAGACAGAAGTCATCTGCTTCAACCACGTTTTACATTTGACAATCGTGTTTATCCTGAACTATTGCAATCAAATCTCTCAAGCTCTCTAAACTCAGAAGTTCTCAAAGTGTATTAGAATCTCAAGTGCATTACAATATTACGTGTGAGTGGTCTGTATTGTAAGTTGACAAAATTTGTTTCTGTTCAACAAGAGTGTGTGCTAGGAGTTCGAAAGCAGTGAGCAACTAGGTCCTAGCTGTTCGAATGGGTTGTGTACGAGTGTTGTATTCAATCAAATCTTCTAATGAATATCCTTCTCAACGTTTGACAAGAAGGGGTGACGTAGGAGTTTATCTCCGAACATCCATAAATTTTGTGTTGTGTCTTTGTCTTCTTTTCTTTACCATCTTCTAAACCGATTATTCGTTGCTTCAAGTTGAAACAAACACTTCCGCACTTGAACTCGGTTCAAGAGTTTGTGACAACTTACGAAGAATAGAGATCGATATTAACCTCTAACAGAGTTATTATCAACCGGCGTGTGTGTAAGCGTTCACCTTAGTAAGACTCTAGTCTCCTTTGGCGATCCCGATCCTAACAGGATCATTGTGGCTTCCCTTTAATATGTTGCTCTCACATTCTTAAGACTAGAAAGCATGACACGATAATAGAAGATACATACTTATGTCATGAATGTAGTTTTTTCTTTGTCTTGTGGGACCATAATGATTTGATTGTATCTTGAAAATATGTCCATAAACGATACCATTTCAAGACCAACAATGTGATTGACTAGTATGTCCATTCTCGTTTTTGGGACTTTATTTAGGACTGAGAAATTACCTATCATGTGCTCAAGAAGGTCCTTCCTCGGTAGAACAAAGAGGTCCTTTTTGTTGTCTTATATGAGATGAAAGCGAAAGACCTCCTAACATAATTCGAATGGAGGCGGACCACTGAGCCTACTCTAGCCTCGCATGGCGGTGTAGTAATGGGAAGTGATATTTAGCGCTGACCTTATTTAGATCCCGATAATCTACACATACACATATTTTCCTATCTTTCTTAATGTCAGGAACCATATTAGCTATCCAGGTAGGATAATACACTACATCAAGAAATTAAGCTTCGAGTTGCATTTAGACTTCTTGTTTTATCTTAAACATACCATCATCCTTCATCTATCTAAGCTTTTTCTTTGTTGACTTAGCATCTAGATAAAAGGGAATATGATGTTGTGTGATCTTCGGATCAATGTCTAGTATGTCCTTGTATGACTAGGAAAAAATGTCTTTGTTGGCTTTCAACAACTCAACTAACTCACGACGCTCTTGTGAAATTAAACTTTTATTGATTAATACGTTTTGAGGATCTTTGGTCGTGTTTAAATTGATTTCGATTTTCTTGTCTGTAGAAGAGATGATTTTATCCTCATTTTTTGAGAAGTGTTTTGTTTCGAAGTTCGGATTAAAGTAAAATTAAAAGTAAAAGTAATATTTATGCATACGTTGGAAATAATCTTCTTGTGTTACATCGAGGAGTTTATTACATGTAAGAAAAGACGATCTAACAAGATTATTGTTCTCAAGTTCCTTACAATGTACAACATTTGACATCTCTCTACACATGAGAGGAGAAAGATTTTTGTTTTGTCGATTAAAATATTAACGAATAAGGGGGCATCGGTTCCTTGTAGACTAGAAGGGTTGATATCTTAAACTGGATCAGCAATCGTGAGATTCCAGGTCAAGCTTTCCAGGGCGTCATGCCAATAGTTCATGTTTTCCTAATCACATAGATAGAAGGGTTAAGATTATTAGAAAAATATGAAAAGATTTCGAGACCTGTAAAACATCTTTGTAAATCTGGGTTGGTAAAGAGTTTATGAAGTCAAAGCATAATGTGCTTTGTCCTTCACGGATGAAATGCTCATTCAAAGTTGGCGAGATGGATATGCATTATTTGGATATTTTCTTCTTGCAGGATTATTCAAATCCCGTAGAAATATATCCTAAACCGTGGCTGTCTTAATTGCAACATGGTTAGGGAAATGATGGTATGCTATTAGTGTTTGGTCTAAGCCCATACTAGGGAAATATCCCATTTTGCACATCATTTTAATATAAGAGAGGCTAAATGAACTAATGTCAAGATTGTTAGAGGAGTCCTTACCTTCTCCGAATATAGGACATATCTCAAATCCTCTTAATTCCACCTCTAAGGTAATGATGTGATTGGACCCAATGACATTAGCCATGTCAATTTGACCATTGACCGTGATGACTTGGTTGTTGGCCATAAATCTCAATTTTTGATATAGCATAGAGGCCAAATCCTAGTTTGGTGCAGCCATAGTCTTTTTAGGATCAAATTGGAGGAGGGTTGCATGTTGATGATGCAAAAGTCAACTTGAAGGGTATACTTTCCACTCAAATGGTGCATTTGAAGCAACCCATTATTTCCCGTAAGGAACTGTCAAATCCTCTAACACAAAATTATGATGCCAAAATCTTATCCTTATATATACCTATTTTCTCAAGAGTCCTCCAATGACATATGTTGAGAGTCGATTCATTGTCTATTAAGACCATTGGAATGTTTTTTTCCCTCCATTTGCATAGAAATGTAGAGGGCTTTGGCATGGTTTGATTTAGTCGTTGAAAGATCTTTGCCCTCAAAGTCGGTCATGTTGTGTTGTGAACTAGCATAAATGATCCATACTAGTTCTTCTAGGGTGGTGTTTAGTAAGGTCATTAGTATTGCTTAACTTGTTGAGGACAACTTTCCTATGCTCGATAGTGCACATTAAAATTTCCTAGATGGATAGTGTTTGTCCGTCTGAGACTCCTCTTCCTTTCTTGTCCATAAAGGTGGTTGGGAAGTTGATGGCACATTGGTCGTTGTGATTCTCATGAAACTTGGTTGGAAATCAGTTCCACCACGGGTTGTCGCGATATCTATCGGGGCATGGACTTGAGCGATCATTTTTTACTCATCTTTTAACCACCATTTGGAATTTTGTCGGGATTGGGTTTGGAATTCTTTTTGGGCCAAGGGTCAATCATGTTGACTTCTAGCTTAACGTTGTAGATCAGAACCGATAATGCATCAGCGTTTAGAGTCACTTCATATGTTATGGTCATACTGACTTGATGATTCGGTAGTGGAATCTTAGCTATTTCAGGTTTGGCGATAACGTTTTGATCGATCAAGTCTTAAAATAGATGTTTGAGGGTGCTAAAATTGTCAATAGCATGTCCCTTTCTTTGTGATAATTGGACGATGAATTTTCATACTTTCTCAAAAGTGGCATGTCCGCTCTTCGGGCGAGGGGTTTGATTATATTCTTCTCCTGAAGAATTTTCATAACCTGAATTTAAGGCATACTTATGTTGTCGAAGACTCTAGGGGTCTGGGTGTCTTGGGAATTGCAGGTTTGGTAGAGGTCGTTGTTCTTGTCTTAGCCTATGGAGGCTTATTAGAATTCGTCTTTTGAGGAAGACGTTCCTTCCAGGAAGTTGTAAATAGGTGTACTCCTCTCTTTTCCTTATTAGGGAAGCGACTTAGAGGTTGATAAGCTTTAATTGTCTTTCCCTCTTTTCTCTCTTTTTCGATTGCGTCATTGAGATTGTTTTCGGTTTTCAACAGATTTTTCATGTTCTGGAATGTTTTGACGGAAAATCCTATAGAATATTGATTGTTAATTCTTTCTAGAATAATATTAATTTGTCGTTATTCGCTCGGGAGAGAATCAATTTCTTCGGCCACAACCTTCCATCTTTCTATGAAAATAGAAAATTTCTCATTTTCTCATTGCTTAATATTCTAAAGCCTTTTCTCTTGCCGTTCCAAATTATGGTGCATGGAGAAGCATTCTATAAACGTTGTGGTCAGTTCCTTGATAGTTCACACATATGCTACCTTATTGGCGATACCAGCGTATAGTGGCATCGTCGAGGTATTAGGGAAATAGGTGGAGAACCGCTGGCTCTCCAAGTCGCAATGGGATCAATGCAGATGTATACATTTTGAAAAAGACAAACGAATCACTTTTTCCAATATATTTAGATATAGATGGTAACTTTTTTTTGGAAAAAATATAGATGGTAACTTGATGCATAGTGAAATGACTTCTCTTTTAGTAGTTTCATCAATGTTTTTGCCTTTAGCCATCTTGTTTAGTTAGGCTTGCATTTTTGCATAAATAGCTCAAACTTAGCCACTAGAATGGGTCTCCTATGTGGTCCCATGGGGTTGAGTTCATCCTCGTGTGTCCCGTGTTGTGCGTGTGTGGTTTGGTCAAAATCTTCTTCGGACTCTTTATAATAAGAGACTTCCTCTTGAGTTTGAGGACTAGTAGGATTGGGATTGATGGGAGTGAAAATAGTCGGGATAGGCTGGTTATTAAATTGAGAGGAAGAATGCATATTTTGGGATGTGGACGATATTTGTTGACTAGTTAAAGAACTCGTGATCAACGCGAGTTGTTCAGTCGCATGCTACATAGCTACCTTACCTTCATTTCATGAATTCGGTTGTAGAGACTGTTTCAGGTGCCGTTGTTTCCTTGACCATCTCGTGGCAGATAAAGCGTCCACTATAGTCGTCCACTATAGTGAAGAGAAAGATGTGAGGGTTTGTAGTTGTAACATAAATGTAGGGAATTTCCCTCCTAATCAATCAAAGAACTGAAAAATCTAACAGAAAGAAACCAGAAAACAACACAAGATTTAATATCGGAGTTTGACCCAAAAATAGTCTACGTCTACGTCGAGCTCTATTAGGAACTCGATTCCACTATCACAATCAAAATGTTTTAGTTACACCCTTGTTCTTTATATATATCACTCACACATATGAAATATCTATCTCTCTTGTGTGAATTACTCATCTCTCTATATAAAAACTTGTCCTAACTAACTTAACAAACTTAAGCCTTGGACACTTTATTTAATTGGGCCTGACCCATCAACTCAATATCAACAATCTCCACCTTGGGTTGAAGGGTCGTTCTCTTGTTCTAGTGAAATCGAATATGCTCATCACTTTATTATTGCTCGAAGCCTTCATTGCACTACATCTCTTGAACTCTAAGCAAATCCAAAAAATGTCTGAATTTACTTAGAGGTAGTACATTGGTTCCAACATCATCCGGGTTATCTTCTGTTCCAACCTTGTTGAATGAAACCACCCCTTGTGCTATCTTCTCTCGAATGAAATGGTTCTTGATATCCACGTGTTTTGTTCTGTCATGGAACACGAGATTCTTGCACAAGTGTAGTGCACTTTGGCTATCTGTGAACATTGTTGCAGGTCCTTCGAACACCTTCAGTTCTTGCAGTAGACCTTGAATCCACACTGCTTCCTTTAATATATTCAGCTTCTATTGTTGATAAAGCCACTACAAATTTCAACTGACTCTTCCTACTGATACAGTTACCGTTCACCAAAAAATAGAAAGCCGGAGTTGATTTCCTCGAGTCTTTATCTCTTGCATAGTCTGAATCCACGTAACCAATTACACTAACCTTCACTAATTTTCTTGTAACATATCCCCACATTAGTAGTTGAGGATATGTATCTTAATAACCACTTCATTGTAAGCCAATGTTCACGGCCTGAACTCGCCATAAACCTGCTCAAGACACTAATAGCATGTACCAAGTCTGGTCTGGTACAGACCATTAAGTACATCACAGACCCAACTGCACTTGAATACGGAACCTTTTCCATGTAAGTCTGATCTGACCTGGTTTTTTCCGAGTTCACAGACGACATCATATATTGATTCGCAATCGACAACTTTGTTGTCTTGGCTCCTCGAATTTCGAACTTGTCAATCACCTTCTCGAGATAGTCCTGCTGGATGAGAGTCATTACACCATTCTTCATGTTTCTGTTTATCCTTATCCCAAGAATCTTAGAAACTTTGCCTAAGTCCTTCATATCGAACTCGGAACTTAGAACAGTCTTCAACTTCTTCACACTTGAAGCTTCTTTGTTGATTAATAGCATATCATCTACATATAGCAGAAGATAATCATCTTCAAGTATATTCTTCCCTATGAAGTATAAACAAGTATCATAGTTGCTCCTCATAAAGCCTTGTTGAGTAATAAATGCATCAAACCATACGTACCACTGCCTTGGTGATTGTTTGAGTCCATACAACGACTTCCTGAGCAAACACAACATGTTCTTCTCTTGCTGAACTTTGAATCCTTCTGGCTGCTCCATGTAGATGGTTTCCTCTAGATTTTCATGAAGAAACACAGTCTTAACATCCACCTGTTCTAACTCAAGATTGAACTGAGTTACTAGCGAGAGCATGATCCGAATGGTTTTGTACTTAACAACTGGAAAGAAGATCTCATTATAGTCCACTCCTTCCTTTTGAGAGAACCCTTTAGCAACTAATCTTGCTTTGTACTTGACCCCCTCCTGAATCGAAATACCTTCCTTGATCTTATAGATCCACTTGTACTTGATTACAGATTGCTTGACAGGCCTCGAAACAATCTCCCAAGTTGAATTCTTATAAAGAGAATTCATTTCTTCCTTCATAGCTTTCATCCACTTGGATCTATCACTAGAACTCAAAGCCTCTTTGAAATCTTCCGGCTCAGTTTTGTCTAACTCAAATGCTGTCATAAATGTATATGCCAACATATCAGTGTAAGCTGAGAACCCATACCTCTGGATGGGTTTTGGTTGCCTCCTTTCCCTATCCCTTGCGAGTTGATAACTAGCTTCCAACTAAGCTGTAACTTCCTCCTCTTGTGCCACAACAAGTTCAACATCTGTACCAGTAAACTCCTCCTGATTATCAGCAACCATTTCAGTGTCTTCATTTGAAACCAATGGCTCCACCTGACCATGATCCCTTGCATTACTCTCCACTTGACCAGTCCCCTACTCTCTTTTACCCGAGTCACCTTTATTAGATTGATTCTGAGAGAGACACACAAACTCCTCTTCTTTGAATACTACGTCTCTACTAATTATGGTTTTAAAACTACCAGATTGTCTCAACCACAGCCTATAACCTTTCACTCTATGAGGATAACCAAGGAACACACACTTCACACTTCTTGGCTCTAACTTGCCTTCTTTTTGATGAGCAAAGGCTGTGCATCCAAATGGTCTAAGATGAGACAGATCCGGAGGCTTACCAGTCCACATTTATTCAGGAGTTTTGAACTCAATTGCTGTTGATGGACATCGATTCACCAAATATGCTGCTGTCATTACAGCTTCACCCCAGAAGGATTTAGACAAACCTACCCCGAAAAGCATGCATCGAGACTTATCTAACAAAGTCCGATTCATGCGCTCAACAACTCCGTTTTGCTGGGGTGTGGATCGAACTATTCTATGTCTTTGAACCCCTAGCTCACGACAGTGACTATCAAACACTTCGTTGCAAAACTCTAACCCATTATCTGTTCTTAGGATTTTTAATTTTCTACCTGTCAAATCCTCAACCAAAGTCTGCCATGCTTTGAACTTCTCAAAAACATCACTTTTGTGTTTTAGAAGATAAACTCATACTTTACGAGAATAATCATATATGATTGACAAGAAATACGGGTTACCTTTATGCGTCGATGTTTTCTTAGGACCCCATAAGTCTGAATGGACATACTCCAACACGCCCTTGGACTTGTGAACCCCAGTCATAAATTTCTGTCGATGCTGCTTGCCTAACACACAATGCTCGAAAAAGTTTAGACCCTTGACTCTATCTGAGCCTAATATATTATTGTCACTGAGAATCCGCATACCCTTTTCATTGATGTGACCGATCCTCCGATGCCACATCGTGGCCTTCTTGTCTTCATCTGAAACTACCAATGCAGACTGTCTCGACATAGTTTCACCAATCAGCTGATACAAATCTTCTTGCTTGATACCTTGCATCATTAACCTGCTTTTCTTCATCATCTTCATCTTCCCCGACACTATCTGATTTGTGTATCCCAAGTCATCAAGAATCTCGAGAGAGATGAGGTTTCGTGATAATTGAGGCACATACCTGACTTGTTTCAGAACCCTCACAACACCATCGAATATTTTTATGCTGACATCTCCAATTCCTTCCACTTGACATGCATTGTTATTTCCCATCAGCACCTTGGAACCACTTAGATTTTGAAAATTAGAGATCCAATCTTTTCTGTATGTCATGTGAAAAGTACAACTAGAATCAAGAACCCAATCCCTCATAGAATCTTCCATTGACGCCATTAAGACCTCTCCACTATCATAGCCATCTCCATAATTCGCAGATTCTTTAGTCTCCACTTGTTTTTTCTTGTTATCTTTCAGCCAACTATAGTAGTGGTTTCGAAGATGACCAACCTTTACACAATGATAGCATTTTTTTGTTTTCGCAGATTCTGATTGTGATGTTTTGCTTTTCTTATCTTTCGATTTGTTATTGGTGTGATGTTTCCCTTTGAAGAAGTTTTTCCCTTTGGCCATGTAATTTTCGCCATTCGAATTCGCTTTCTTTTCTGTCCTTATTTCCAACTCTCTCGACTTCAATGCCTAAATCACCTCTTCAAGATTGATACTTGTTTGTCCATATTTGATCGCATTACGGACTTCTTTGTAGGATTCGGGAAGAGAGTTGAGGATGATTATTGCCTGATTTTCATTGGTCATTGCTTCGTTCTCGCCTAAGTTTGCCAACTCGATATTGAGTTTCAAGAACTCATCAAGATTCTGAGTAAGAGTCTTTTCTAGCATCATCTTGTAACCGAACAGTCTTTCCTTCAAGTAAATCTTGTTGATCAAAGACTTGGATTGGAACAGCTCGTCTAGGCGCCTCCACGTTGATGCTGAAGTCTTCTCATTGTCTATCAACCGGATCACAGAATCTGAGAGATGAAAAATAATCGTGCCATTCGCTGTCTCTGTCATCTCGATCTTTTGATATTTACTCATTTCTGGTGGCCACAAGACTGGTTCTTCTAGAGTTCGTAAAAGATGCTGCTGTGCCAAAAGAGCCCTAATTTTTCGCTGCCAAATACGAAAATCTCCATTGCCATCGAACTTGTCAATGTTAGTCTTCATGGTTGAGATGGACTACCGCTGGAATTCCCAAGGTGCCGATTTCTGTGTTGATCTCTTTCTTGAATAATGTTGAACCTTGTCAACTTTGTCTTTACCTGTGCTCGAGCCGTAATCTTCCTTATCCGTATCACTAGCCAACATTAAAGACCTTTCCAAGATTCCTCAAGATTCTTCAAGATTGATTTTAATCTTTCCCAAACCAAGCTCTGATACCAATGTAGGGAATTTCCCTCCTAATAAATCAAAGAACTGAAAAATCTAACAGCAAGAAACCAGAAAAATAACACAAGATTTAATATCGGAGTTTGACCCAAAAATAGTCTACGTCTCCGTCGAGCTCTGTTATGAACTCGATTCCACTATCACAATCAAAACGTTTCAGTTACACCCTTATTTTTTATATATATATATCACTCACACATATGAAATCTCTAACTCTCTTGTGTGAATTACTCATCTATATATATAAACAACTTGTCCTAACTAACTTAACAAACTTAAGCCTTGGACACTTTATTTAATTGAGCCTATTTAATTGGGCCTGACCCATCAACTCAATATCAACAATAAGTATAATGCAAATGCATTGCATGTAAAATGAATCACATAGAATGAACATATCCTTGTGATTCAGAATTTAAAGACCCCGAGTTATTATACAAAACACCCACGTAGTTTGTTACGCGCATATATCTCTTGTTGATATTTAAATAGAGAGAGTATAAATAGGAAAAATTGATAACAAAGGTTATAGGTTTCATGTCCTAATATAGCCCGTTCCTACACTCGAATTTTCCTCTTATTTATTCTTCATCAAGTTACCCATTTTGGAGGCATTGTACCACTTTTCCAGGTAACCAACGTAGGCCTTATGGTCAATCGGCATGTCAATGGCGATGAAATTTCCCTTATAAAGAGGTATAAAGTCACGACCGAATTGCTTAAACAGAACGTGAGTGTAATATGAAGTGACTCACTCTAAATCCATGAGTGAGATCACTGGTTGATCATCCATCATGTAAGCAATCTATTTAATGGAATACTATGGGAGTAATTCCCTAATTTCTTCATCATTGTCTACAAGAGGTTTGGGCACAACCTTCCTCATTCTTCGGTATTGAAGAGTGAGGGTGATGATGTCTCTAGGGAATACTAGTGGAAGGAATTCGAGTTTATCTAGCAGCCAGATATAGAGAAATAGGTGTGATCCTCTTCTACTCACGGTGGAGGTTAAATATAAGTTATTTAACCCCATTATCATCTCAATAAGAATGATACCCGAGGGGTCTTTGTTTCTCTTATGCATGTGGTATGCTACCTCCAAGATATTGAAGGATGGTTTATCATCCGCTGGAGCCAAGAAGAAGTGGGCCAGTAAGACCGTTACTGTCATCATAGAGGAGCACAAGGTTAAAGGGATTTCCCCATTTCTGACTTCCATTTTTGTCCATTTTTGGAAGTTGATGGCGTTCTTTTTGTGGATAAAATCAGATGTCATCTTGGTGTAAAAGTATTCCTCTTATAAGAGATTTCTAAATGACATTGATAATCACACAGGTCTTAAAATGTATAATATATTTATTGTCCATCACTAGTATAAATCGAAATTCCTCTATGGTTGGGCACATTTGCCTTTACCCCATCAAGTACACTCGGTCTACAAGGCTCCACCTTATTTGTATTAGCATCATGAAGGTATGAAGGTTTTGTTTATTTTGAAGTTAATAAACCTCATGATGGGATTCAATCCATAGGCTCCGTGGTTCCACTCGTTCTCGTGGAAGTTGTCAATGCAAGTGATTAGGGCGACTTCACTTAGCATGGACAACGTTTGAGATTGGAAGTTCAAAACATTTTACAAAACATTTGTTTGTTTTGAAAGGGAAATATTATTAAATTGTTCATTTAGACTATAGATGCATACCCATAATACATATATAGTAGTCACATAAGGGATATAGTGACGAGGTTTAGTTGTTTGGGCACGATAAATAACCGACTTGGAGAGAGTATCTAGGTTTTTGTACTAAGGGAATCATAAGAGAGTATCATTCACTGATAGTAAAGGGGGTAAACTACCTCCATAAACCAGGGAATATCAACTCAATCGGGAATTTTTCCCCAACTCCACAATGCCTACGTCCTATTAAACGGCTCGCTGTTAAAGAAGGGGTCGATCCCATGTATTATAGTTTTCTTCTCGCAACATCACTCATTTTGTATAAGTTGTCATTCCTCATCGAATATCTTTGCACATAATTTGTATAAGTACCGATTCCAATCATGTACTCTTGAAAACAATGTTTAGGGTTATATACCTTTTGTAAGTCCATGCATTTATTAGGATAAAGAATATGCATCCCTTAAGTGTTGTACCTTTTAGGATGTGCCTATTAAGTTGAAAACGTGATACAAACGTTTTCAAAAGACAAGTTTATGTTTTCAAGTTAAACAATTTAATCTCTAGTAGAGTCGTTAGAAAGCTATAACCCTAGAAAATCATTGTCCTAGAAAAGCTCGAGGTTTGAGAAGTTTCAACATCGGTTTGCATGTCAGGAATCATTTTATGAAACCAGTCCTAACGATTAAAGGTTAATAATTAACTTCTGATCAAATTTCAAATAATCTTTTAGATTTGAAATAATCAAACAAAAAAATTAAAGAAATATTTTGTTTAAATTAATTAAAAATAATTAATTTAAAAGATTATTTATTTGATAAAGAGTCGCTAATTGATTTTCAGTTTAAAATCAATAAAGAAAGGCATAAGTATACAAATGTATTTTTAACTAGAGTTTCTTTTTGGTTCGTAGTTTGGTGATACTAGAGAAAGACTTCCACGCTATGTCCTCCGTACCCGTTAAAAATAGTTTCTACTTTATAAAATCTTGACTTTTTGAAAATTGTTGTATAACAATTTATTTTAACCAATTATTCTTCCGGTCCTAATTATGCATAGGTTTTCGCGTATTTAAAATTGTAACAACAATATTTAAATGTTGATACTTGAAGTTGATTATGGTGATTAGAGAGGAATATATATGAAGAAAAATAGTTTTAAAGACATTAGAGTTTAAAAATAAATCTTAAACAAGACATTATGAAAATATTCTAAAAATATTTTGAAATTATTTTTTATTTTTTGAGATTCTTAGAAAATAGTTTAGGATCCCAAAATTACAAAAAATAATTTTGGAATTTGAAAGATGGAACCAAACGGACCCTGGACCGGTGTCCTCAGTCATAGCTATGATATTTATCGGTCGGGGATAAAACCCTCGGTCTTGGTTCGGAACCCCCTCGGTCGGGGTTCGGGGATTCTCAGTCGAGGTGCTAACATCCTCGGTCAGGTGCATATATCATTCGTTCATGATGCTAATTTCCTCGATTGGAGTGTTGGAGTCCTTGGTCAAGGTTTCGGGATTCCCAGTCTTACGTTAGCCTTATGCTAATTTTGTCAATCCTAAGTGCGGAGAACACTATGTTTTGGATTAGTCTTCGGTTGATCGTCCCCGGTCCTAGGTGCTAATGTCCCTCGGTTCTAAGTCAGCATTAGGCTAGCTTTATCGATATAGGTCGTGAAGAACACACATTCCTATCTAGACCCGTGCTAAGTTTCTCGGTCCTCAAGAACATCAAAACTACATGTTTTGTAGTTTTGTTTGAGGCTCGGATCCATTGATTCAAGGGCATGGATAGCTTCAGAAAGCGCCTAGAATCATTTAGAACATCGTCCCGATTTGTCATTAAATTGGGATGAGGTTCCATTCAACCAAAACAATTTTGGTACAAAAAAGGGTTTCTTGTTTTTGGGCTTTGATGAAGCGTAAGGAGCTTACCGATAGCTTCCTTATACTTCATATGATTGAATGGAACCAAAATAAAATAATGGCTGAAAACTCTTTGGAGGTGTCATTTATACATGAAAGAAATATTTAAACAACAACATCTGAACAATAGTAATTTCATACATTTGAATGTTTTATCTATGTTATAATATCTCAACCCAGTTTATTACCAATGTCTTTGGCACCGAATATTTGTTTTGCTTGAGTTGTGAATATAATCAACTTATTTTGATATTGAGACTTCCATTGACGATTTAGACTAACAAATTTGTATTTATCAGTTTGAAGTCTTGTAGCTCTGGAATACGACAATTCGTTTACCACTAAGGTATTGTATTTCAATTATATCTATAAGCACACCATAATAATTTTGTATTTCTGTGTCATGATAACCAATCACGAGTATTCCACTATTCCGAGTCTTCAATCCAAGGTCATGTCTTCTAGTGGTGAATTTATATCCATTTACTTTACACCAAATAAAAGTTGACGTATATTGTGTGGGATCGATTCCTAACATTTGTAGCTCTATACTTCTTTTTCTTTCATCAGAAAGTTGTTGAACCTTTAAATTTTACAAATATAACGATATTTAGAATCGTTTTAAGGAAATTGTCAAAGAAATTTCACAATAGTTAACTCACTCTATTTTTGTATAATCTCCATCGCATCGACCACTTGAGCATTCTTGGATATACTCGCTACATATTAAAATTGAACATATAATCAATTTTTTGATAACATTCATAAATATAAAAAAACTTGAGAACATTCATACCGATAAAATGGCTCCGCTTCTTCACAATTTTTTAACACATATGAATGAGACAATTCTTGATCATCTGATTAGTAAATGTGTGTTCTCCCTGATGATAATTTCTCAACAGATGAAAATATGGCAAGAGAACTCGGTGGTTGGTGGTTGAGGTGATATGTGCACTAAGAAATCTTGAAAATACATAGTACACAAGCTAATACTTTTATTTACTAAATAACTTTCACTAATTGATGCTTCAAGATGATATATATTTTGAACATATCCTTCAAAGTTCTCATATATTGTTCTATCGGATACATCAATCTGTATTGAACCGACCCTCCAACCTCCATTGCTAAATGAATACACAAAAGTATTATAATGTCAAAAAATGCGGACATAAATATTTTTTCTAACTTGCAAAATATTACAAAAATATCATTTTAAAGTTGTTCTAAGTCGGCTTTCAATAGTGATTTTAAACACAACATCTTAAAGAAATTTGTAAGACCCACAAGAGCTTCATATACCTCATCCTCAAGTAAACCACGTGTCGCAAGAAGATACTCTAATAAAATATGTCAATCGTGACTTTTTAATCCAAAAATCTTTAAATATTGACATTTATACATCCTCCAATGTTCAAGCAAAACCCTTCTGGCATTTTTATGTCTTTTGAAAATTGACCCAACTTCAATTTCTTTCATTAGGAAATGTATAAGGATCGATTGGATATTAAAGAACACCCTTCACATCAACTACATGTAAATGATGACGTATATTCATGAGCTCCAAATCTTGACGTGCTTTTAAATTATCTTTGGTCTTTCCTTTTAGATCCATGATGGTTCCAAGAACATTATCATGACATATATTTTTTTTTCAATATGCATCACGTCTAAATTATGTCTCAATAATAAATCTTTCCAATAAGGTAATTCAAATAAAATACTCATCTTATTCCAATTGTCACCCCAACTTTGATGATTCGCAATATCATTTCAAGTGGGATCTTGAGTGAGAACTTTACCTTTCAAATCGCGTACTTGTCTAAGAATCTCACGCATCAATAATAATTGAGGCGCACTTCTCAATTCGATAGTTCCATCGAACAATTCCTTTTGTCTACAAAATTTATGATTTGGTGGGAGAAATTGTTGATGACACATGTAACAATCTTTCTTACCATTTTTCAATCTCATGGAGCAAGTGTTCTTATTACAAGATGAGCATGTCAATTTTTTCTTTGTACTCCATCCAGAAAAGTTTGCATAAGCAGGAAAGTCGTTTATTGTCCATATTAAACTAGCACACAAAATTAAGTTCTGAGAAGTTGAGACGTCATAAGTTTTTACGTCGGTACTCCATAACTCACTTAATTCGTTAATTAACAGTTGTAAAAATACATCAATTGCATCTCCTGAATTCTCTACACCCGGAATTAACATGGAAAGTATAAAATTAAAAGAGTTCATGCAAAGTATTGGAGGAACGTTATAAGGAATGAGGATCATAGGACAAATGCTATACAATGTCTTTTCATTTGCAAACGGTTAAAATCCATCACTTTCGAGACCAAGTCTTACATTACGAGGCTCAATTGCAAAATCAGGATAATTTTAATTGAATGATTTCCATGCCAAAGAAATAGTGGGATGTCGCAAAACTTCATCATCAACCTTGGTATCTTTTTGCCACGTCATTAAATGAGCAGGTTTAGAGCACATATATGATCTTTGTAATCTCGGTATTAGTGGGAAGTAATGTAGCACCTTATTGGGGACAATTTTTTCATTCACTTTCTTCTTAGATTCTACACTCGATTCTTGAGTTTTCCACCGAGAAACTTACAGTTTATAAGAATTCAAAATCTTGTCATCTTTTCAATACAACATACCATTATTTTTACAAGTATCTATTTTTTCATAAGAAAGACTAACATCTGTAAGAAACTTCGGACAATGAAAATATGAAGCGGGAAGATTGGAATTCACCAGCAATATTTCTTCCTTTAACAATTTTAACATCTTAAATGAAGAATTTGTCCATTGCCCAACATTTTTGAGGTGGAGTAATTTTAATAATGTTGATGCCTTTGAAATTCGGGAGCCTTCATACAATGCTTTATTTGATTCGTTTAAGAGTCTATAGAATTTTTTAGCATCTTCATTTTCCCCATTCTCATTTGCCTCATTCTCATTTTATGTATCAACACCACGTGGATAGAAATCGTTTATGATATTTCTCATACAAACATCCCCATCAAAATAATTGCGCTCTAAGTTTACATCCACTGTAGTATCAGTATGATGTTGTCCCAAATTATCTTTTTCGATTTGTACATTAGAACTACTATCAATCTGTACAGCAATCCTATCATCGCATCGTCGTTTTTCCCCATGACAATTCCAAAATGTATAGCTCTTCCTTATTACATATAAAATCAAATGTTTCCTTACGCCTTGTTTGTCAAAATATTCTCTATTACCATATTTAACGCATGGACATTCAATGTTGGTAATTCGGCTAGAACTCACATCAAAACTAAGAAAAGAATCGACTCCTTGAATGTATTCCGGAAGATGTCGATTTTTTTATATATACATCATCTATTTTTATTAGGCATATTCATATCTAAACCTAAATCAATGTCAAAACATAAATCAATATCTATCAAAAAGGAATATATATCAAAAAGTCATATCATAACCTAAATCAATGTCAAACCTAAATTAATATCTATCAAAAAAGTATATCTATTACAAAAAGTCATATCATAACCTAAATCAATGGAAACACTTAAATCAATATCATAACCTAAATAAAATATCATAACCTAAATAAAATATCAAAGCACATACCTAGATTCAAGAAAAAACTTGAATCAAATGAAGAATAAGAACACAGGTCACACGAGGAAGAAGACGTCTTCAACAACTCCTTGATTTACCGCTCAACCAAAGAGACATGGAATGAAAAAACCAAATAATCTAATAAAATTGAAGCTCAATTAAACTAGGTTTTTTGCAATTAAATTAACATCGTCATTTTGAACACAATAAGTAATTAAATTGGCAAAATTGAAGCTCATTTCCTGAAGAGAAAAGAAGTTTGCACACAACCTAATCATAGTCTAGTTTAATTAAAATGATTTCATATCAAAACCTAATTTCTATCCAAGCCTAATTTCTATTAAAACCTAAAATCATATCATAGCACGGTGTTCGAAATCTAGCATTACAAAGTCAATATCATAACATAAATCATTAATATGATCAACTTCATTTTTCAAGGTGAGGCTCTTAATATTTCAACTACCCCAAATCATGAAACTACTTCAATTCAACTAAAAAATCATCATGCCTAAATCATTAAAGCACACAATAAAATCATATTTAAAGTTATAGACATTCAACAAAATGCATTTAACCCACACCTTGTGAACATCATTTAATTCAAAGTAATGCATTTAACCAAACACTTTGTGAGAATGCTTTCAAATGAAAAAATAATACACTAAATTTAATCATTGCGGCGAATAAGACTTACTTGGAGACTTGAGGCGAAGATGTACAAGAGACGGCGAAGGGCGGCGTTCTGTAGAAAAAACCTAAAATAAAAAATGATGTGAAAAAGATGAATCTTGGACGAATCCAAACGAAAAAGAAGGAAAAGGATCTAGGAAGGAGGAAGATCTTACCGATCGGATCTTGGATCTAGGAGGCAGATCTTGGATCAGATGAATCTCTCTCGCGAGGGACGTTGGCGCGTAGGCGAAGGAAGAAAGGAATAAAGGGATAGATCGGGAGTAGGGGAAGCTCTCGGGTTGTTTTTGCATTTTTTTATAGGGAATATAACTAATAGAATGACTGATTAGTACACCAACCAATCGGCATTAAGGGGTCTTTCACCGATTGTGTTTCAAATTAATCGGTACTACCGCTTCTAAAACGCGGCAAAACTTGGCACCTTTTTTTCGCGGTTTTTTAGTGGGGTATAACGATTGGTTTTGTAACCAATCATCGTTATATATGGTATAATAGTGAAATGATGTTTATTTTTTATGTCACACAAATATTATATATAAGCATGTTTGGTTAGAATATATAGAATTATTTATTATTTTTAAATAAATATATTAATAATTTTTTACACTGAATTGTTAAAATTAATTAATTTTAAAATTATTGTACCCATAATAAATAATTTATCACAAAACAAAACTTTCACAATGTAGTTTTAAAAAATTAAATATCATTTAAAGTTAATCTAAGATAATCTTAGAGCCCGTATCAGGAAATGTTGTTTTATAATTTAAATCATTTTCATTAAAAAAAAAAATATTTAAAATTTGTGTTTATTGACCAAAATGCCTTTAAATTAATTTATTTTCTCTTAGATCAATTAATTTAAAATAATTAAATAAAAGATAGTTTTAATATTTTATTAGATAAAAAGAGTGATTAAATAGATGAAATAATTGCTAAATTTTAAGTAATATTTTAAAAAAACCCAAAAATCAAACAAGAATTTAGTGGGATTATGACCAGCTAAACTAATATGGAAATATGAAAAGAAAAAATGAGTTAAAGAAAAAATAATAATTTATTTTTGTTAAAAATATTAATTAACAATTTACTCACATGTGTTATTCGTAAACGGAACGCATCATGTTCATGCAATCAACATTTCTAAAAAGAAAAAATTTCTTGAAAATTTTAAAGTAACAAATTATAGATATTAATTTATTTAAATTGGGAAAAAAATATGAAAAAAAAGGACCATAGTTGTAGTAGAGCACTATTATTTGTTTCTGTTCAAACTGCAATTATTGTTACTTCTAGTTCTACTCTCTTATCAGTGCTTTATATTTAGAAGAGCTAAATGTAAATAAAATATTGAATTGAAATTAAGGGGTGAATGTAATAATGGTGAAATTAAGTTGGTAAAATATATAAAAGATGGTAAGGGCTTGTTTTGAGAAAAAAATTTGATGACTAAACTATTTTATTTTTTGAAAGAGTACAAAATTGTGATATAAATATTATAATAAAAATTATCATAAATTATAATTAAACGAAAATAAAATCAAGAATAAACTATTTAATTACAACACGGTATCAAATGTGATTAGAGTGTTTCTCTTGCCATTTCCGACACACCTATTTAATAAGCATATTACATATAATGTCCAACTTTGATTATAGACTTTTACATAAAAAAAAAAAATGAGACATGCATATATCGTTAACATATCTTCTTTTCGAATACGGAGTAAGATGGGTAACAAAATATGACGGTTCGATCGTATGTCCTTTTGAAAAGTTTTGACTCTTAGAATTGCTTGACGATTTGTTAAAATAGAAATCGAGAAAGATAAAATAATATTTCTTTAGAAAACGCAAATGAAAAAGCTTATTTCTTTGGTTCGGTGATTAATGACACTTAAGAAATGGTATAATCGTTATAACTCTCGTGCCCGTATTTCGATGGTATCTACTCAATTTTTTTTTATCATTTTTGTAAGAATAATACGTTTACATTTTATTTGAATCCAAATCTAACATGTTTGTGGAGATAATTTTAGAACTATCATGCTGATAGTTATAAAAAAAAATCATATTTCTAATCATACATTTGACTGATTTGACTTATAGTCATGGTGCATTAAATTAAATATAAAAAATGAAGTTACTAACTTCATATCAAAACAATCCCAAAATAATTAATTTAAATTAAAAAGACATAGAATTAGGAAAACAAACAAACTTAAAGAAAATCTTTTATATTTTAAGTTTTTTAAACTTCAATTTTAAACAATTTTATAAGACTTATTTGAACGTGATTTTGTATAATTTAAAAGTCGAACTGGAAAAATGATCACATTAAAAAACTTGTAGATAAATGAGTTACGAATTCTATACAAGAATCAAAACCATTTACGAAATCTGTACAAGAATCAAGTCATTTGGAGCAAATTATTATTGACTTTTACAAGAATATATATCACACAATATTTTATAGGTTTCTAGAATTTCAAATCACTTTATGAGCACCATAAATCCTATGTCTATATAGAATAATTAGAATATCCAATTCATTATCAATGATTTTATTATTCAATGCATTATCGATGATCTATCGTCAGATTGAATTAAGAAATTTGAATTCTTGAAACCTTAATTTTTTGCCTCCATATGACATATTTAGGATAAAAAAATTGTAAAAAATAAATAAAGACCAATCCAAAAACTCGCAATATAGAAGATACGGCGATATATGATGTAAAGATAATGAACATTACATCCTGGAAGAGTCATAAATTCTATAAATTTTTCATTAAATAATGGTTCAAGTAACTATATGTTACAATATTTCTATTTATAAGAGAACATTAAAAGTCATCAAAATAAACTTTACATTTAAACCTATTTAAAGCTGCTTAAAGTCTATTATAATATATAAATTCTAATAAATATTAGTTCAAAACCCAATAAAATTGATAAAACATTTAGAACAATTGTATAACTCAAAATTATAGAGATATGAGTCTTTTAATTGATCATATAAAACATTTAGAGCAATTGGTATTGATACCAGTTCACAATTGAATCCCCAAGCATGTATACTAAAAGACCAAAATTAGTTTTTACCAATGATATATTCTTGTAGCAACAATGATGATTGAAACAAAATTGTATAAAAGAGAATGATCTAACACATATAAAAAAAAAATTCAGAACAATTGGAGTTAGAGTTAGATTACAATTATTCATAAGAGTGCCCAATTTAATCAAAATCCATTTTTTTAAAAATGACTAAAACCAATTGCAAATACATTAAGGTTTTAAACAATGCCCATAAAATACTTATACTAGTCCTTCCTTATTTGCATCATTAGAACCAACCAAATGAAGTCCAACTTTAAACTTATTTGAAAATTAAACTTAAGCAAAAGTTTTAAGACTATAAATTATAAATTGATACATAGGATTGAACAAGATTCACCCTTTATTTTATTTTTTTAATAATATATTAATCAATTATTTAAAATATATTAATCAATTATTTAAAATATATTAATCAATTATTTAAAATATATTAATCAATTATGAACATTCAATTCAAACCAATAATGTTTGAACAACATAAAATCTGAAATCAGATATTTTTTTGAAATTTGAAATTTAATTTGGGGTTTTTTTGTTGGAACAATTTTCATTAATTTGAAAGAGGGGAGTTGATTAATAATATACATGATTTTGATCATCAATGGAAGAAGTACGACAATGCAATACACAAATAAGATTAATACTCAAATCAAATTTTTATTAAATTGAAATATATATTACATGAATAGGAGATTACAAGAAATTCGGAATAATTTTACATATAACTAAAAACATCATATAATCATATAACTAACTTTGAAAGTTGAACTCATTCAAATTTAAATCACAATAGAGAAGACTTTCTCTCTTCATTTCATGGTCTTAAACTCTACATATATACTCTATGAACTGAAAGGAATCTATAATCCAATAATATATGTTGATAATTTTGATTTATCTCCTTTGTTCTTGAACTTCAAATGAAAATTTGTCTTATTAGCTTGATTAACTTTAATATTTTTTTTTAAAAAATTATCTTTGTTGTTAAATTTCCAATCAACTCCAAACGGTTTTGAATTTTTTGGTGCAAATAAAAAGAACTTTTATATTTTTTTAATTAAATCTCTTGCCTCGCAGCGCGGTCTACTAAGAAGAGATGACTTGATTCAAGCTTGGTTTAGGCCTATTTGAGTTGGATTTTGTTTTAACTTACAAAACCAATACAGAATAATATTTTTGATATTTTGTCCCAACTTATATTTTATTTATTTATAATTATATCTCAATTAAAGTAATTCTATATTATTTTGGTTTAGGCCTATTTGAGTTGGATTTTATTTTCAACTTTTGTTGTTCTAATATATAAATAGTAATTCTATAACAACAACATGTAATATAGTTCTAATTTATTTATAACCTGCAAGGAAATTTCATTTATAAGTAATGCATTTTTTAACTTATACAAATTGTTTATTAATGTTATTATTTATATATTGATTTACTATTCATTCAGGTCATACAATTTAAAAAATTGTTTATATATTTTTTTTTATTATTGTCAAACTTTTAATCTTTGAAATTCCATATCAGATATTAAATTAATTCATAATTTTAAAGAAAATCTCATAAATAATTGCAAAATTTTCCCTTAAAAGTAAGACTAATTTCAATATTTATTAATTAAGTACGAGATCGATCGATCAGTAATTAAGATCGATGATCAAGTTTTTTTGATTCTCTTCACTCACTCATCACAGGCAAAGAAATAGACCTTACTTATATAGGCGTGGAGTGGTCCACTCCGAGTGGAGTAAGATGATCAATTTATGAAGCCTCTATAAGGGCTTGTTCGATTTATTAGTTATTTGAAGTATTTATTTATTTATTTGTTTATTTATTGAGTTTTTACTTTTTTTTTATTCACAAGTAGGAAAACAACCCATGTGAAAACAACCCATTTGAATTGTTTCCTTATTTAAATATTCTTTCACTCATTTGCTTAGAAAAAGACTCTCATCTTAAATTTTTTTTGTTTCCCTATTTATGTAATTATTCAATATTGGCCATGTGATATATATATATATATATATATATATATATATATATATATATATATATATATATATATATATATATATATATCACTAATTTGCTTAGAAAGAGTGAAAGACTCTCATCTTAATTATTTTTTCTATCCGGATTTCAAATTTAATTAATACTAATTAAAAAAAAGTTAAATAATAATGTAATTCATGACTATGATATATAACTAATTAATTACCATTTATGTACATACACAACAAAATTTGAAAAATGAATTATGAAAATAAATAAGGAAAAACTACCTAACACATTGGATACCTCCCATAAGAGTGCTAATGTACATTTTTTTGTCTTCATAATTGATTTATCAATAAAAATGAATTATCAAATCAAAATTTAACATAAATTTAGTTTAATTAAATTATAAAAATGTTTTATTTTTATTTTCATAATCTCAATAAATAATTTTAGCATTAATTATTAATTAATTAATTAATTAGTTAGTTACCCTTAATAGATATTATAAACATTTATTTGTTATACCCAAGTTATAATATTTTAAAAAATAATTCTAATTAAGTCTAGAGAAAATATTCTTATATATAGGGTTTATTGGGGTTTATTGCACTTGTACTTGTATGTGATTAATAATAATTAATTTTAAATTAATATCATATTAATGAGATTTCAAATTAATTATCAAATATCAGACAGGCAAACTTTAAATAAAACTTAAACTGTGATATAATTATAAATAAATAAAATATAAGTTTTTGACAAAATATAAAAAATATTATTTTGTAATGGTTTTGTAAGTTAAAAAATAGTCCAAAATTAGGTCTAAACAAGCAAAATAACAAAGTAATTAGACTCAGTATGAGTATGAGGCAAGAGCTTTAGTTAAAAAAAAAATATATATATATATCCTTTAGATCTACCCAACAAAATCCAAAACTGATTGAGACTAACATAGAGATTTAACAACAACGATCATTTCTCTGAAGAAATTGTCATCTTTAAATTAGCTAATAAAATTATTTATCTTTTAAAGTTTAAGAACAACCGGATAACCCCCCCCCCCCCCCGATATTATTGGGTTAGATTCTTTAAGTCCATATCACTAAAAAGGAAGAGAGAAAGACTTCACCATTCTTCTTGAGTTCAATAAACATCAAATTGAGGGATAGGTTCAACCTTCAAGGATATTTTTTATGATATTTTTAGTGATATGTAATATTATAATGAATTACTTGTAAATTCCAATTCATGTAAAACACAATTTGGGTAAAATTCTTATTTGTGTGAAATTCTTATTTGTGTATTGCATTGTTCATTCTTCTTCGATTGATGACCAAAACCTACATATTATTAATCATCTCCTTCATTTCAAATAATGAAAATTTAAGATTTCAAAAATTCAGATTTCTTGATTCAATCTGAAAATGTGATCCTCTAATGCATTTGATATTCATCCAAACTGGCAAAATGTTTTACACAACATATATCAACAACTTTACTTTATATTTCTCTAATTATTCTATTTAGAAGTAGGATTTATGGTACTCACAAAGTGGTTTGAAAATTCTAGAAACTAAAGTCAATATTTGATGATATATATTCTCGTAAAAATCCATAACAATTTGCTCCATATAACTTGATTCTTGTAAATGAATGTGCAACTATTTATCTACAAATCTCTCAACCAGTTCACCTTTTAAACGGACCAAAATCGCGTTTAAATAAGTCGTATAAAATTACCTGAAATTGAAGTTTAAAAAACTTAAAATATAAAAGATTTTCTTTTAAGTTTAGTTTTTTTTCTTCATAATTTTAGTCTTTGAAATTTAAATAATTTATTTTGGGATTGTTTTGGTATCAAGTTGGTACCATCTCTTTCTATGTTTAATTTTAATGCACAATAACTATAAATCAAAATATAGTTTTCTATAACTAACATGCATGATAGACTAAAATTATCTTCAGAAACATGTTAGATTTGGATTCATTATAAAATATAAATGTAAAATGACAAAAAATTTAGAGTATATATCAAACTCAAACACGAGAGATATAGCGATTATGTCATTTCTCAACTGTCACCAATCACTGAACCAAAGAAATAAGTTTTTTCACTTGCGTTTTCTATAAAAATGTTATTTTAACTTTCTCGGTTTCTATTTTAACAAAACGTGGACTGGTTCTAATAGTCAAAATTTGTAAAAAAAAACACTTGACAGAGTCCATCATTTTTTGTTACCCATCTTACTCGATATTCGAAAAAGAAGATAGATTTACGATTTGTGCAGATTACGTTCGATTATGTGCATTTCTTGAACTTTTAAAGCCACAAATATGAACTATAAAAAAATTCAATTAAATACTATATTTATTAGATTTTAAGTAATAATTAATCTTAAATGGTTTAATCTTTCATTTAGTCTATAACTCCTCCAAATAATTTATAATTATTAAATTCTTTGTTTCTTTTTTATTTCAAAGTGAATCATTTTCAATAAATTGCGGTCACATCTCACCAATACCACAAGTTATTATAATCAATTAGTACAAAGTTACAAGTTGTAACATTAATTCTCACAAATTTTCCATAGAAAACAAAAATAGAACCGAACCAAACCAATTCAATCCAATCAAATCGATCAAGTTAAAATTAAAGAATCTAATGAAGCCTAAAATTGAATCGTCTTCCATTTTTTAAACAAAATCATTTTCTCAATTTATAAGATATCTATCTTTAAAGATTTTTTTTTCTTTTGTTTTGTTTGGTTCAGTTTTATTTTAAAAATTTTGAATTTTAAATAAATTTTGGTTTTTAAGAATTTCATGTACTTTCTTTATAACAACCCAATAAATAAATAATAATGGGATGTTTTGACGTCCAAAATTTACAGGATTTTATTTGTAGATTTAGTACTTGGTTACCATCAGAAAATGGATTAACGCTTATTCGATTAATTGAGTATATTTTTTATTTATTAAATCAAAAATTGAATTGAGATATCACCTAGACTTTGCTAATATTCTAAAATTAAGAAAAAAATGACGTTAACCATGGAGGGTAAATTGATCGTTAATCCTCATGTTCTGGGCCAAATATTTAGAGTAATTAATATTCTTAGAAAACAAAATTAATAGTGTAATTTTATAATATCTTTTTTTTTTTCTTGTGACATTTGTGTGGTATACGTACTTTAATGAGTAGATAGTACATGGTTTAACATTAATTTATGTTGAGATTTCAATACTAATCAGGATTCAAGTTTGATACTTTTTTTAAAAGATTTTAATCCCATTTTATTAAAACGAAAATTTTAGCAAATTAATGATAAATTAAAAAATATAAAAATAATTCTTGGCACCAAAATCTGGAGTGAGGTAGTCATTAAAATTGAGTATGATATCTAATTGTTAGTTGTCCAAATTCTTTTATCATCAAAGTTATAGGTAAAATAATTTTATAATTAATATTAACAAACAATTAATTTCATTATAATTAAAATTTTGTTCCAAAAACACAATTAAATATTATCTAACCTTTAGGATTTATCCAACAGTCCTACGATTAGGTAAGAAGTTAAAATTATTACTTTTCTTTTTTTTCCTCATAATTCAATTTTTAACTTTTGTTGTGTTAGTATTTAAAATAGTAATTCTATAGAAAACATAAAATAATATTAATTTATTTATAAGGTATTGAATTTAGATTGCTTTTAATATTATAGTGTCACATTTTCCAACTTTTTTTGTGTGTTAATATATTTATAAGGAAAATGTCATTCGAGAGCTCCTCTTTCTCGTCGCGTAGTGTTCGTTCGGTAGGAATGGCATTCGAAATGCAAAATAGAGGGGCATGCTACATACCAAATCAGAAGTGTCACCGATGAAGAACAACTCGTCTACGCTTCTTCTTCTCGAGCTTGGATTATCTGCCATCGCGAGCTTCTCTATTGCACAAGGTTTCATTGAATAGAGCTTCAGATTCCCAGAATCAATCGAGGCATTGGATTTGTCCTCCTCTGCAAATAAGAAATCCTATAGATTCTTTCGTTTCCGAAATCTCCTTCGTCGTCGCTCTAGCCTAAGCAAGCTCATAACCTTCTTCCTTGCAATGATGCATCTCCGTCCTTGCCTTCGCCAAGACTTTCGAACGAGCGACAGGCACTGATGCAGTTCATGAATTCATCTTTAGGTAGAGAAGATTATTGGACCGACGAACATCAGTCGGAATTCGAACCTAAAGCTAACCTAACTTTGTCTCTAACCCTAGGCTAATTGCACATGCGTCTAACCTATGATTTCTATCGGCTAATGGTTATTGGTTAACCAAGACAATCAAACAGTTATACACATCATTCATATAATCAAATCATCATTCAATAATATGAATTGACAAATGAAATTTCAAACATATTGATGCTTTGATTTGACTAATGAATGTAAACTGTAATAACTATGAAATTTTCATGTTATAAACGTCTTATCTTATGAAACGAAGAAATCTACCCAACAATGGAGGATCCTTGTCTACAGAAGACTCCAACAAACCAAGAACGATCTCGTTGCGAAGCGTAATTTGTCTCCAGAGAAAAATCTCTAAGAGTTCTCACTCGAAGTATAGAAACTCTCTAATGTGTTTCTCTCGTTAGAAATCTATTTTTGAAGAAATGTGGCTCAAGTTACGGATATGTCGGTTTTAATCCAATTTTGGACACCTTACCCTAGTTTCGAAACTACGTCGCATTCGAGGGTTTAAGCCAATACTGGGCTGAGTGGTCTTATAGAGCATTGTCCTATCTTTCCAAAACATTCAGAATCATCCAAATCAATCGAGTATTGAAGTCAAAGAATTTTTTAGAAGTTTGGTGGTGTTGTTGATATTTCTTTAGTCGGTGGTACCAATGGTACGAATTGAAGAACATATTTGTGTATTTTCAAATTTGGCTTAAGCTGACGTAAAACATTTTCGTTGACCAAGTCTTGAACCATCCGATTTGACTTGTATTCTTGTTTTTAACTTTTTGAACACATTTCCTAAAAATTTTCGAAATTAATATTACACTCAAAGTTCACAATTTTTTTTGAACAAGTTAATCTGAAAGTATCAATCTCCCGAATTCTAAATATTTATGAAAAGTTGTGTTTAGGCACAAAAACGAGCATTAAAATAATTGTTCTTTACATTTTACCAAATAGCAATATTATACTTAAAATTCATTATTTTCCAAAACGATCAATCTGAAGGTATCGGCTCATCTAAATTTTGAGTAATTTTAAAATCACTGTTTGGATTAAGTTCAAAGGGCAAACTAAGCTGGTTTTGAAATGATTTTCTCTTTTTTTAGTCTCCCAGTTCAGTAATCAAGTATGATCATCCTATTAAACCGAATATATTTATTTTAATTTTGGGATGTAAAAACAGGCATCTACACATTTTCTAGTGGTTTATTTATATAATTTTGAGGAGTTTTACTTATCATTTTTATTCTTCGAAGCTTCAAGTTAGTCTTCTTTTTAGCTAGACATTGTACTCTAGCTTGTAGGTATCAAGAGAAATTTTTTAGATCATCTATACTCACGGTAAGAATTAATAATCTTTCCATACATCTTTTATAAATCAATTCAAAAGTTTGTTTCGGCATTTTCGGGGTTTATGTTTGTATATATATTGTTTACCTTTCTTCAAATTGGCTACAAATTATGATTGTATTGATGATATAAGAGTATTGTATAAGTCGAGTAACTTGTCATTCTTCTCTAATAAAAAACCTCTCAATGTGAATTTAAAACTAACATTGAATATAATGTGTGCTTGGACCTGGACTGTTGTTCAAGGACAATGGCTCAAGAATAGTCCACCTGTTATGTATAATTAATTTGGGATGCTTTTAGACCTTAAAACAAACTTTAACTTTTTTTTCAAAAATCTATGTTTATTTTTGGCCAAATGCATTTTTCTCTTTGTTTGACTGTTCTTGGTATTTATTGTTGTAGGTCCAACTGTGGCCTTGCAAAAACCAGCCACAACATTGTTTTTGACTGACTCTGCTCCTCACCCGCGAGCCTTCCGACTCATCCAAACATAATCCATTTTGTTTAATGCCTTGTTTTTATTGTTTTTAATTTTTATTAATTTTGTTAATTTTATGTGTTTTTTAATTTAATTATTTTTAAAAATTTCAAAAAAATTAAAAATATATACGGAAGGTAAAAAATTGACATTTACCGACAGATATTACCGAAGATTGTATAAAACTTTCGGAAATGATCCCTAGAGGAACAAATCTTTCGTTATTAAAAATAGATTCTCAGAGTCGTGTAAAAGCTTCGGTTTTACAAATTTTTACCGAAAGTTTTACAAAGAAATTTCGGTTTTGCTCTTCCCAAAAAATCAGAATAATTCTAAGTGTTGGAAATGTGGTAATTGCGAAGGTTATTCAAACTGTTAGTATTCTTGTCTTGAAATAACAGAAGATATATATAAAATGGTGTTACAAATAAATAAGATATACAAAAAACGAAATCACCGATTGAGATGTTGATTCGAGGCATGTGCTTAACACATTTCCCTTAAAACAGTTCCACCGTCTCCTGTTTGTGCTGGAGCTTATCGTAGATGGCTGTCTCCCAGGGTACAACGAATCTAGTAGTGATTCAGCACCAGAATCACTACACAACGAATTTGACCAACGTACCTGAACTATCACCGGGATCAAAGCAGAATTGTGTGAAGCCACAATTAAAATGATCAATAGAAGGTTTTTTCTGAAAAACTAAGAAGTAGCTAGCTTCTTGTGATGTTGAAAATAAAAACTAATAAAATTCATTTAGGGTGATTGAAGGAAAAAACTATGTAATTCTGCAATTGTTATATCTCTTCTTCACAACGTGTGATCAATTGAGATATATAAAGATAAATTAGTCAATCAACATAATGACTATAATTTTTTAACGTAGGAATAAAATCAATTAATGCAATCAATTGCATTTTCATCAATTGCATGTGAAAGGTTTCAAACGTATGCATTTATCATTGCATTTGATTGAAAATTTCTCATTTGCACATTGATATTAATACCCATTTAATTGACTCATTCAATTAATATTTAATCCAAATATATTATTTATTTTTATGCAATAAAATGCATTATGCAAATAAATTAAACCCCACTTGGATTAATGGAAAAATGCTACATTTTGCTATTTTTCTAATGTGGACAAATCCACTAACTCGATTTTATTCTTGGGACTCACCCAATCTCAGAATTGTTTTTGAATTCTCATTTCCATTCATATAATGGAAATAATCTACATAGTCTAAATTCCAACAATCCCCCACATGAATGGAAATTGAAAGATTAACCCGGTGAAAGGTTCAACAGTTGAATTCTACATAGGATAGGTAGGTGTAACCCTTTGAACCTTCCCTTGTGAAAGCATATAACTTTACTAGCTGATTAGTAGACTCGATGTCCTTGAACTATTCTGCTTTTTGTGTAAACGATTACACACTTTCACATAGAATTCTCCCTAATACATGTCAAGCTCTCATGGTTGTGTCCGTTTTGGCCATGGAACACATGCCTGGTTCTGTGAGAGGGTCTAGAATTGAGCCGTGCAATTCTTTCGAAGCGGCCCCACTTCTCCCTCACATAGGTGATCTCTTTTCTCACAAAGAATCATTAAAAGCGAAATGCTTATCCTCGTCAAAATATATATTGTTCCGTTATAGGATTAATCCTTACAATAACTTTCCAAGTCAGTACAATTAGGTTGTCCCATTGAACCTAGTTTTTGGGATCTCCAGTCTGCATAGGTTGGGTTTTCCTTCATACCAACTTATAGTAGGCTAATGTCTCAAAAGACTTCAAATTATCTCTCTATTCAATAATCTAATTAGTGGATCCACAATGTTATCTTTGACTTACATAGTCAAATTTGATAACTCCATTAGAGAGTATAGTCTAATGACATTATGTCTAAGACGTGTATGTCTAGACTTGTCACTGACTCTAAGCTTGTCCAATTTCTAATTACTATCACAATAATTAGAAATTTATGTCGGTACATTCTTAGTTAACCTTGGAACATCTTCTAATAAGAAGCATAGTCATCCGTACATGCTTATCATTTAAATTTTTTATGAAAATATTGTTTACTTGGCTAACTAGTAGACAAAATGTCTTTGAACCATTCTGCTTTCGTGTAAACGATTATATATTTTACATAAAAATATTTTATTTTTCGACATAAGTCAAAAATATAGATTATAACGTTTAATCTATCCATCATAAGTTTCTTAGAAGATTTCATACGTAGATTGCACTTTTAAGTGTAAACATATTCACTTTAAGACGTAAAGTCTTTGATTTAATAATATCAATATATCATTTGATAACAACATGATATTTCGTTTAGTGCAATTCATATCCTTTATGGATTTAATCATTTTTATCATAATTTTCAACGATAGAAATATCGTACAAAAGACACGTAATGAAATAATTTTCATTGTCTTCATGATATATATAATTGTCACATCCACTTTTTAATAAAAGTATGATCAAATTTTCATATTATTATTATAAAATTTGTTATAAGTCATATCAAGAATTTAAAAAATTTCTTTTTCATTTATTTCATAAAATCCTTTTGAAGACATTGGTTCTTCAAAGTTTTATGAAAATAATGTCAAAATATGACACGTCTCTTGATTTCAAAATCCTCAAATCTAAAATATCGATTTGAACACCAACTCAGCAAATATAAACAAGGTATTTTATTGTTATTTTATTTCTTTTTATAAAGTTGCGCAACTTTATCTTTTATAGAGAACATATTTCTCTAACAACAAATAATTTTTTACATTTATCATAATATACACAATTATTTTTGTATTATAATCAATAAAAAATATTTGCCCCCACATTCGTGTTGGTATCCTTTTTTTTTTAAATCACACACATTTGTATGATTTAAATCAATGATTTTCTAATCAAGAAATTGTCACATAGTTCTTTTACAGATTTCTTTTGTTATACTTATCATACAATGAATAAGATAACTATATCATAAATATTTAATTGAATAAAATATAATTTCTATACAAGAGATTAGAATGTTTATTCATATATAAATCATTCTTCACATAATCTCTACATAAGAAATTAAAAATATTTAATCGATTAAAATATTTATTTCAACACTTAATTTCTATAAAAGAAATTTGAATATTTAATTAAATAAATATTCACCATATCACATGATTTCTAAAAAAGAAATCATAATGTTTCAAGCATCTTTGACCGAAGTCGCTTAAACATTTATTTCCGGTTGCACGTTTGCATCCCGTAATATCGGCACGTTTGCCACATTATTTCTCAAATCAAACACAAATTTTCTTGCAGTTATTAGATTTCAAAAACATCAAATTAAACAAGTCTTTATGATGAAATTGAACCATGTATATCAAATATATAATCGAATAACATAATCAAATGATATGTCATATATATTATAATTACTTCATATATCATTAAACAAATATCTTTCTAAAATACATCAATAATTGACAATTTATCTTTAATCAAATATAAATAACTAATTGTTATAAATAATTATTCATGTCATCAATTCGTCCATTTCTTAATTAATTATATGACTTTAACTTTTCATAAAAGTTTTTGTATACCAAAAGACAAATAGTTTTATGAAGGAAAAAAAAATAGAATTTTATATTAAAACAAAATGCATTTATAATTGATCTTTATTCATATATGTATACTAATGGCTATATAAACATATTATGAATGAACACGAATCATCATATTATTAACTAATATGCATGATATATATACAAATAATCACTTAGCAACATAATCAAATAAAATATAATTATAAATATATTTTATATCTTAATTGAAGCACTTACATTGCCATATTTTGAACAATAATCGACGTGAAACGACTATGCATGCTCAAAAATAACTTTGGGTAAATTATTCTCACCGAGAGACAATTTTTGCAAAGACAATTTCGACTAACATAGTCGTGTCTTTTTAAATGCATGATTATAATAAGTTCTAACACAAATAACTTATTTAATCTCAAGAAATTTAAATGCCTCAAAATATTAATAACAACATCATTTTGGCAAATTAAATTTCTATAATTTCTACACAAAAAATTAGAATGGCTCCAGCACTTAAGGAATCGTTAAGTGTGTCAATTCACATTTAATAATTTATATAGAAGAAATTAAAATGATTTCAACATCCATGATTAAAATCATATATCAGATATCATTCATCTCACAATTTTTACACAAGAAATTGCAGTGATTTCAACATCAATGACTAGAGTCAATTTAGCAAGTCTGATTTTTACCAAGAAAAATCATTGACTATCCTTCATCTCATATTATTTCTACACAAGAAATTATAATGGTTTTAATATAGTTTCAACATCAATGACTAAAGTCATTTTAACTAGTCTGATTTCTACCAAGAAATCATTGACTATCCATTCATATAATAATTTCTATACAAGAAATTTGAATGATTCCACCATAAATGACTAGTGTCATTTTTTAACACATTCATCTAATAATTTCTATAAAAGAAATTTGAATGGTTTGTCATTTTTTAACACATCAGATTTCTACGAAAGAAACCATAAGTGACTAGATTTCTACGAAAGAAATCATTGGCTAAAATGAGATTCGAACTAGGGACCTTTCGTCTCCTTGCGCGTCTGAACTTCGAACCACTGCGACAATGCGTCATTTCATTGTTGTAACGCCATTTCATTGTTGTACCGCTTTTATGACCTTTTGTCTTCTTTCTAGAGATAACTTATACTTCATATTTGACTAGACTCTGTCAACAAATGAATATATGCACATTTAAAATGATAACTTATTACCATAATAAAATGTAATATATAAAACAATGTATAAATAAAGATATCATCTCTCTTTGTTTATTAAATCTTCCTACCATATTCTTATTAATTATATTGGTTAATTAAAAAGAAGATATATATTATAATTAATTATTTTAAAACTGAAGCCATATGTTTCAATTGTAATTAATTTTAACACCATAAATTTTATAAAAATTGAAAACTAACATATTAGTTACTTTCTTATTTTTATTCATTATTATTAATAATATTAATAACCAAGCAAATCTTCAAAATAAAACTACAACAAATTAAATTATTGTGTTCTAATTTATTTTGTATATAACATTTGTATAATGAATATACATATTAATGTTTCTTCAGAATTTTTTTTTTTAATATCAAAATATATTAGCTTATAAAATTAAACTTTAACAGCATAAGAACATATGTGTTAATAATCAACATATTTATATACAATAAAGACTTATCTTTATCTGTTGATTTCGCTTTCCTTAAAATGAATCTTTTTCAATTTTTTTTTTTGAAATAAGCATCATCTCTTTCGCAACACCGCAACTCGTATTTCTGAAACATCAAAGACAAAAAATATTTGATGGCGCAAGCTCTTAAATAGCTTAGCACAATGAAACTGTTTTAAGATTGTTAGAAATCTTGTCTTGAAAAATAACAGAAATATATATATAAATTATGTTACAAATAGATGAAATAAATAAAATATATGAAAAACAATATCACCGAATTTGACCAACGTAACTGAACTATCACCGGGATCAAAGCAGAATTGTGTGAAGCCACAATTAAAATGATCAATGGAAGGTTTTTTCTGAAAAACTAAGAAGTAGCTAGCTTCTTGTGATGTTGAAAATAAAAACTAATAAAATTCATTTAGGGTGATTGAAGGAAAAAACTATGTAATTCTGCAATTGTTATATCTCTTCTTCACAACGTGTGATCAATTGAGATATATAAAGATAAATTAGTCAATCAACATAATGACTATAATTTTTTAACGTAGGAATAAAATCAATTAATGCAATCAATTGCATTTTCATCAATTGCATGTGAAAGGTTTCAAACGTATGCATTTATCATTGCATTTGATTGAAAATTTCTCATTTGCACATTGATATTAATACCCATTTAATTGACTCATTCAATTAATATTTAATCCAAATATATTATTTATTTTTATGCAATAAAATGCATTATGCAAATAAATTAAACCCCACTTGGATTAATGGAAAAATGCTACATTTTGCTATTTTTCTAATGTGGACAAATCCACTAACTCGATTTTATTCTTGGGACTCACCCAATCTCAGAATTGTTTTTGAATTCTCATTTCCATTCATATAATGGAAATAATCTACATAGTCTAAATTCCAACACAAACAACCCTCGGGTTTACTTTTCCTGAAATTGTTAATTGCGAAGGTTTTCCAATAAACCTTCGGTTTTGACTTATCCCAAAAAAAATGAAAAATAATTCTAAGTTTGGGAATGATTAATTGCGAATGTTTTCCAATAAACCTTCGGTTTTGACTCATCATAAAACTTTTAAAAATAATTCTAAGTGTTATGAATTGTTAATTGCGAAGGTTTTTCAATAAATCTTTGGTTTTGACTCAGGTTCAAAACCGAAAGTAATATGAAAACTTTCGGTTTTGATCAAAACTGAAAGTTTAAATGAAAACTTTCGGTAATAACCTTTATAAATACAAAACCCTACCCTTCTCTTCTTCTTTCCTCCTTTCTCTTTTCCCTCTCTCTTCCGCCCGCGCCGCCGCCTCCAATTCTTCTTCCTCTCTTCTTCTTCCGCACTCGACGGAACCACCGTCTCGCCTTCGCCGCCGCCATTTCAAGGTTAAATTTTATTTTATTTGGTTATGTTATATGGTTAGATTTATATTTGTTAATTGTTAGTTTTAGGTTAGCTAGATTTAGGTTAGTTTAGATTTTTTTTGATATATGTTATATATTAAGTTAGATTTTGTTAAATATGTATTTGGATTAGGTTATAATTTGGTTGTGTTAGATTATTTGTTTGGTAATTATATGGTTAGATTTAGATTTGTTATTGTTTAGTTTTAGGTTAGTTTAGATTATATTTTGTTTGTTAAATATATGTATGATTTTGTTAGATTTTTTTAAATATATGTATGATTTTGTTTGATATTTGTTTGGATTAGGTTATAATTTGTTTGATATATTTTGGATTTAGGTTATTGTGTTTGATTTAAGTTATATAAGATTTGGATTATGGTTATTTGGTTTGATTAATTTGAAATGCATTCAGGATGAGTGATTGGAAGCGTCTTCGGAAAACACCAGAGAAACTGTCCCGGCCATTCCAGAACTTAATAGCAGCAACAAGAGCGGCAGAAGAGAAGAGACAAATAGCGTTGGAATTGGAGCAAATCCGATTGAGGGACACAGAAAGAGCTCAATTGGTTACTGAACTGAAATCGGAGATGTTCAAATGAAGCAAAAACTAGAGAATCTCGAACAACAAGTTGATTTCTTCATGAGGCATAATCAACCACCCCCTCCTCCCCCCATCTACTAAGTAGATTTAAGTGTTTGAATAATTATGTGTAATCGTTTTCGTTCGACGGATTAAATGTTTGGGATAATTGGGTACTATTTGACTTTTGTTTTTGTTTTAAGAATTATAATTATGTTTTGGTTTATTAATGTCGTTTATGATTTTTTTCTAGATGTATTTGTTTTCCTTTATTTGAGAATTTCATTGAAATTTTTTTATTAGACCATAGTCAAAACAATGGAGAAAATAGGGTAATTGCGAAGGTTATTAATAGAACCCTCAGTTTTAACTTCCCAGAATTCATAATATCGAAAGTTTATTTGAAAACTCTCGCATTTGACCATTTCCTTAAAAAAAATCTGAAAAGGGTATTTGCCAAAGTTTTCCAATAAATTCTCGCATTTTACCCTTTCTTAAAAAAATCTGAAAAGGGTATTTGCGAAAGTTTTCCAATAAAATATCGCATTTGACCCTTAAAATAATCTAAAAAGGGTATTTACGAAAGTTTTCCAATAAACTCTCGCATTTGACCATTCCTTAAAAAATATGAAAAAGGTATTTGCGAAAGTTTTCCAATAAACTCTAGCATTTGACCCTTCCTTAAAAAATCTAAAAAGGGTATTTGCGAAAATTTTCAAATAAACTCTCGCATTTGACCCTTCCTTAAAAAAATATGAAAAGGGTATTTGCGAAGTTTTCCAATAAACTCTCGCATTTGACCATTTCTTAAAAAAATCTAAAAATTTCTAAGTGTTGGGAAAAGGGTATTTGCGAAAGTTTTCCAATAATCTCTCGCATTTGACCATTCCTTAAAAAAATCTGAAAATTTTCTAAGTGTTGGGAAGGGGTATTTCCGAAAGTTTATTAGAAAACTTTCATTTTTGAGCCTTCCTTAAGAAAATCTGGGAGGGGTAATTGTGAAGGTTATCCAATAAACTTTTGCTTTTGACCCATCTTAAAAACATCATGTTTAAGATTAGGACCGAAATATATTTGATAATCTCTCGGTTTTGAATGTAGGTACCGAAAGTTAATTAATTAACTTTTGGTATTTATTCCCTACTTTAATTAGTTTTTTGTTATTTTTTGTCTAAACTCTTTAATCACATCAAGTATGTTATTTTTTAAGAATGAATATTGTGTTTAATATTATAAATATATATGATTGTTTTTATAATATAAAGAAGTATATATATATATATGTTTGTGTTTGATGATAATAAAATTGTGTGTAGAGTTTGATTGTAATGATGTATTAGGACTGTGTAATGTTTTAAAGATATCAAATGTGTTAAGTTAATGTTGTTCAAAGTTATTAGAAGGTGAAACCAATTAAATTAACAATTTGTGAAGTGGTAATTCTGAAAGTTAATGGTATAACTTGCGGAAATAATCATCAAAACCGAAAGTTATACCATTAAATTTCAGAATTACCACTTCATAATTTGTTAATTTAATTGGCATCTCACTTTCTAATGTAGACTCCTAACTAATCTAATCAAGTGTGTTATTTTTTAAGAATTGAGTGTGTGTATAATTTTAAAATCTTTATGATTAATGTGTTTGATTATATAAAGAAGTGTATATATATGTATGTTTGTGTTTGATGATCATATGAATGTGTGTAAAGTTTGATCACATGAATTGTGTAATGTTATAAGAATATCAAATTTGTTAAATTAATGTTGTTCAAAATCATTAGAATGTGGAAAACCAATTAATTTCACAATTTATCAAGTGATAATTCCGAAAGATATACCATTATCTTTCGGTAATAATCATCAAAACCGAGAGATATACACAAATCTCTCGGTTTTATCTATTTAAAATTAATTTTGCATTTATCAAAACCTAAAGATGTAGAGACATCTCTCGGAATTTAATTAATCAAATCCGAGAGATATGTCCAAAATTATCAGAATTAGGTATAAAATTTCGGAAATGACCAAAACCGAAAGTTTTATTAAAACCTTCGGAAATGACCTTAAATAAAATAAAACACTTTCTCTCTCCCCGATCCCCTTTCCGCCCGATTTCTTTTCTTTCATCTCCTCCGATCCCCTTTCTCGCTCGCGCCTCCCTTTAGCAATCCGACAACCCCGCCCGCGCCGCCCTCTAGCAATCCGACGACAACGATGACGCCGCACACTCCCCATCCCTGCCGCCGCCGCCTATTCCAGACTCCCTCGACGGAACCCTCCCTCGACGAAAATCAATTGTCGCCGCCGCATTCAACTGCCGTCGTTGCCTCCGTCTAGCCTTCACCTGCCGCCGACGCCTCCGTCGTTGCCTATTTCAGGTAAGATTTTAGTTTTTTCTTTGTTAATTAAGTGTTTATATAATTATATGATTATATTTAAGTTTGATTTATGTTAGTTTAGGTTGAATTAGATTATATTTTGTTTGATATATGATTTAGGTTAGATTTCGTTTTGATTTAGGTAAAATTCGGTTTGATTTAGGTTAGATTTGGTATGATTTATGTTAGATTTGGTATGATTTAGGTTTGATTTTGTATGATTTAGGTTTGATTTGGTTTGATTTATGTTGGAATTGGTTATTTGTTTTAATGTATAAGTTTAAATTGTTGGTTAGATTTGAATAGGTAATTTTATTTGATGAATATATGTTTGAATTTTGTTTACTTGTTATATATTTAGGTTAATTAGGTTATGTTGATTAATATTAGATTATGTTATATATTATATATTGATGATGCTGATTTGTGTTATATATTATGTTTGATTTAGGTTATATTTTGCATAGATTTGTGGATATTTGGTTAGGATTTTGTAAGATAAATGTAAGCCTAATTAATTTAGATAAAGTTAAATAAATAATAATGTGGGTTGTTTTCTATCTTATTAGAAAGATGGAAGTACCCGATAAAACTTGGATGACCTTACGTCGAGATCATCTAGATTACGAGGCAAGTGTTGACAAATTCTTCGAGTTTGCAGTTAGTAGTACAAGACGACAAACCGTGAAATGTCCTTGCATGAAATGCTTGAACACATCGTTTATGGAAATAAACGATGTGAAGACTCACCTCATAATTTATGGAATAAATGTTTATTATGAGTACTAGTATTGTCATGGAGAAAATAGACTCACTACTAACATGGTTAATGATGATAATGATGCCGATGACTTGGATGATGATGATGATTCCAATGATGATGTTGATGACTTGGATGATCAGATAATACTAGCGGGAGGTGAGGACATCATTGACCTCGATGGTTAATTGTTAAAGTTCAGATAACACCTCAAGGACTGAAGGTCAAGCTGCGATTAATTGTTAAAGATAAGATAACACCGGATGGTTAATTGTTAAAGGTCAGATAACACCTAAAACATTACTATGAGCACGGAACCCTCAAACGGTTTATCATGCTCAATGGGCGACATCGGAAACCTTGATGGTTAATTGCTGAAGATCAGATAACATCGAATGGGAGGTGAGGATATCATTGACCTCGACAATTAATTGTCAAAGGTCACGAGATAACACCTCAAATTTTAAAGGTGAATCTACGATTAATTGTTGAAGATCAGATAACACTGGAGGAGACCCCGACAATTAATAATTGAAGGTTAAATCTTATAACACACAAAATGTTATTATGAGAACAAATCCCCCTAAGAGGTTTGTCATGTTAGATTTATCCTAATTAGATCCTAATTTAATGTGTGAGAAATTAAAATCTGAATGTGGTGGAAGCGTACCTTAATTTTATGAATCATTAATCTTAATAGAAATGGTCTTTAATCCTCTCTTTAGACTTTATTTATGTGGGATGGTTCTTCCATTTGATGAGTACGTCAATAGATTTCTCTCTCTATTGATGGGGACGCAAAGAAGAATTGACGTACTTCTAATGGGGACCATTACCGTTACATATAACTAACATTAAGTTAGTTATTTTAGTTAGATTATTTTTAATTCAGCCCTTCATAAAATTAGAAATGTCACTTAGGTATTCTCACTTTATATTAATGACAAATACACTCATAAGGCATAAAATTAATCACATTAGATCACATTATTTTGGCTTATATTAAATATGACATTTGCACAATTATTTATTATACTAGTGACCCTAAAAATTCCAACAATCTCCCACTGGGTCACGTATGTACAAAAATAAATATATCAACCATAATGCGCCTGAAATTTAATGTCAACTCAATCATATGTTGTATAAACAATTTTATCAATTAATTATATCAATATAGGACCAAAGAGCTCGTCGTATTTAAGCACAACTAGACCCAACAATGATCACATAAATCAATACAATTAATTGACAAATCATATCATGAATGTGAGGAATGAAAATTCCATGCAAGGTGATCTTTTCATGTCAATTTTCAACTGGTCCTACTTGACTTTAGCGAGATCATACTTTAAACATAATTATACAAAGTGTAATGAACTGAATAATACTTCATTTCTGATCAGAATAAAAACCTCATAAATATCTATAAAATAACTAAATTGAAAGACAACCAAACTACAAACTCCCACTGAAGTTAGAGATTATCGATCTCTACGACACTCATACGAGCAATATTCTTATGAAAGACACTGGACGATAAACCCATTATCAAGAGGTTCATAACCATAGAGTTTGTACATAAATATTTTATAGAAATTTATTCACTTTGTATCATTTCTTTCATAACAATAAACTTGATGTTAATATCACTTAATTTGATGCATAGTAACATGTCATAAATTCCGCTGCAATAGTGGATGACATCATAAGTGTTTGTTTGACACTTCTTCAAGAAATGACAAAACCAACTATCGAAAATATAACCCGAAGTATATTTCCTACTATTTTGGCATCCCGTAATATCAGAGTCAAAATACTCAATGATCTTAAGACTATCCGACTTACTATATGTGAGCATTTAATTCTTAATTCTTTTCAAATATTTCATAACAATTGGCTACTTAATGTCAAGCAAAGTTTGTGACAAACAAAATGTCACCCATATATAAAACCATAAATAAACGTTTACTCCCACTGAACTTGTGATACACAAATAATCAATTAAATTCACCTTAAAACCAAAAGAGAGAATTGTTATTTTGTGAAACTTATGCTATCACTAACGAGACGCTTCTTTAAGTCTTTAATTTGGAAACCATATTAATTTGGTCTCTCGACACAAAATTTTCTCATTGCACCAAATTGTTTTTCATTGTCTCTATTGAAAAACCCCTTAACATCTATTATGGTGAAGCTCCATATCAAAATATGCAAGGAGTACTATAAATTGTCCTTAAAGAGTAATTCAATTAAACTGGATTGTCATAAAGACACTTGATTCTGAGGTTGTTGAGTTTGTACTTAATGAATTTAATTAATATTGTCTTGTTATTCTTGATTTTTAAACATTATCATCAATATCAATAAAATTCTTATCAATGTAAAAAACACTTGAGATATAAATCAAATCTTCCACAATAGGAATTATTGATCTAACATTTTTAAAAACAAAATCATTTCTCCTCTCAAACTCAATATCCTCAAAAAGATATCGCAGTCTCGTCTAAAAAAAACTATCTTTAACTTGACATAATAAAAAATTATAGTCCTTCATTATTTAGGATATTCAATAAAGTAGTTGTTCACATTTATAAACATAAGTAACAACTAAATTTAAATAATGATTTATCCTATCTCAAAATACTTAATGCAACATTAATATCAAGTCTTTGGACAGTAATATTAATGGTTAATAGTATTTTGATGTAATGATCAAACATTAATAATAAGACATGTCAAATAATCAATCTATTTTTGGATGGATTAATTATTCACATAAATAAGACTTTATAATTATTACATATTTACCATCATAAGTATAAATGCAATTATGTCAATTAATTATCAGTCTTTGGGCTAAATAATATAATCACATGAATTACACAATACTACCAATTAAAATTGTCTTGAATTAATTTCAACAAACATTGTAAAAGTGATTATTTGTATCAATTAATACAATCCAAATAATGAACAATAATATCATTATTTTAAATTTAAATGTCATATTATTGTATATAACCCAAATCAATAATATATAATTTTCCAAAAAACATTTAATTTATTTTATTATAAAAAAGTAAAATTATACCGTAAGCCAAATCTTATTTGATTTTGAAATTGATAATGTCTCATTTTAATCAAAGACCAAATTTCAAATATTTTTATGGCCACATTCAATTATTTATTAATTTATTAATAATCATTAACCTTAATATTTAAATCCTAAAATAAAGGTTATAATTAAAATTTTATTATTTATTGATTTGTATATATATAAATAACCATAAACATTATTCCTTCTTAATTCTCTCTTTAATTTATAATATATATTATTTAATCCATTGAAAACAAATATCCCTAATCTAATCATATTTATTTAACCGATTTGAAACAGATTCCTCATTTAACAAGAAATTTAAACGAGAATCTAACTATCCATAAATCTAATAAACATTATTAAATAATATCATAAATCTTTATATTATTTACTCAATTATTCCACATTATCTCGAAAATCAATATATCCACATATTCAGAAATCATTAGAGAGAAAATTCAAATATTCATTTTATGTTAATAGTAAAATTCAAATATCCCTTAATTTATTGTCAATCTTCATTACTTCATAAAATTTAATCTAAATTCAAAATATATGAATTTAGATTAAAATTTTCATAATCTAAAATATATATATATATATATTGTTTATTTGATTATCAAAATCAATATATTTCTAATATTATGGTTTGAAATTATCAAAACCAATATATATATAATCCGAAATCATCATTTGAATTTGAAAGAATCTTAATATTCTATTTAAAATTTAAATCTAAAATATATATTCTTAATAATATTATCAAACTCAATATATTTATTCCTAATGTTATAATTTGAAATTTTCAATATATATTATTTGAAATTATCATAAATCCATATATATATATATATATATATATATATATATATATATATATATATATATATATATATATATTCCCTGCATGCATATTAATTTCATGCATATTGAAAATATATTTACATCGATATAATTTTCTCACATAATTAAATTAGGATGAATATGATACCAATAGTTAGATGTCAATATCTAAATCAAAATAAATTACAAGGACAAACATACAACCCCCAATTCCCAATTCTTGATCTCACCAAACCATCAAAATACAAATTGATGGTTTACCTTGGAAAACTTTGCAGCCATCATTTTTCTTTAAAACCAAATTATATTTCATTCTAATTGATCACAAATATGAAGAATAAAACCAAAGAAACCACAATTTATTTCATATTTGATTTTATTAATAAGGAATTAGAATATCATATAATAAAGGAACTAAAGTTAGGAATATGTAAGAATCGAATTTGAGACCTTAACATAAGTTCAAAAGGATTTATAAATTGAAATTCAGATCAAGGAACAAACTATTTTCTATAAATCTAGATGGCGCAATTTTTTAAATAACATAAGTTATTCAGAATTCATTAGAATCTCAGATTACAGATCTCGTTCATTGGAAAGTTTTGCAAAGTTATAATCAATCTTCTCCAGTGAACCAATTATAAAATTTCAGATTTCAGGAGAATCTGTAACACATTTTTTTTTTTTTATCAAATTGAGACAATCCATCTAAATATACTACGATCAACTTCACAAAGTCCTAGAATCATGATTTATGATCGAATCCCCAATTCCATTTTTCTGTTTCAGCTTTCAAATCTCAAACAAGACACCTTCAACTATTCCAACTCAAAATGCATCTATATCATCAAGTCTCTTTAAAGTCACTCAAACACATCATTCTTAAATCGTGTTAAAACATACTTAAACCAAATCATCCCAAGTCATTTGTGTTGGAATTTATAAGGTCACTAGTATAATAAATAATTGTACAAATGATATATTTAATATAAGCCAAAATAATGTGATTTAATGTGAAATTAAGTTTATGGCTTATAGTTATATTTGTCATTAATATAAAGTGAGGATACCTAAGTGAGATTTCTAATTTTATGAAGGGGCTAAATTAGAAATTACCTAACTATAATAACTAACTTAATGTTGATTATATGTAACGGTAATGATCCTCATTTAAGTACGGACAATTCTCCTATTCTCCTTTGCGTTCCCCATCAACAGAGAGAGAAAACTTATTGACGTACTCATCAAATGGAAGAACCATTCCACATAAAGAAAGTCAGTCTAAGGAAAGAGAAGATTAAAGAATCATTCCATCCATGCAAAGTCTAAAAAAGAGAAGATTCATGATTCATCAAAAGCTTCTGCCATTCATATTTTAATTTCTCACACATTAAATTAGGAATTCTAATTAGAACAATTGGTATCATGGTATAGAGTCATCCTAATTTAATTATGTGAGAAAATTATATGGTGTAGATATATTTGCATATTATCGGTTGCAATATGAATTAAATTAATATCCATTCAATTAGGAATATATATATGAGAAATGATTGAGAGAGAGAATTTGTGAGAGAAAATGAGGAGGGAATGATGTGGCGCAATTTGATTGATTAGTCAAAAAATAAAAAAATTTCTCTCTCTTTTCTCTCCTCACCTTTTATTATTTTTCTAAGTGATGTAGTGACACATCATTCCTTCCCTCAAATTCCCTCCCCTGTCACTCCTCTCTATATATATTTGATTTATGATATAATATATATTGACAATTTCAAAACATATCAATAATATTATTAGAAATAAATATATTGATTTTGATAATATTATTAAGAATATATATTTTAGATTTGAAAATTTAAATCAAATTATATATATATATATTTATCTTTTCATTAAGATTGATATATCTTCAAACATGAATGATAGAGGGATGGAATGAGGAGGAAATGATGTGTCACTACATCACTGGTTGGAAAAATGATAAAAGGTGAGGAGGGAGAGAAGAGTGAGAAATTTTGTTATTTTTTTGGCTAATCAAATTACGCCACATCATTCCCTCCCTCAAATTCCCTCTCTCAATCATTTCTCATCTTAAAATTAAGAGATGGTATGATGTTATCATGTATATTGATAGGAAGATACGAAGAAGAAATATTTGAATTATCTCATAAGATCCCAAGATTTAGGAATATTTAGATTCTTTTAAATGATGATTTCTGATTATATATATATATATATATTGATTTTAATAATTTCAAACAATAATATTATAAATATATATTGATTTTGATAATCAAATAAAGAATATATATATATATATTAGATTATGAAAATTTTAATCAAAAAGATATATCAAGTTTCATATATTTTGAATTTAGATTAAATTTTATGAAGTCTGAAATTCACGATAAATCAAGGGATATTTGAATATTATAAGATAAAATGAATATTTGAATTTTCTCTCTCATATATCGGAATATGTGTATATATTAATTTTCGATAATATGGAATAATTAAAAAAAATATATAAAGATTTATTTATTTAATAATGTTTATTAAATTTATGAATAGTTGGAGAAAATCTCTGTTTTAAAGTTACTGTTTTAAATTGATCGTTTTAAATTGACTGTTGATATTTGTTGTTAAGTGATTAAATAATATATAATATATATTATAAATCAAAAGAGAATTAAGGAATAATGTTTAAGGTTATATATATATATATATATATATATATATATATATATATATATATATATATATATATATATATATATATATATATATATATATATATATATATATATATATATATATATATATATATAAATATATATATATATATAAATATATATATATATAAATATATATATATATAAATCAATCAATATATAATAAAATTTTAATTATATCCTTTATTTTTAGGATTAAAAGATTAAGGTTAATGATTATTAATAAATTAATAATTGGATTAATATGAGACATTATAAATTTAAAAATCAAGTAATATTTGGTCTACAATATAATTTTATTTTTTAAATTACATGTTTCTTGGAAAATTATATGTTATTGATTTGGGTTATATACAATAATATGTCATTTAAATTTAAAATAATGATATTATTGTTCATTATTTGAATTGTATTGATTGATACAAATAATCACCAAAGTCACAATGTTTATTGAAATTAATTCAAGACAATTTTGAATGGTAGTATTGTGTAATTCATGTGTTTATATTATTTGGCCCAAAGGTTGATAATTAATTGACAGCATTAATACTTGTGATGATAAATATGTAATTGTTAGGATCTAGGTCGCGGCTGGAGGACCGGGGTTAGGCCGGTTAGCGCGTCTCACTCAAAGGTGGTGATTAATCCGGTTAGAGATTAACACCGGAGTTTCAATACTACACAAACTGTCACAAACCCTTGAACCAGGTTCAAGCGCGGAAGAGGTTTGTTTCAGGTTGAAGCAGCACACACACAAGATAGGCAGAACCGGTTTTGAATAAAACAGGTTTGGAAGTTGCTGGGTCAGTTTTGGATCTTAGTGATTCGGTTTAGGTAATGTAGAGTCGGTCAAAGCGGTGTAAGTAGGTTAGTACAGATCGGTAAGAATGTAGAACCGGCAGAAAGTAAATAACAAGACAGGTTTTTATGGATGTTCGGAGATAAAACTCCTACGTCACCCCTCCTCTCGAAACCGCGAGAAGGATATTCATTAAGGAATACAAACACAATCCGATCGAGACTTATTTCCTGCTCGATAACACCCGTACAATTTTAACCGAAATTGTAAATACATACTTCAACTTAGCACTTAAGCTTTTCTAGAGATGGAACACAATCTTATCACTTGTAAATTAATTGTCCACTGTGTCCCGCATTTACTCCTCTTCAGCTCCTCCTTTTATAGATGAAATGTGCTAACGGTCACATTTCATTTCCTTGAATTTAATTGGTTGAGCAGAGGTTCAGTGATTCAGACCTGGCGATCAACTTTTTAGACCTGGCGGTCTGTTCTTCCAGTATGTAGGTCAAACCGGCTAGGTTTGTCTTTTACTCAATGTGGTAACTGTCGGTTAGACAGTTGTCTGTACTTGGCAGATTGTCTTTCTGATTTATCCTGAAGTAGAAAGATCTCGTAGGACTGTCTTCTGCAGCCTGCAGACTGTCTTCAGACTTGTATGGATATAACAATGTTCAGTCTGTTCCTTTGGTATCATTCTCAACAGATACCCGAAGTATCTTCTTATGCTGGTCGGTTATTTGTGTTAACCGGATGGCTTCCGGTTATTCCTTTGACTTCTAAATGACCGACTGTTTGGTGTTTCCGGCCTTCAGTTTTGACCGATCTTGCCTTCTTTGTGCGGTCATGTTTCTGGTCCGTTTAGGTGTTTGACCGATTGAGTTTCTTAACCGGTTCAGTGATTTGACCGGTCCATTTCTTTGTCTGTTCCTGCATATGAAATTTATTTGTTTTAAGTTCTATTAACCGGTCTAATTTTATCTAACAGTAATAATTATAAAGTCTTATTCATGTGAATAATTAATCAATCCAAACGATTATCTGACATGTCTTATTATTAATGTTTGATCATTACACCAAAATACTATTAGCAATTAATCCAAAGACTTGATATTAATGTTGCATTAAGTATTTTGAGATGAGATAAATCATTATTTGAATTTAATTGTTACTTAAGTTTATAAATATGAGCAATTATTTTATTAAATATTTTAAGTGATTAAGGGCTATAATTTTTTATTATGTCAAGTTAAAGATAGTTTTTTTTAGACGAGACTGCAATATTTTTTGAGGATATTGAATTTGTGGGAAGAAATGATTGTGTCTTTAAAAATGATTTAGATCAATAATTCCTATTGTGGAAGATTTGATTTATATCTCAAGTGTTTTTGACATTGATAAAGATTTTATTGATATTGAGGATAATTTTTAAAAATCAAGAGTAACAAGATAATATTGATCAAATTTATTAAGTACAAACTCAACAACCTCAAAATTAAGTGTCTTTATAACAATCTAGTTTAATTGATTTACTCTTTAAGGACAATTTATGGTACTCGTTGCATATTTTGATATGAGTAATGATAGAGAGCGAAATATTTGTAGCGAAAGTGCAGCGAACTGATGTGGAAGGCTGACTAGGCATGATGACTCAACATTTCAAATTTTTTATTTATCTCTCTCCATTCATTCATAATTTCTCTCTCTTCTCTTTATTAATCATTTATTTTTTTTATCTTTTCTTCAATCTTTATTAATAATTTATTTTTATAGTTAATTTGTAAATATATGTTTATATATTTTATTATTTAACTTATTTATAAAATTTAAAATGATAATAAAGACAATAATAAATTAAATAAAAAATAACAAAATATATATATTCAAATATATATTATATTTGATGAATATATATTTAAGAGAATAAAAAATTAAATATAAAATTTCTTAATTTTTTAAAAAATAACAAAATATATATATTCAAATATATATTATATTTGATAAATATATATTTAAGAGAATAAAAAATTAAATAATATTGATATCAAGTTTCTTGTATGAAAAAAAATCATACAAAGTGGATAAATTTCTATAAAATATTTATATACAAACTCTATGGTTATAAACTACTTGACAATGAGTTTATTGCCTAATGTCTTTCATGAAAATATTGTTCGTATAAGTATCATAGAGATCAACGATCTCTAACTTCAGTGGGAGTTTGTAGTTTGGTTGTATTTCAGTTTAGTTGTTTAATAGATATTTATGAAGTTTCTTATTCTGATCAGAAATTAAGTATTTTTCAGTTTCATACACTTTGTATAATTATGTTTAAAACATGATCTCACTAAAGTCAAGTATGACCAGTTGAAAATTGACATGAAAAGATCACCTTGCATGAAATTTTCATTCCTCACATTCATGATATGATTTGTCAATTAATTGTATTGATTTATGTGATCATTGTTGGGTCTAGTTGTGCTTAAATACAACGATGAGCTCTTTGGTCCTATATTGATATAATTAATTGATAAAATTGTTTATACAACATATGATTGAGTTGACATAAAACTTCAGGCGCATTATGGTTGATACATTTATTTATTGTACATACGTGACCCAGTGGGAGATTGTTGGAATTTATAGGGTTACTAGTATAATAAATAATTGTGAAAATGTCATATTTAATATAAGCCAAAGTAATGTGATCTAATGTGAAATTAATTTTATGGCTTATGGTTGTATTTGTAATGAATATAAAATGAGGATACCTAAGTGAGATTTCTAATTTTATGAAGGGGCTAAATTAGAAATTACCTAACTATAATAACCACTACAAAAAAATTGTCGATTTGCAACAAGTGTATAACAACATTATTTGCATTGAAAAAGAACTTTAGCAATTATATTGGCATTATTTGAGAGGTTCGCAACTAAATCTGCAAGGATAGAAAAATTAATGCAAAACAGCCAAATGTAAATTAGCAATAAAGCGTGCAATCCTAGTTCCCATCATATTAGAACTAAAACCAAATATCCTGAAAAAAAAAATCCCTTATTATAATTTTCCAACAATATTTACATTAATATTTTTATTAAAAGTCTCAGGTTTTTGCAATACTTTCTTCAATAACTTCGTTAATAAATATATTATTACGATTATTTTGCATTAACATTTCCAAATCTTTCTGCACTTGTATATGCAATACATTCCGAATTTTATTCAAATACTGAATATTTGAAAATAATGTCATAAAATTTGCGGTAATTTATGCATTCTTTTCTTCAATATATTTGATAATATATATTTGCAAATATATTTGCACTCGGTTTTGCAATACTTAATTTAATTTATATTCAAATACTGAATATTTTAAAACGATTCAATAAAATTTGCGGTGGTTTATGCAATTATTTATTCAATAACTTCGATAATTTATATATATACGATTAGTTAGCATTGATATTTGCAAGTGTATCCGCATTTGGTTTTGCAATACTTTGAATTATATTCATATACGAAATATTAGAAAATGATCCAATACAATTTACGGTAATTTATGCAATCATTTCTTCAATATCTTCTATAATTTATATATATACGATTAGTTTACATGAACATTTGCAAATGTATCTGCATTTGGTTTTGCAATAATAGTGTTTAATATTTGCAATATATTTTTGCATAACTATTTTGCACTATATTATTCGAAATATTAGAAATATTTTATATATTATTTTAATTTTATTTATTTTAGCATTAACATTTACACTATTTTTATTTTAGCATTAAATTTTCTAAGCCATTTGTAACTTTTATTTTATTTTATTAGAACCAGGTATTGAAAAACATAATTCTGAAATATAATAGGTAAAAGAAATCATAATCACATAAGCATCCAATTCAAACATCATAATTAACCACAATTTCAATTCAATTCAAACTTCCCAAAAAATAATTTCCCAAACCTTAAACATAACTAATTCAAACATAGTAATTAACCTCAAATATATCCAATTCAAACAGCATACATATCATATTCAATTCAATTCTGTATCAGCATATTAGTAACAACATCTTTGAAATCTAGGATTTTAGAAATCTTACGACTTCAAATTTTGTATCAGTATCTTCATCGTCTAGGCATCCTCTCCTTTTGATGAATTGGGTGAAATAAGCGGTATAAGTATCAATAGCACTACGATAGTCAAATCCTGGAAGAAATTGAGAAGTAAATATTTCGTTACTAGTTGAAAATTAAGAAGTAAAAGAAACAAAAGCATTGAAATAAAAAGTAAAAGTACTAATTGACCTTAGCAAACAAATAACCATCAAGAAATGAGCTAGGAACTCAACCTAGATGAAAAGTTCTAACATTTCAAAGAAAAATAATAAATCATAACAAATAAATACACATCAAGAGACAAGCTAAGGAAGCTCAATTGACAAGTGGAATGAATAATACAATGCAGATTATCCACAACAAATTTATTGATAGATATTATAAATTAACTAGACGCATAGTCTGCAGAATCCAAATTCTGAATCAAATCAAATAAAATGCAAGAAATTAACTTTAATGTTAGACAGAAAATCAAACATAATATCTCAAGGCTCTTATCAAATTCAAATATGGTAGCTTTTAGAATTCAACAAATAATATGATCATATTAATCCTATAAGATCTGAAAGGGATATATATCTATAAGTTTTAGCTTGCTAATGGAAGGTGGGACAAAAATCATCTTTTACCATGGGTTCTCCTTCTACAAATATGCATAAAAAACAGTCCTCAAGGTTTTGAATGTTCCTTTTAGATTTGTATAAATAAACAAGGTATTACCAAAGTCTTAATAGCTTGTAAACAAAGGTATAATAGGAATTCTAATAGCGAAGAAAATACAATTTTCTAAAAAGATAATAATCCTGAAAAAGAAATAAACCTTTGATGAAATAAGAACTTTTCTAGTATCAATAGAACAATAAAGTCTTGAGTTCCCAATTTGTTTTGACAATAAAGTCTTGAGTCCCTATCTGTTTTGTTTCAACTCTTCTAGGCCATATTAAAAATAAAGTACCCACTAGAACAAGAATAGAGAAAAACGAAGTCCAATGATCGTCACTTGTTTAATGTTTATAGATGACTACAAGGAACAAGTTGTATAAGCCTAAAAAGATAAGTTTGTGACAAATGGTCAAACAATTGCATGCATATGATGATTCCAAGCGAATTAGCCTAGAAACTCCTCAAACCTAGCTAGTCATTACCTTGTTAAATGAAGGAAGGACTACAAGGTAAGTTCAGATAGGTAAGAATAGACAAAATATTCAATATAATGGAATTTAGATGTTAGCCAAAATCAAGTGAAAAAACAAAAAACACAGGTCGACTTAAGCAAAGCCTGACACTCTATATACCTTATACTAAAGAACGAAAAAAGTATTGACTATATATATATGTGATTGATCATTCGCATACAGTAAGTTTTACATTGACCTAAAACATTATTTCATCCTATTTTAATCATTGGCAAATTGTAAATAAACAATAACAATGAAAGATTAAGAAAAAATTAGAGATACTTGGATCGTTATCCTGTGGAGGGTTTCGCGACTAAAAGGTTTTAGGGATTCGCGATTAGAGGGTTTTAGGGTTTCGCGACTGGAGGGTTTTAGAGTTTCGCAGCTGAAGACGGCTGGAGAAAGAGAGTTGCGGTGCTGGAGATGGAGATGAAGATAGACGGAGGCAGCCGACTAGAGATGAAAATAGACGGAGGTTGGAGGCGGCTGAAGAAAGAGGGTTGCGGTGCTAGAGATGGAGATGAAGATAGAAGGAGGTTGGAGGCGGCTGAAGATGAAGATAGAAGGAGATTGGAGGCGGCTGGAGATGAAGATAGAAGGAGGCTGGAGGCGGCTGGAGATGAAGATAGACGAAGGCTAGAGGCGGCTGGAGATGAAGATAGACGGAGGCTAGAGGCGGCTGGAGATGAAGATAAATGGAGGCTGAAGGATAGGTTGGAGACGAAGATAGGCTGTAAGGGAAGGAGAGAGAAGTATTTTGGGGAAATGAAATTATTTGGGGGACTTAGGCGGAAAAACAAAATAAATGGGTGGATAAATTTTTTTAGGGTAATTGGCTTTGCATTAAACTTAGCTCTAAACGGAATTCAGCGCCAATTTGGGCTAAGTTTTGCACTACTTTCCTTTAACTACCGGTGCGGATTTTAATGCAATTTCAATAGCATTTTAGGTAAATATTTTTTGAGCTCTCGGGTAGATTTTTGATATTTGGCCTTGCATTAAACTTAGCTCTAAGCGGAGTTTCCTTTAATCCTATGCGCTAACTCTTCCTGTACTTTCCTTTAACCCTCTACACTAACCCTTGCAATACTTTCCTTTAATCATAAATAAATTCCTATATGCGTTAAGGCTTGCAATACTCGCTTGATAATGTCAGTGCCGAAAATAGTGCAAGATCTCTTTTGCACTAAAATTAACCATAATATACTATAAAATTCACCAATATATACCATAATATACCATAAAAATCTTTAAAATATACCATAAAATTCACCATAATAAACCATAAAAGTCACCATAATATACCATAAAATTTACAATAATATAACATAAAAATCCTTAAAATATACCATAAAATTCACCATAATATACCATAAAAGTCTCCATAATATACTATAAAATTCTCCATAATATACCCTAAAAATCCTTAAAATATACCATAAAATTCACCATAATATACCATAAAAATCCTTAAAATATACACCATAAAGTTCACCATAATATACCATAATATTCATTAAAATATAACATAAAATTCACCATAATATAAATCATTTTACTCGCTAGCAATCTAAAACATGTCATCTCCGGATTGTTCTTCCCCTAATATAGGTTCAACATCTTCATTTGTACTATAATATGAATCACTTACGTTTTCAGTTTCCTCCGAACCACTCTCATGCGATTCATTTTTATCTGATCCATCTAATTCAACATTCAAAATATTTGGGTCACTCAAATCATTAACATTGTACAACGGTATATCAAGGGGAATATATAATTCAATGATTGGATACTCTTGTTGATACTCCACCTTCACTTCATTTTTCCATATTTCCTCAATCTTTCCCCTTGCTTTTGTTTTAAAAATGGACAACCATTCACAATTAGGATTATTCATTGGGGTTGGATAGTTCGAATAATAAACTTGCATGGCTTGTTGTGCAAGAACAAATGGATCGTATTTCCTTAATCTATGTTTCATGTTAACGTCAATCAATATGTAGGTAGGATTAACTCTAGTACCTCTTGTCGGATCAAACCATTTGCATTGGAATAGAACAACACGTAAACATGGACCTGGGTATTGTAATTCAATAATCTCTTCCAATAATCCATAGTAATCGACATCGTTGGCATGAACGCAAATACCACTATTCATCGTTGATCTATTAGAACCGTAATCACCTGCCCTCCACACATAATCGTTGATGAAGTAAGTTGAATATGTGGTTGCAGACATTTTAGGACCAAATGAGATGAAATAAGGTAGATCTTTTTCCGTATACCGTCGATTTTCTTGTACAACCTGAAAAACTAATTTAATGAACACCATGTGTTGAACCAAATAAGATCTATTTTTAATCAAAGTGAAATCATTACTTCATCACCTTTGATCGGAACTATGACGAGAATTTACAAACTATTTCATCCGGATCTAACCCGACATTCATGTCACAAAAGGCCCTACAATCATGATATAAATTTTAAGCAATCAAATTTATAATTGAAATTCAAATTAATCATTCGCTACCTATAATATGGATCCACATCCGGATAATTCAATAGGACATAATTGTGAGCCGATAAAGTTTCTTAGCTTGACATAAATCTCTTTGATGAACCACCAGTTCCATGTCCAAGATAATTGAAAATCGAAATCAGTGGTTCTGTTATGTTTATAGGCCCTTCAGTGCTCCTTTGTGGTTGTCTTTGTTTGCAACTCATCTTCGATTCAAAATAATATAGGCATTGCATATAGACACTTCTATTATTGCTTTGTTTTTCACCTTTTGCTTCACACTCTTTAGAAACCTAAATAGATATTTGGAAAACGTATTACAAATATAAGTAAGTGATATTGGAGTTTGTAGACATAATTACCTTAAAATGCAAAAGCAATGTATTGAAGTTCTTGATTTTGGTGATCAATGTTTGAAGATCCTCTATAAGGTGGTGATGAAAGATGGAGTTTTGGAAAAGAAAATGATAGATGAATGATATAAAATGATAAAGAATGTAAGAAAAATGTAGAGAAAAGATGGAGATAGAATAAATGAAAATGAAGAAGAAGAATTAAATAAAGTTGGTAAAGAAGTACATGTGTAGATGTGGTTGGTGAGAAATAATTAATAGGATCTGTAATAATTCTTGTAATACACATCATATTTGTTAGTGCAAATACTAATGCAGTATAATTTTCTAAATGAGTTAGTGCAAATATTAGTGCACACTAATATAGGGGATTTTTATCCGAGAGTTCAAAAATAATTTTAATTTATGACATTCAATCTGCACTAGTTCTCGCAATACACATCTAAATTGTTAGTGCAAAGGATAATGCAATATAATTTTCAAAATGAGTTAGTGCAGATATTAGTGCACACTAATATAGGAGATTTCTACCCGAGAGTTAAAAAATAAGTATAATTTATGCCATTCGATTTGCACTATTTCTCGCAATACACATCCAAATTGTTAGTGCAAATGCTAATACAGTATAATTTTCTAAATGAGTTAGTGTAAATATTAATGCACACTAATATAGGAGATTTTTACCCGAGAGTTAAAAAATAATTACAATTTATGTCATTCGATCTGCACTATTTCTCGCAATACACATCCAAATTGTTAGTGCAAATGTTAATGCAATATACTTTTCTAAATGAGTTAGTGCAAATATTAGTGCACACTAATATAGGAGATTTCTACCCGAGAGTTCAAAAATAATTATAATTTATGACATTCGATTTGCACTATTTCTCGTAATACACATTCAAATTGTTAGTGCAAACGCTAATGCAGTATACTTTTCTAAATGAATTAGTGCAAATATTAGTGCACGCTAATATAGCGGAATTCTACCCAAGAGTTCAAAAATAATAACAATTTATGTCATTTGATTTGCATTAATTCTCGCAATACACATCCAAATTGTTAGTGCAAACATTAATGAAATATAACTTTCTAAATATGTTAGTGCAAAAATTAGTGCACACTAATATAGGAGATTTGTACCTAAGAGTTCAAAAATATAAATTTATATACCTTATCGTAAATGTTGTTGCGAAAAGATCATGAACGATTTTATTTAATAGATATAGCAACTAAGTTTGTACTGATAGGTATGAAAATGTTTGAAAATATATCCTAAGTATAAATTTATATAACTTACTGCAAATATAATTGCGAACAATTTATAATTGATTATGGTTAATAGAAATAACAATTATATTTGCACTGATGGGTATGAAAACATTTAAAAATATATTCTAAGTATAAATTTATATATATTAATGTAAATCCTATTGCGAACAGTTTATGAACAATTATATTTAATAGCACTAGCAATTACGTTTGCACTGATTGGTATTAAATTTAATAACTTACTATAAATTATATTGCGAACTAATTATAAACGATTATTTTTATTATGGATAACATTTATATTTGCACTGATGGGTATGAAAATAATTGATAAATAGAAATTTATATAAATTAATGCAAATCCTATTGCGAAAATATTTCGAATACTTAAAAAGATATTTAAAAAATATAAAATAGTAGTGTAATATATTTTGCAATGATATTCTATCAGTGTACTGCAGATTTAATTGCGAATAAATTATTTATTTGTGTTACTGCAATATATAGTACACATTTAATTATCAAAACTGTTGTAGTTATTTCATATTTATATTTGCAATTATAATAACCTTATGTGTATATTATTTGATACAATAGTTAATGAAAATATTACGTATTGCTAAATATTTTGCAAACAGTGAAGCTTAATTTATTTTGCAAAAATATTTGCATCGTTCCTATTTTTTTTTATTACTATATTTAATGCAGAATTATATTCATAAAACTTTTGAAAAAATATTATATTTTGTTATTTATAGTGATATATTTTGCAATATATATTTTTCTGATTTTATTTTACTTAAAAATATCTCTTTATTGTAATAATTGATGCAATTTTTGCAATTATGAGTTATTTTAATGCAATGTCAAATGCATTTCTTAAAAATTAGCATTAATAAATTATTTGTTGCATAAAAATATTGCAAATCGACAGTTTTTTTGTAGTGAAATCATTATTAGACCGCAGCTAAAATTTTAGGCAACTATTACCATTAAGACTTTTAATTGTGTTTTTTTTTTACAAATTCTTGTTAATAGTAAGACTTTTAACTGTAATTTTATACCACCTTAAAATTGAAAGCATTAATTGTGGCTTTTTATACCATCTTAAAATTGAAAGCATTAACCACGTTTTTATAAATTGTCGTTAATAATAAGTCTTTTTTAACTAGGATTTTAAATACTGAAGTTACTTTTTATATTTAATTTACATATACAAGTGAGTTTATATTTATCTTCCTTTTTGTTTTCACAATTGATTTTTCAACAACTGAGAAAGAGTTCAAATCAAATTTCAGTATATATTTGGCTTAATAAAACAATAATTTTCAAATCATTTAATTTTTAATTTCATAATTTGAATATATATATTAACTTTCATGATTCTTTCAATTTTTCCTCTTAACTATTTACATTTAAATAAATAAATAAATCATTTTTAAACAAACTCAATAAAAATATCAAATAACTCATAATAAAAAAAAAATTAGAATATGAGAGAAAAAAAGTTGTCTACTTTTTAAAACAACCTTCAATGTGTCTCAAAATATATAATTCAAAGAGATCATCACCATATTTTTTCTTCTTCCTATCTCAATGATGTAAATAGTGGAGGTTAAAGATGATGTTTTAGATAAAACAATAAAAACAATTTGTATGAACATAGTATTTATTTGGTAATTAATTAATTAATTGTTATAATCTTAATTTTAACAAAAAAAAAGGTTTCATTACTATTAAATTTCAAACAAGTCTTTAGTGTAGCCCTATTATGCTCTTTATCGTTTTCTCTTTAATGAAATTAATGTTAAAAAAAAAGTGTGATCCTTTTAAATTCATTACTCTATATTTATTAAATGATTATATTTATTTTTATATTTTATTTATGATATTATGAATGATTAAAGACATTAAATTATGTGTTAATATGTTAATTAATAAAAACAAATACTAAACAGATTAAAATTATGTTAAATTATTCAAAAAAAATAATAGTAAACGAATCAACGTTAAGTTAAAATGGTCAAAAGAATTAACGGGCATAAATCGTAAAACTTGTCAAAATTGTTAAAGGCAGATGGAACGAGGTGCGACTGGTGGTAATGAGTCAAGATTAAGTTAAACGTGACAAAAATGATGTTAAAGGGTTAAAAAGTATATGTTGAACAGGTCAAAATTAAGTTAAACGGATGAAATAATATAAAAGTGTAGAAAATAAATAAATAAATTAGGTTTGAAATAGATTAGGTATACAAGAGTTCTGAACCGACGACTTCAACTAATTTAAGTATTGAATTTTATTTTATTTTTGACAATTCGACTCTCTAATTGTCAAAATCTTGCTCAAAACAGTTTTACATTGCTTAAAGATGCTTGATTATCATTTTTGTTTATGGTATTCCTTAACATGATTACATTAATTAGGTTAGGTGATAATTAATTAATTTAATTCATTTTATCCAGTTATCAATCCAAATTTAAGAAATAATTTACGTATATAACTTCAAATTTAATAATCATTTTCTGTTTGGTGTTAAGAAAATTGTCATTTTCTTTTTGGTGTTCTAACAAAGCACATATGTTATATATTTAAAAGTAAACATAATTTTGAAATTTTCATTTAGACAATTAGCATATTCAATGAATTAATGTTTTTTAATGGATGAACTCCAACACACATAATTTGAATAAAATAGTTTATTTTTCAACAAAACCCTTTAATAATTATCATGTAATTTGCAATCAAAATTAACTTAGATACTATAAAAACATGACTCAATCATTATATAATTTGTATTTATTATTAAGCAAATTATTCAAGTTATAAAATCAAACACCATGTCTTTCTCATGAATCATAGAATAGACGATCGATACAAGAGAATTGGACTTTTGACACTATGACTACCATCAAACCAAACTAAGGAACAATAAACATGATCCTGGTTGAGCCATTGTCCTGTAACTGTGACAACAAATTTTTTCTTCTCCTTTAGACTATCAAAAGATAGGACATTTGGTTCCACATTAATATATATTGTGCTATCGCTTGTACTTATTTGTGCGTGATAGATGGAGTTAGCATGTCCAACATTTGTTACTGTTCTTGAAAATTGAATAGTGAAGGAGGAGTTAGTGTCTACTTGGGCTGTCATTGTTGGGTAGTTGAGATCTTTTGCAAACATTTTAATTCTTTTTGGACACTTTTTTTTTGGTGCTAACATCTTCATTAACTTGACTCCTTCTGAACCTAAACTACAAAATATATTGATATAATCATCTTTGAATGTTTCATACACAAGACCAGGATGTGCTGCTTTTAATGGATCAATGTGTCCAGCTCCATAACCAAATACAGCATTTGTATTGTATTTCATATTCATTGTCCGAGCTACAAGTAAAATAGCCAATCAAAAACATATGATTAATCATTATTCACCACATAATAAATAAGTTAGTTGAATTTTACTGGTTTACCCGTAGTCATAATAGATGATTTGATAGCTGAAATAGACCAATCAGGATGTTTTGATTTCACATAGGCAGCCACACCAGTAACATGAGGACATGCCATGGATGTTCCAGATTGAATACTGTATTTCGCATTAGGCACGTTTTGAGATTCAAAGTTGTATGTTGGACTTTCTGCCAAGATATTTAAGCCCGGCGCTGTTATATCAGGCTATCAAACATTAAAAAAAATTGATACGTGATTAAATAGACAACAAAAACAAAAGCACTTTGAACCGTCAACTAAGTAATAATTCATTATGGAATCAAAGAAATGTGTCTATTAATATAAATATGTATGCTTACCTTTAAGATTTCTGGTATTTTTGTATTAGGTCCTAAAGATGAAAAAGATGCTAAAATATGGTCACCATTGTGAATAATCACACTCTTTAGTAAGCGTGCAGAGGGTGTGGATTTAGACTTGAGATAAGATTTAATATAATGAAAATCATGGTCACTCAAAAGTGCAGTAGGTAGAAGTACGGTTTCAGCAGTATCATTTCTTCCCTTAAATTTTCGCATAATAATCCCACTTGCATTCATAGTTGTTTCGACAAAACTTAACATTAAATCATCACCATCACATACTAGGATCTTTCCTTTTATCAAATAAGGGTCTACACATCCTCTCACACATTTCCTGGAATTAAAATTGGAGAGAAAAATAAAATAAATACATTTACGAATAGTGAAAAAAATGCAAAAAGTAGAAGAGTATATTATCTTTCATATAGCTTTTACAAGAAGAAGAAAAAAGACCTTACTTTGCACTTGACTCATTACAATGCCGAGTAACTTCCTTTCCATACACCAATCTCTTTTTTCTATTGCCCGTGCTAAAAGGATTCACACCAATACTCTGATCAGCAATATTATCATGTTAATTAGTCCAGTTTTTCTTTTAATATCTCAAATATTAAAATATTTTATGTTAAATGCTATAAACTTACATTGAAGGTGCGTCCATTCCCAAGAACAAGCTTGCTGATGATTTTTCTATCTATATTGCTACCTGCCACGGTAAACAACCATGGTGCCGTGCTTGTAACTGATTTCAACATATTATCATATGTATTTCCTGCCGCTTGTACGGTTAAAATGCCTTTTTCCATAGCATGAAATGATCCGATGGCATTAGTATCTACACTTATGTTTACGGGGTGTGGATATGAAACTGAAATAGTGATAATATCAACATTGTCCGCAATGGCATCATCATAGGCAGCCAATACATCTTTATCTTGACAATCAAAGTCACATACTTTGTAAATCGCTATCCTCGCTGATGGGACACCTCCTCTAGCAGTCCCGTTTGCAAGACCATAAAAGTTTGCATTTTCTGCAACTCTTCCAACCGCTATGGACGCTGTGTGAGACCCATGAGACTCTGATGAATCATCTATTACCGATTCTCCGGCATAGAACCTCGCTCCGATCAACTTTCTGTATCACGGTGAATAATACATAAATTTAACGCAAACATCAATATTAATTTTAGAATAGTACTCAAATATGAGAGAGATAGAATGAGTGAGTACCTATTGCAAGTGAAGTTTTTTCCTCCATTACAAACACCTTTCCATTTTGGGGGAACAGGGCCTAAACCGTGGTCCGATAAACTGTCTAAGTTAGGCCGCACACCTGTGTCTAAATGACCGATTATGATGTCACTCTCAATAGTAGGATTTCCTGAAATCTCCAAGGAAAATCCCATGTAGTCCCAAGATCTTGTGGTCTGAATTTGAAGTTTGCGACTTTCAAAAATGGAGACAACCCCTTTCATAACTAAATACGTATGTAAGATAATAAATTGTTAAGGATTTGTTTGTGATAAAATATTATTGAGTAGTTTATAAAAAATATAAAATGCTTTACCTTTCAGTTTTGATACTTCATTTGTTGTCAGTTTAGCAGCAAATCCATTAAAGCTTCTAGTATAACTCCTTAACAATATCTTTTCTGCCACACTATTTTTTTTTTTTATATAAATTAGTCATAAGAATTAGAGTAATCAATAATAAAAGATATGTGAATTGATATATTTTCCTATTAGGGTTATTCCATTTTAAATAAGTGAATTAAATATGAACATTTGTTTTTGGTATTATTATTCTTTTATCCGTTTGAATTTTGTTTAACGTTTTGGTGACACTCTTTCCATAGTTATATTATAAAGTGATCACCCAGTTCTGCAAAATCAACAAATGTAAATACATAGATTAAAATGATGAATACAAGATCAGGGATGAGTTGTACGTTGTCGATGGTGATGTCAAAATGAATTTGGTATAATGAAATGATCGAGGTCATACCCAATGTTAAATCCATGATATAAGCGTTCAAACAGACGGGAGTATAGATACATTTTCTTTTTTTTAGAACGCTGGGTTCCGCTGCTCATATGGAGTGCGACTAATCCCCGCGGGATAAGTACATAACCCGCAAACATACTTATTCATTTAACCATGCGCAGAACTTGCCGCCTAACATGCTCGAACCCAGGACCTCATGGAGGCCTGGGGGATATCCACCTCTTGGTGCCGCTAGGCTAGAAGAAGGGATGGGAGTATTGATACATTATGAGAGTCGGATTGAGGTTCTAGAATTTCCATCTTTGGAACTACCTATGTTGAGCAAGAAAGGGAACGTAATGATAGACGATGACATAGAGGAAGATTATAATGGAATTCCTCGTACTTCTAAGAGTAAAAAAAAAAAGAGTTGATTAAATGATTAGGGATAAACTACTAGTCCCACTAAATAATTAAACCAAAAGAATTGGTAATTCGCACTTATACGAATGCATATCGATATTTAGGATTTAGAAAATATTGATAAGTCTACAAGGAATGGAAAGAAAAATAAGACAATAAACAAAAATCCAAACTCATAAAAAAACACAAAAATTATATTGTGATGTTAACTATAATTATCACCAGAAATTGTGAATGTCATAATTATGTGCAAGAATAGGACTACTATCAACATTAATTTGATCACCTATATGACTTGTTCTAATGAATTTATCGAGACTATTGTTTTTCTCTATTACGAATAATTTTATTGGGTTAAACTTGTGATTGTTCTTGTCATTATTAATTAATTTGTAATGGTTCCATTTAATTATATTTTTTTTAAGAATGGTGACTTAATGAAGATAGTTTACTTAAAATAAATGAAAATAAATCAAATAAACTTATATATACCTATTCGTATGACCAAGAGCTTTCAGTAGATTAGTATGATGCGAATGAATTAAATATTCACCTTCGGGTAAATTTCCCATGTAAATAATATATACCTACAAAATTGATAAAATATTAAGTAAAGAAAACATTGTACATAATTAATTTCAAATGAGACTGAAAATATTCGCATGCAATAATTAATGTTAGTATTTCATGTAAATAAATAGTTATAATGATTAGAAAAAAAAATGTGCTTACCCTTCTTTCTTCACTTTCATAAGACTGACAAATGATTGATATAATGTAAATGAACAATAGAACATATTTATATTTTGTCATAGTAGAGAGTACCTTACTCCACTCCACACTATCTTAGAATAATAGATTAATCATCCATCTATTTAAATAATCAAAACAACAATATTGAATATGCTTTGAATTATTAAGTATATGCACATTTAGAATAAAAACAACTTCAAATATTACGTTATTATTAATAATTTCTAAATATAGAAAATATTAATTTAATTTATAATTCCCAAATTATTTTTAAAATTGCACTAATAATTACAATATACAAATTTACTATAAAACAAAATCCAAATATTACGTTACTATTTAATCATTTCTAAATATAGGAAATATTAATTTAATTTATAATTCTTATATTATTTTGAAAATCTCACTAACAATTACAATATCTTATTTAAAAAGAAAGAAAAAAAGTATAATATTTAATACTCATACAGAAAAAACTTAAATCCTTTCCAAAAGAAATAAAAATCACATGAAAATTTTAGCAACAAGTTCAGAATTGTTTAGTAAAAATAAAATTAAAAATAATCATATAATGTGTTGAATTACTACTGATTCAAATCATATAATTTTACTAACCTAACAACAATTCTTTAGGAATATTAATTGAAAACATATCATATATGAAATTATAAACAAATATCACTTTCACAAATTTTATTTTAAATTCCATTATATACCTCACAAAAAGAAAACCCAATTTTCATTAATATTTCTTTTAATTTGTTTATAGCATATATAAAATTTACTGTCATAGAAAAATATTATTTATATTTTTTTTATCAAAATTTTTTTTGAAAAATTAATCGCTAAACATTCCTATTTTTTAAGTATCATTTTAATATTTCAAAGAATTTTGTTTGATTCATGATCAGAGACAATTAAATGTTATATTAGAAAATATTTTTATTTATGAATTTAAATATAGACATAAAAAATTAAATTAAATTTGTATCTGACTATTAATATTAGTCTTTAAATTCTTGTATCTCTTTATTATTTCTTACCATTTAAAGGTAATTTTCTCTTATAAAAACTTCTAAAAACATTCATTCACATTTAAATTTAATAATATATAACAGATTATGTTACTAAAATATATGCAATAACTAATTAATTAAATCTTGAGTTAATATTCTTGTTCCCATTTTGTTAATTTATGCTGGTAAGATATCAAATTTTTTGAGGAGTTATAAATTATTATAAGGAAGCTTAAACCATATTTGTCCTGGCTTATTATTAATCATTTCTAAATATAGTAAATATTAATTTAATTCATTATTCTAATATTACATTAAAAACTTCAATAATAATTAATTGTAATCTTGTAACTTTTTTTAAATAAAAAAAATATTAGTTACACTTAATTTTTTTTAATAATGAATAGCAATAAAATATTAGTCAGTCCGTGAACCAAGCAGCAAGCTCTAAGAAAATACGATTATGTTACGTTTCGCTAATCTAATAATGAATAACCGCATTATTACGATTCTTCCCTTAAATTTTCGCATAATAATCCAACTTGCATTCATAGTTGATATTTGGAATAAACTTGAGTTACCTCCAAGAAAGAAAATTGTGAACTCAAGATGGATCTTTACAATCAAGTACCGAAGTGATGGTGATTTACAAAATGTACGAGGCATTCATAGTTGTAAGGGGTTCATGCAAAACTATGGGGAGGATTACAAGTATACTTTTGCACCTGTAGCAAAGCTTCACACAGTTAGAGTTATTATGTCCATTGCTACCAACCTTTCATGGGATTGTGGAAAATGAATGTGAAGAATGCCTTCTTACAAGAAGAATTGGAAGAACAAGTCTACATGACTCCGCTACTAGGTCTTGAAAATTCAATCACTACAGGAAAAGTCCTAAGCCTTAGGAAGGAAATTTATGGACTCAAGCAATCTCAAAGACGTGGTATCACAAGCTCAGCTCAACACTCAAGGATAATTATTTTAGTATATCAGAAACTGATCACACCCTATTCACCCTTCAAAGTCCTCATGGTATTCTTTTTGTGTTGGTTTATGTGGATGACTTGATCATTTCAGGCATTCATCAAGTCGGTATTCGAGAAACTAAATCCTTCCTAAAATTTATTTTTTAAGTTTAAAGATTTAGAAAAACTAAATACTTGCTAGGGATGGAGATATGTCATTTCCAGAAGGTTTATTTCTATCACAAAGGAAATATATTCTTGATTTATTCTTGATTTGATAAGTGAAATAGGAAAATTAGGTTCTAAACTATCAAAACACCACTTGAGGATGTCTACAAGGTCAAGAGAAACGAGGAGAAAGAAAATGATGATCCACTTGACAAACCTTATACCAATCTTCCTCAATACTAGAGACTTGTATGTAAGCTCATTTACTTGACAATCATTAGACCTAACTGTTAGATATGTTGTCTTGAGAATTATAAAAAAAATATATAAATGATGTTTAAAATAAATGAAATAAACTATAATATACAAAGAATAAAATCACCAATTTAAAAAGTTAATGCGAGGCATGTTCTTAACACATTTCCCTTAAAACAGTTTCATTGAATCCTCCTGTGCTAGAGCTTATATCAAATGAATGTCTCTTAGGGTACAACGAATTTAATAGTGATTAAACACTAGAACCACTATGTAACGAACTTTACAAAGTAAATGAATCAATCACCGAGTTTCAACGAAAATACGACGAGTCAAGAACTTGAAGAACAATCGATTGAGTGAAAAGCTTGAAGAACACTCAGTTGAGTGAAAAACTCAAAGAAGACTCGAAAACTTTCAAATTCTAGAAAGATAATAAAATGAGTGAAAAAGAGAATGAGATATATGAAGAGTTCCAACATGAGGGGATATAAATAGCTAGAAATTAAAACATCACAATAAGTTCATTTATCAATATAACGGTTGATAATTAATCCAACGACTTTCATTTCTAGACTCATTACATTTCTAAACTCTTGGCATTCGATCTTATCCATTGGCATTAAATTACACCAAAATTTCACATTTGAATTTGGTATGAATTTATATTTATTTGGATTAAATTATATTTAATTTATTTATACAAATTCTCATTTCTAATAAATTAATGGAATTAGTTTAGAATTCCAACAATCCCCACATTAATGGAAATTGAAAGATTAACCCAGTGAAAGGTTCAATAGATGAATCCTCCATGGGATAGGTAGGTGTAACATTTTGAACCTTCTCTTATGAAAGTATATAACTTTACTATCAAATTAGTAGACTCAATATACTTAAACTAATTTTTCATTTGAGTAAACAATTACACACTTTCACATAGAATCTTGATACATGTCCAACTCTCATGATTGTGTTCGTTTTGGCCATGGAACACATGCCTGATTTTGTGAGAGGGTCTAAAATTGAGTCATGCAATTCATTCAAATCGGTCCCACTTCTACCTCACATAGGTGATCTCTTTGGTCAAAAAGAATCATTAAAAACGATATGCTTATCCTCATTAATTTATATATTATTTTGTTATAGGATTAATCCTTAACAATAATCTTTCAAGTCAGTAGTTCTTAAGATCTCCAGTTTGCATATGTTGGATTTTCCTTCATACTAACTTATATTTCAATCTAACTCTCTATTCAATAGTGTGGTTAGTGGATCCACAATGTTATCATTGACATTATGTCTAAGACATGTATTTCAAGACTTGTTATTGACTGTAAGCTTGTCTAATTTCAAATTATTTTCACTAATTAGAAATTTTCACTTAAAAAATCTTGAAATAACTTATAATAAGCCCGATCATTAATACATAATTATCATTTAAACATTCTTTTGTGAAAATATTGTTTACTTGGCTAACTAGTAGACAAAATGTCTAGGAACTATAATGCCTTCGTGTAAACGATTACATATTTTACAAAAAATATATTTTTGACATATGTTAAAAATTTATGAATATAGATTATATTATTTAATTTATCTATCATAATTTCGTTAGAATATTTTCACTCACATAGTTGCACTTTCAAGTGTAAACATACTCACTTTCGTTAAAGTCTTTCATGACACCTCGTCTAGTGCAATTCACATCCTTAGAGAATTTAATCATTTTTATCTTAATTTTTAACGATAAAAATATCGTATAAAGACATTTAATGAAATAATCATTTTCATTGTCTTTTTTTTAGTTAAAGGAAAACTAACAGGACATTCCACAACCATACTCCCCCACTTAAACACAAAGTGCTTCTAGATAGAATCAAACCCGTGACTTTTTGGTCTTTTAAGCCTACTTTTACCACTAAGATAGTCTTTATGATATACACAATTATCACATTTATTGACTTTTTTATAAACATTGTTATAATTCATACAAAACTTTACAAGCCAAATGTTCTTTATTAATTTATTTCATAAATCTATTTTGAAAATATTTGTTCTTCAAATTTGTATGAAAATAATATTAAAGAAAAATACGTCTCTTGATTTCGAACCCTAAAAAAATCAGATTGAGCACCAACGAAGCAAATATAAACAAGACATTTTATTGTTATGTTAAGTTGCTCAACTTTATCTTTTGTGGAAAACATATTTCTCTAACAATAGATCATCATTTTATTTATCATAATATACACAATAATACTTTGTGTTATTATTAATAAAAATATTTGCCCCACATTTGTGTTGGTACCTTTTAAACACACATCTATGTGAATTAAATTTAAAGTATTTTTTTAATCAAGAGATTTTCACACAATTATTGTGTTATACTTATCATTAAATTAATAAGATAACTATTGTTATAACTATTTAATTGAATAAATCATTCATATATAATTTTTTATATAATTAGAATATTTATTCATATATAAATTATTCTTCACATAATCTTTATATAAGAAACTATAATGTTGAATCAAGTAAAATATTTATTTCAACATATTATTTCTATAGAATAAATTAGAATATTTAATCAAATAAATATTCATCATCACGTCACATGATTTCTACAAAAGAAATCATAATGTTTCAAATATTTTTGGCCGAAGTCGCTTGAACATTTATTTTCGGTTGCACATTTGTATACGATGATGTTGGCACATATGCCGCATCGTTTCTCAAATCAATTATGATTTTTCCTTATAAGACCAAATCAAGCAAGGTCATAATATTGAGATATATAACTAAGTAGGCCCTCTCTATTAATACCACATAATTATGAGTTTCTTTTTGGCTCTTCAAATTCAAACTACGCAACTCTTCAACTTCTTGGTCTCTATCTTTACTGCTTAAACATTTATTTTCGGTTGCACGTTTGTATACGATGATGTTGGCACATATGCCGCATTGTTTCTCAAATCAATTATGATTTTTCCTTGTAAGACCAAATCAAGCAAGTCATAATATTGAGATATAGAACTACGTAGGCCCTCTCTATTAATACCGCATAATTAAGAGTTTCTTTTTGGCTCTTCAAATTCAAACTACGCAACTCTTCAACTTCTTGGTCTCCAACTTTACCGCTATTACGACCTTCTTTTTTCTTTATTTAGAATTTTTTTCTTGAACTTTGACTTTACTTTGTCAACAAACAATATATACACATTAAAAAAATGATATTTTAATACCATAATAAAAATGTAGTATATAAACATGTATATATAAATAGATCATCTCTCCTTAGTTAGTAATCACCATACCACATCTTTATTAATTATGAACGCTTAATTAATTTAAAGAATTTATATATATTATAATTAATTATTTTAAAACTGAAACTAAATGTTTAAATTATAATTAATTTAAACTAGGAATATCCATGTGCGATGCACATGGATAAAAAAATATTATTAAAATGTCCCGCGTTTATCAAATTTGGTGTTGAATTTAAAATATAAAGTGTTATTGGCCTAGTTGGTTAAAGGGTTGTATTTATTTTGTTAGGTTGTAAGTTCGTACCATACCTATAGCATTTTTAATTTTATTTTTAACCATTTTAAGTTCATGGGCGGGTCAACCCACAATCCGACCCAAGTATCTATTTCTCTCACATATATATCCAAATTAATCACAGCTCTCGACCCGGCAATCTGATACTTTAAAAATTAAGCATCATTATATCTATATCTATATATATATATATATATATATATAGATATTTCAATTTTGTTTTGTTTCAACCGCTTCAAGATTGACCATGAACGTGTGTCAATACATAATTTTTGAATTTCATGAATTGTATTATTTCTTTATTATATGGTAATGTAAAATTAAATGCTAACTTTTTTATTTTATTATTTTAACACCAATTAAAGCATAATGTCTTAAATAATCAAAACATAAAACTTGTTTACTAGTCTAATTTTCACTAAAAAAATCTTAAATTAAATTGAAGTCATAACTCTTTAATTAAAAAAATTAGAGTAATTTTAATATTTAAATAGATTTTCATTACTAGAGTTTCCAATAAGTCCATTTCAAAAGAGTTTTCAATAATCTAATTAAAAATAGAAGTAAAGTTCTTATATGGCAATGAATAAGAATGCAAATTTTTTAAGGTATTTCTAATTACAATATTTTGTCGGTTACAGTTGTAGGTAAGGGTTTAAAAGAATAGAACTTTCATAAACAACACTTATATATATGTGCAAAAATTAAGAGTTATATGTCATTAAAATCACTTTGAAACACCGTCATAATGTAAAAATTATAGTAAGAAATTCTTTTATATATGAAACTAAGATGTTATTGAAATAATAGATCATCCGAGAAATTAATGTTCGAACATTATATATTCATCGAAAATTAATTTACTATCGAAATAGTTGTAAAAAATTTACAATTTATATTGTCGTCAATAATCCCAAATTTAAAAACCCTTTTATATACAAAATTTATGTTGTCGTCGAAATTCCTAAATATAGTTGCTAGTTCTCCGAAACTTCTGCCTTCAATCATTTCTTACTAGTATTAACTTTGTATAACATTGATATATTGTGAGATAATAATGGATCAAGTATGATTATAGTTGTTTAATATAAAAATCCAAACATATGTATGCATGCATGTAGTCTCTTATATCAAGTTTGATAAATATATATGATTATATCAACATATTTAAACTCAGATCTCATTATAAGATTTTAAATTATTTTATAATATATATATATATATATATATATATATATATATATATATATATATATATATATATATATATGAGTATGTTCATTAAAATAGAAATTAAAAATAACTAACAAATGTTTAAAAAAAATGGTTTATCATTTAAGGGGCAAGAAAATATCGATGTTAAAATACATATCTAAATTACGAAAATAAAAATTAAATAATTTTTATATTTTATTAAACAAAATATATGTGAAAAATTGATTTGCAAATTCTTTTTAAAAGAGAAATCAATTGTGCATGAAAATAAAATTAAGAAAAAAATAAATTAACTGAAAAAGTATTAAATTAACTCTATTATTCTATCTGTTACCCCCACGTACTAGGTAGGAGCTAAGAGGGTTAATTTATTTAATGTTTTCCTTCTTTTCCTTCCTAATTTATTTTTCACTTATTACTGTGTTTATACATAAATAGTAATGAATTGATGTGCCTTTCTTACACCACACAAGTTTGTTTGGTTAGAAGATAAGAATCACATATTATGTTTTTTAATAAGCTTATTAAAATTTGTCATTTCTATCACTTTTAGTGGTTATAAAATTAATAATTTGTTAACATTAGTTAATTATAAAATTATTTTACTCTTTAGAGGCAATTCATATGACAAAAACAACTTGGACAATCTAACTTTATAAACTTAAGTATCATTATATTAATATAAATTTATATATGATTTTTATTAAATTTAAGTAGGTTAAGTGCACATTATATAAATTATTTCAAAACATAAAATAGAAAAAGAAACAAAACTGGGTTATATAACCACATTATTATTTTTACAAAATTATTAATTAACCTTAAAATACATATATTAATAACTAATTAATAAAATTACCACGTACGTCGTTATTAAAATTACCAGCCTGTTTTGTACTATCTAGTACAACACAATCTTAGAGAATATTCGGCGTACTATCAGTCTAGTACGACCACGATCCCAATGCACATGCTTTAATGTACTCTAATACTACTAGCGGTCATCCAACGAAAAGTGGACATGTGTCCAAAACGAAGATTCGACTGTTGGAGCTTTTCAAGTATAAATAGATACCCAAGGACAACAGATGTATCTCTTAGTTACTTTAGCATTCATGATTACGTGTTATCTGAATCTCTCTCACTCAAGAGACTCAAGTGCGAATTACCTACTATCTATCTGTGTGACTATTCTGTAATTCATTTACTGTCTTTTCGATATAAAATCTCAGTGTTGTAAATTTAATAGAGGTTGTTCTGTTCAACAGAGAGTTAGCTAGAAGTTCAAAAGTAAACAATTGTTAAGTAATGTGCTTTCTGGCTGGATTTGTGTAGTGTATTCTATACCAATTAAAGTCTTCTAGTGAATATCCTTCCTGTTAAGGAAGAATGGGTGACGTAATAGTTTTATCTCTAAACATCCATAAAACTCCCTGTGTTCTTTACTTTTTGTTGTTTGCATTCATTCATCTGACGCTTCAAATCCAGTAAGCAGTTCCGCACTTGAATCTGTTTCAAGAGCTTGCGAAGATTTGTGAAGAATAAAAATAGATCTTAATCCCTCATAGAATTAACATCGAATTGAAAATCAAAAGTTTTCAACTATAGTCAGACCCTCGTCTCTATAGTCGACATTGATCCTAACAAATAGTATTAGAGCCTCGTTTTCTATTTTCAAGCATCATGATAATCATGTCTACCATTATTAACAAAATCCCAATGTTCTCTAGGGAAAACTACGATAACTGGAAGCTGAGAATGCAAGCGCATTTGGCTACACTCGATGATGACATGTGGTATTTCATCACCGATGACCCAATAAAGATAATGAAGGTCAGTTCTACTACTAACCTTGATGGCACTCTTGAGATGAAGGAGAAACCGAGGTTAGAGTGCACCGCCGAATATAAGAGGAAAAACAACATTGACAACATGGCAACTGACATTCTTTACAAGACATTGGATGACATCATGTTCAGTAAGATCACTAACGGCACCACTACCAAAGAAATTTGGGAGTTGTTGGTCTAACTGTGTGAAGGCAATGAGCAAACCAAAGATGCATCCCGAAGAGAAGATGTCTGAATTCGATGAAAGATTTAACAAGATCATCGTTGATCTCTCCAAACTGGGCAAGACTTACAACAATAGAGATGTTACAATCAAAGTCATGCGTGCTCTGCCTAGAGAATGAGATATTAAGATGATGACAATGAGGGAGTCAAAAGACCTCAACAAGATGGAACTGTATGATATGTTCGTCGATCTGAAGGACTACGAGTTTGAGATAAACCCTAGGAATAAAGAGGAGCCATCCACATCATCCATCTCAACCAAGGCATTGGTGACTACTGAGGACCACCAACCGCTACCGTTGCTGTGAAGGCAACTACTGAGCAGATCAGCAGCGATGCTATGGCTCTCTTCGTAAAGAAATTCGGCAAATTTATGAAGAAGAGCAATCATAACTCAAGATCTTTAAATAATAATAATAAGAGTGATTATAAGGCTAACTTGAAGTGTTTCAACTGTGACAAATTAGGACACTTCAAGGCTGAGTGCAAGAAGCCAAAGCGTGATGACAAACGCAAAGATGATAAGAGGAACAAGGAGCAGAAGACTCTGATGGTTTTTGCGAGCAAAATAGGGTGGGCCGAAAGTGATTCGGACGACTCCTCATCCAACGACAGTGATGATGAAGCTGTTACTTGCTTTATGGCAGAAGAAGATTCTGAGGTATTTGGATTATTCTCAGAAGAGTTCACAATAGATGATTTAACTGTTGCACTCAATGACATGGTCAATAAGTACAAGAAGTTGTCAAACTCTTTCAATGAGATGAGTTCGAAGAACAAAACTGACAACACTTCCTCATCTCAAGCATCTGAACCAAAAGATTTTAAAAACAGGATGGTTGAGCTCTCATCCGAGAATGAGAAGCTCAAGGAAAAGGTTGAAACTCTTTCATTTGAGAACCAACGTTTGACCTATGTGGTCAGTTCCTAGACTAAGTCTGGAGATGTATTCAGACAGTAGATTAGTCTGTTGAGGCTTGTTGGATGCAAATCCGGTTTAGGATTTGACAATTCCAGCCCAGACAAGTCTTGTAAAAAATTAAATCCGGTTTTATATGGATCATTATTTTGCATAGTTAACCATTCGTCATGCTTCTCGGTGTTTAACTTGAACCCATTTATTTTATAGGAGTTATACTTCTTAGCATAAATTATTGGGTCACTCCCAAGAATCTTTAGACTCAAAGTTCGATATGATTCATAATTCAGTTTTCCCACTCTCATCTTGAAAAAACTTATATAAAGTTTATCGCGGTCAAGATTATAAAGATTGAGTCGCCTTGTATCGGTCAACACTTACGTGAATTTTCTGCATATAAAGAAATTTAATTTTAATTAGTTAAGTACAAAATTCACACAATTAGTCATTAATAATCTTATGAACTCTTACTTGTATTATTTTTAAACTTCGATACAATTTCTCAAAATTTATACGTGAACACGCTCCCGATCACCCGATTCGTATGTGTAAAGTGTTGCAATCGATAAATCTTTCATTGATAAGAATATAGAAAGTGTTGAATTTTGTTGTATTGATGTCTCTATTGAGTCTTGATCTTCTAAATATCGACCACATAAACTCATACTCTCGTACAAAAGGTAAGTCTCATTGATTGACCCTTTAGGAAAGTTTTTGTTCCGAAGGTAGTTTTTCAATGTACACATACAATGTTCAATTGGATAAATCCATCTATACTGGACATGACCCCCTATAAAAGCCTCAAAGTCCAAGTGTATAGGCAAATGTACCATTTTATTAAAGAATAAAGGTGGAAATATTTTTTCCAATTTATAAATGGTCAAAACAATATCATCCTGCAACTCTTCTAATTCATCTTGATTTAAAGATTTTTGAAACAACAATCGGAAGAATCTAGACAAGTGCACTAGAGCATCGTATACATCATCCAGAAGTAAAGCGGTATCCTTATTACAACATGGACATGCAAGTTTTCCCTTCATACTCCATCTAGATAAATTTGTATATGCCGGAAAATCATTAATAGTCCACAACATAGTTGCCACATATTGCAATACTCTTTACGACTCGCATCGTAAGTCATAACATCCATATGCCACAACTCTTTTAACTCGTCAATTAATGGCTGAAGAAACACGTTAATCAAATCCCTAGGACTTTTTAGCCCAGGGATTAACATGGAAAGAATGAGATGATTTTTATCCATTCAAATTTTAGGAGAGGCTTTATAATGGATAATAACAATATGAAAAATTCTTTAAGAAGTCTTTCCATTTGTAGAAGATTGGAACCCGTCACTTTCGAGAGAGAAAGTCTTACATTTTGAGGCTCGGAGGAGAAATCTTTGAACTTTTCATCAAAGGACGTCCATGTCATTGAATTAGTTGGATGCATTAAGACTTCATCATCAAAATTAATATTATATTTATGCCAAGTCATCCGAGGAGCGGTTTTAGAGCACATGTACAACCTTTGCAATCTCGGTGCAAGTGGGAAACGTAAATTTTTATTTGGAATAAAATTCACGTTCACCTTTTTCTGAAGCATATTACCTGATTTGTTGATATTCCATATAAACACACCACAAACATTACATTCTTCCAAATTTTATCTTCTTTACAGAATAACATATCATCATTCTTACAAGCATCAATTTTGTCATACGTTAAATCGATGTGTATAATAAATTTCTTGCACTCATAGTATGAACTTGGCAACTCAAAATTAGTTGGTAATATCTTCTTTGAGAAATTTTAATAACAAATTGAATGACGTGTTGGTCCAGTGATCAACATTTTTTATGTAGAGTAATTTAAATATGGTGGAGACTTTTGAAATTTTGGATTCTTCGTACAATAAAAGTTTTGAATCATCCAACAACCTAAATGCCTTAGCATCGTCAATAGGACATTCATTATTTGAGGTTTCAGTAGTATGATACAAATCATTTATGATGTCTTTCACAAATTGATCATTATCTTGATCAATTTCTTCATTTATTGCATCAATAACGACATTATCTCTTACTCTACCGAGATTTTCATCTCTAAGGTCATCTAATTAGTCATCCTCATCATCACCGTCGACCTTTACATTCAAAGATCTCGTTTCTCAATGACAGTACCATATATTGTAATTTTGAAGGATTCAAAACACAATTAGGTAATCTATCACCACTATTATAATCTCATAGGTTCGATGTGAACATTTTACACACGATATCGGTATAGTGTCATTCAAATTTTATCAGGGACTTCCATTTGAACTAGGAATTAACAACCATCGATATCTTTTCAAGACGCTTGTTTCCTGGTTGCGAGCGTCGATTAGTTCTCTAATCTTGGGTATTTTTGGAAGGTTGTCTTTCGAAGTGATTTAATCGTTAAATATTTAGGGTTTCTGAATTGACCTATTTATGCACTTACTCTTCTTTATTATTGTGTTATTCTCTTCAATAATGGAAAAAAACAAAAATAAAGCGAAAGAAGTAAAAGAATTCGGGGAAATATATACAAGCAAGAAAGTGATGGCTGAAACAAAGTTGAAACAGAGTTATGAGAATGCTAAAATAGAGCAGAAATAGAGTTCTGATAATGTTGCAATAGAGTAGAAGGAAAATAGAGAAAATTCTCAGAAAAAAACTAAAATAACAGAAAGTATTCAGGCAGAAGTCAATAAAGATGGAAAATGAAGGGTTAGATATAATGAAAGGGCTAATCTCTACGGACTAAAGAATCAAATTTCGAAATTGATGTTTCAAGCGAAGAAAGAAGAGATTGTTCTTAGCAAGGAAAAAACTCAACAGTTCATAGCCCAGCTTAATATTCACTACCTCCAGAACTGGAATTTACTCAAAAAAGAAGAATGTGATAAGATAGTTAGTTGGTCTGTAGAGACAATACAGGAGCTAATGAAGTGTCCAAAAACCAAGAATTACACTATCAGAAGTAACTCTAGTTGGAAAGTAAATGAAGTCAGAAAGAAAAACACTAAACAAAAAGCTGAAACTCAGGTACAATACAAAGGCAAAATTTACTCCGGGGGATTTTAAACAAAGGTTGAGATTCTCAAATCTCCTTTTAAGTTTAAATTACCCTTTAAAGTTGAAGAGAAATGCATTAAAGAGTGGAAATATGTAGCTGTTGGTAACTATATAGGAAATAATCGTATATCTTTTCTAGTCACTAAGGATGCCTTGCTAAAGCAATGGGAGCACATTGGACTGGAAAAGGTATCTGCAAATATCAATGATCTTTATTTCCTAAAGTTCAAGCAGGGAACAAATTTGGAGAATATTCTGAAGTTGGGGGCATACTTATGTTGGATCAAACTTCATGAAGCTGGAAAGACGGTCTGAAGAATTGAACCTACGTAGCAAACCGAAAGAAACAACTCAATTTTAGTTCAAACTAAGGAATATTCCAGCTCATATGTACAATGCAGAAGCATTTAGTCATTTTGCTAGTCTACTAGAAAAACTATTTTATATGGACCCAATCATGAAAGAAAGAGAACACATCACATATGCTAAAATAATCATTGGAGTGCACCCTAGAAGTACTCTACAAGCAAAAATGATAGTTATTGACAGAAGAGGTAAGCCCACCACAGTCATGGATATTTCATATGAATGGAGGCCAAACAGATGTGCATTCTGCAATACTTTTGAACATGTCAGTAATCAATGTGAAAAAAAATTGAAGAACAACAAGAAATCTTGAAAGTTTAGAAATAGAAGGATAGCCTAAAAGTTCAGGAGAAAAATGAGAAAGCCCAGAAAAATGAAATTGAAGAATCAGGAACTGGAAAGCATCTAGAGGAAATTAAAGATGAAGAAGCAGATGATGAAAATGTTGAGGATTCAGAAGAAGGAGAAGATGAAAAATCAGAGGAAGGAGACTATGAAGAATCAGATAAAGAAGAAGAATTAGATGGTGAAAATAAAGAAGAATTAAAGAAAGAAAAATGTGAAGAATCAGGGGATGAAAGCAATGAAAAATTACCGGATGAAAGTGATAGAAAAGAAGTGGAGGAAAGTGAAAAGGAGACTATAAAAGTAGATCGAAAGAACTCAGGAAAAGTTGAAGCCATTGAATGCGCATCTCACAAACAAACATCATCATATGCAATAGTTCAATCATTAATAGTAAATCCTAAAGCCATGTGAGGATGCGACATAAATATAATCGCTGGAATTCGAGGAATACAATTTGGGTTTTGAGGAATGTAAATTGGGATTCCAAAGCAGAGTAAGAGTAGTCAAAGAGGAAGTTCAAAACATAATTAGAATTTTAAAATTGTAGGTCTTGTATGCTTTTGTTATTTTTTACTGTAATCTTTGTTTGTTTGTTGTTTCCAATCAGATACTCTAGGTCATTGTTTGTCATCCTTTAATCAAAGATAGAGATTGTCTAAATTTTATTTTGACCCTCTCCCACTTTTGGGGTTTTTAATGAAATAGCGCTAAGCTGTTTTTCCAAAAAAATAATAATGAAATTACCATCTACTTATAATCAATTAATCAATATACTAATCCAAGTAAGTCATTTCTCTAATCATGCAACCCTAACAATCCAATTAAGTCATTTCTCTAAACATGCAACCCTAATCATAAAAAAACGTAGACAAATTTTAGAACTTATTAAATAGAGAATGCCGACATAAAATACATCTCAAATACTTATATTTGATTCCAATCGATAAAAGTGAAAATAAAGAATAGCGACAATCTATTAGCAAACATTATTTGGAAATAGATCAAATAAAACTTAAATCTATTAATAATATCTATCAACCTAAATTAAACATAAATCTATCAATAATATCTATCAACCAAAATTAAATAAAATCTATCAATAATACATATCAAACAACCTAAATCAACTAAAATCAAACAACTAAATAAATATATATATGAACCATTCAAACCTAAATTAATAATATCAAACTAAATCTATTAATAACATAAACTTATCAAACAACCTAAATCAACCAACTAATCAAATATATCAAAAATTCAAACATAAATCAATAATATCAACCAAAATCAATCAACTAATCAAATATATCAACTATTTAAACCTAAATCAAATTGAAAAGGTAAAATACACGATATATGGTTTGGCAGCGAAAAAACTTTCTTATATAGGGAGAATCGAACTTATCAAAACCGTGGTCATGGGCATAGTTGGTTATTGGGCGTAGAAGATGGTCATTCCGAAGAAGGTAATGAAGGAACTCGATACGCGGATGAGGAACTTTATCTGGGGCAATAGCGGAAGAGGAGGAAAAAAAAGTCAAATGGACCGTTCTCTGTAAACTGAAGGACGAGGGAGTCATCGACTTGAAGAACTGTATCGAGTGGAACAAGGCTCTCACCTTCAAGTATCTGTGGGCTTTGGAGCGCAATCAGGAGTCACTATGGATCAAATGAGTGCATACGAGATTTATGAAATACGAAACCAGCATCTGGATCTGCAAAATTCATGAAGGTATGAACTGCTCTCTAAAAAAGATTCTTAAACTAAGAAGGGATATTGCAGATCTTTATGACATCCGGCTAGAGGACGTGAAAGACACTCTATTCTGGCACGACCCCTGGTTCGAAAACCAACCTATCATCCACAAGGAGGAGTTTCAAAATACCCGCATCAGAAGGGACTATACAAAAGTGAAAATTAGAGACATTAAAGACATGAATTGGGACTCAGTCCTAAGAAGAAATTCAGAAGGACAGAGGATACTTGATCATATAAGTAACATACAACTACACGACAGATCGGGTATTCATGAATGGAAAGCTGAGGACAATGAGAAGCTGGTATCGAAGAAAATATGGGAGGTAACCCGGGAAAAAGCACAGAAAGTAGAATGGTCTCCTCTTGTATGGTCAACGAAGATTATCCCTAGACACCAGTTCGTCCTATGGCTCGCCTTCTGGGAAAGACTCAGCACTTGTGATCGTATCAGCAAGTATATGAGCATCTTGGACGCAAAGTGTCTTCTATGTAGAGGAAATGAAGAAATTATAAATCACCTATTCGGGAGCTTCTGTATTGCTTCAGAGCTTTGGGACAAATTCTATAAAAGCCTGGAACTGAACAGTTTCCCGAGCGAATGGAATGAAATCAAAGATGTAGCACTACTTAAAGCCAAGGGAAATAGATTTGCAACAAGCGTGTTCAAGTGCGGCTTTGGAGCAGTGGTGTATAACATTTGGCAAGAACGGAATGCAAGGGTAAACGGCAGAACCCACAAGAGCGTTGAAGAGTTATGGAAAGATATTGTATCGGATTGCAGCGCCCTCGCGGAAACGTGGACAAGAATTCCAAGAACGAAGCAGAACTGAAATATCTGTAGGAACTAGAATTTACCATTTTTTAACTCACTAGAATTGAAAGCATTGTAATCAGATAATTCATTTACATTTTTAGCTTTTTAGTTTTTATTCAGAATGTTACGACTTCAAAATCATTCTAAACGTGTCTAGAATTATCTCTTAAACTCGTGATTTTTTTTTCATTTTTGAGAATTTTTAATGAAATGAAGCTAAGTCGTTTTCTCCCCCAAAAAAAACCTAAATCAATAATATCTATATTTTGTTTTGTATTCAAAAGCAAAAATAATATTATATTTTATTATGAAATCAAACATTAAGAACTTTCAATATTTAATTTTGATCAAAATTGATATTAAAAGTAATCAAATATTCAAACTAATAATTAGAAAAATAATAAATACTAACTTACACAAACCGAAAGGGAACTAAGATGAATGGATATAGGATATCCCTTTCTTAGTTACCAAAACATAAATGTATCAATGATTCAATACATGCATAATGTCAAATAAACTAAATGGATCAGACAATTTACAATTAAATCTAACTAGATATAAGATCAATCGTCTATTAGGAAAAGAAAATTATAAGATCAAACAAAAATAGAATGAAATACTAAATACAGGGAAAAACCCTTATAATACCTGATGTTGATTGTTGGATTGCTAGATTGAAAGAACTAGCGACAGCCGAACGACAGACAGCAGACGAATGACATGCAGCGGAAGAAGAAAGAAGGCGAACGGGCAGTGGAAGAAAGAAAGAATCGCGAGAGAGAGGAGAGAATGCGGCGGTTGCGGAGAATAAAGAAAAAAGAATAAAAAAAAGAAGAAACGTATGTTTTATTTATACACAATATCAATGTCGGTGTTATCATGTGTCGACGTTAATATTCATATTAATGTCGGTTTTACTCTAAAACCAACGTTACTAATATAATTATTAACGTCGGCTATAGGTTAAAGCTGACGTTACTAATCATGTCCAAAAAACGTTTCATTTTCCAGTAGCTCTCCTTTATTAACGTCGGCCTCACTTATAACAAATTAACATCAGTTATAGGGTAAATTACAGTAGCTCCCCTTTATTAACGTCAACCTTACTCTATAGTTGACGTTAATAATTATAACAAATTAACGTCGGCATCCCCCAAAGCCGACACTGATACTCCTTTACGAAAAAAATTAAAATTTAACAAAAACTCAATCATATTAGTGTTAGTGTTAGTGTTACTTGAAACCGACACTAATATTACAATATATTAACGTCGATGTCCCTTAAATCTGACATTGATATTGGATATTAATATCGGCCTTATGTTAATGTCGACGTTAATAATATTTTATTAATGAAATATTTTATCATACCATAAAGTCTAGTGAGAATTTAATAAAAATGGAATTGTTTTTAAATATAGAAATTTGTGAAATGATGAAAATTTTGTGACAATCCTCAATTATTTGTTGAGTATTATAGATATTTCAAATTTAAAAAATAAGAGTTTTGTTGAATATTATAGATACTTCAAATGAAAAATAGAAGAATTTTGTTGAATATTTCAAGATCATATGTTACTAGTACACCTCGTAATCCTCAATTATTTGTTTCGCAATCATAATTAAACAATTGATGGACGACTTGAATAGACAATAGACATACACAATTATGATCATCTAAGATATCTTCATCTTTAATTTTTTTTAAACAACTGAAGATAGAGATATCCAAATGAGATTGAGGATCATTGAGAAAAAAGAGAAGTGGTTATAACCAATAGACAATCAGACTCTTCTTGGAAATATCCATCTTTAATTAATTCATTCTAACTCATTGAAGATGCTGGAGATGCCTGAGAAAAGATAACTGATCATTGAGAAAATTCTTTAAGGAGAAGTGTTTCAAACCAATAGATTTTTTAAGAAAAAACGAGAAAGGAGTGTGCTAAGTGATTACAGGAATTAGTTTCTCCTTGTGATCTTCAACTAATGTGCTTCTAACTAATAAACAATTGGGATCTTTTAAGAAATCTTCAATTTCCTTTTAACAAATTGAATATAGAGATATCTCAGAAGACCCCCGATTACATATTGGTTAGAAGGAAATTAGTAGTTTAGGAGAATCTCAATTTTATTATAGAGAAACGAAGGAGTATCATTTTATTTATAGGACTTAAAAAATTATTTGGCAAAAACTATCAGCGACAATATTTGTCAGTGTGTCGTTAATAATTTGAATATTAATTACTAGGGACGGCGTTAGCATAACGTCATAGCTAATAAAAAGATTATTAGCCACGACATTATGTTAACGCTATCCCTAATAGACAAATCAATGTCGGTATTTTCATTGTGCCGACGTTAATATTGTTTTGATATTTGTGACCTTCAAAAATGTGCTTCAAACCAATATCCAATCGGGGTCCTCTTAGAAATCTTCAATTTCTTTTTAACAAATTGAAGATAAAGTTGTCTTAGAGGAGATTGAGAGGACCCCAATTTGATATTGGTTAAAATGTAATTAGT